>NC_137437.1:35843600-36381100 GCF_964374335.1 Astatotilapia calliptera | reverse complement strand
CCCTTGAGACTAAACTTATGAGAAGCGAGCTTATTACTGGAAGGTCACAGATCCACTCGAGAGAAGAAGAAAGGATTGTTTCCTCTCGTTCTAAAGTGCTCCTGTGGGCGTCTATTGGATAACGTCCGATGTAGTAAATGCAGCATCTGAAAAGTGTCAGTAATGTATTACTGCATCCAGTAGTTGCACTTGTGAGGCAGTTAAGTGTACAAGGTTGTGAAGCTTGCCTTGTATCATTCAGTCCTTTTTGTATAGCTATACAAACGTTATATTACAGGCAGTATTAGAGGGAAAATCACAACAGTGGAAAGGAAGGACCCCGCTTTGACTCGAAGAGACCTACAGCAGAGGTCTGCCAGGACTCTGGCAGCAGTGGTCTGTACATACATGCTCAGTTTTAAAGACCACGTGAGAACATAGACGCATCTTTTTGACTGAAATGTTACGCTTAGCGCCGTCTTCCATCCTGTGCTGAGCTTTAAAGACTTTTCTCTCCCACTGTGTGCTGGGTCCCTCTCCTGCTCACACACTCACAGGAGCGGTGCTGATGCTGAAGGGCTCTGTGTTACGCTTCAGCTTCTTGGACTGCATGGGAGCTCTCATCCAGCCCCCCTATGAGGTTTGGCGGGACCACAACGCCCCCGAGGACCCCGACCGACTGCGGAGGCGCAAGCTGGTCCACTTTTCGCCATCGTCCTCCCAGGACGCCTGCGGAGACGGACACTTGGCTGTGGTGTGCTCTGAGAGGCAGGCCAAAGTGTTCCTGATGCCCTCGCAGTCTTGCCTGTTTGTCCACAACATCACAGAGTCGTCCTTTGTGCTGAGGGCTGACGTGGTGTCTGTGTGCAACAGCGTGTGCCTCGCCTGCTTCTGTGCAAACGGACACGTCATGACACTCAGGTATGACCACGGCCGCTCGAGTTCTCTGTTATTAGATTTTTGTTTTAATCTGCGCACGCTGTAGCGCGGCCTGCTTTAAAGCCTGCTCTGTCAGCGCAGCTATCATTTCTGTGTTTGCACTGTTAAGCTGAACGTGGCTGCGTAGCAGCTTTTTCCTTTTCACAGGTAAGGATACTTAATCTGAACCGGTCAGTGAGAGCGTTTTGGTGCAGAGGAAATCTGAGAGTTACATGTGACTCTATGCAAGGGCCACTCACTGGGTGGATGCTGAATGGTCTGGCTCTATCCAGTCTTTAAGTGATGATGTGATGAACCTGCTTCCGAGTCCAAACTACTGTGTTTATTAAGGCTGCTGTGTTTTTAACATGTTTTGTATCTTGTTCTATTTAATCTGAACAAGCCCCTAAAAAACTCTCTCTGTTTTTACCACCACTGTTCATTTTAAAGCTCAGTGTTTAAACCCTTACAATGTAGCTACAGCCCATGCAGCAGTATATTAATGACTAACCTCGTATTGTGGATGGATTATCTCAGTTGTTCTCCTGACTGAAGTTTGGTCCGTTTACAGCATCCTGCTATGCGATTGCATTTGTCTCTAACCATCAGGAACCCTCATGTTAACTTTTATCGAGTGGAAAAAAGTTAGTGTTCATCCTCCAGCTTCACTGTGTTTATGCTAGGCTAACATAGCTGTGTCGCTAGTGATCACGTAGCACATCATTATATACCAGCTAGCCCAACTTCAGTAACCCTGCAAACGTCACTGCTGTTTAGTTTTCTGTCTTCATTTATGTTGGAAGTGATAGCAGAGCTGTACGTTTGAATTTTCCAGAAATCTCTCAGTCAGAACATGCTATATCATGTTTAGGTGGAAGCTAGCGAGCTAACTTCCTGCTAACTTCTAACTCTATTAAACGTAATAAATCCTGTTTTCATGGATGTTAAACTGAATTGTTACACCTGGTAAAGCAGCAACGCTGATCATTTTATTAAAGGTAAAAGAATTTAGACAGTTTGTAACTCTCAGTGATGCTGCAGTGTTCGTTTGACTAATGACGTCAGACTTAAAGACCGGATTCGTGCAGTTTACCTCTGAGACTACAGCCTATGAAAAGCTGCTTTGTTACCAAAGATTAGAAAAGAAACATAATAATGATTTCTTTCTTTTTATTCTGATGTTCAGTGTAGTTTACTTTTGAAGCTCAGTAATTATTACACAGCTGTTCTTACCTTTCTTCACTCTTTCATTCTGCCCACAGTCTGCCCAGCTTAAGACCGCTCATGGATGTCAATTACCTGCCTCTGACAGACATGCGCATTGCAAGAACCTTTTACTTCACCAATGGGGGGCAGGCACTGTATCTCAGCTCCCCCACAGAGGTCCAGAGAATTACATACAGCCAGGAGATGTGCGATAACCTGCAGGTCAGCACTAGGGCTGGCAAAATTGGCCATTTGGCAATCATCCCCTCCGTCTGTTGCTGATGGCCAGTGAATTATCTGCCATCTTCTCTGATTACATCCTTCGTGCAACTTCTAAAATTCTTTTTTTTTTTTTGCAGGAAATGCTGGGAGAGCTGTTTACACCAATAGAAACACCAGAAGCCCAGAACCGAGGATTTTTAAAAGGCTTCTTTGGAGGAAATGCCCACACCTTTGACAGAGAAGAGCTCTGTGCGTTGTCTGTCTACATTATTTTCTTAATATAAAGCATTCAAGAATGCATGACACCATATTATACTGCTAATAATAAGACATGAATGTCTTTAGCCTGCACATGGCAGATTACATAAGATGTACTTGCTGATTTTGTGGCTTTGGTTGTGAGACTAGCACTCGCTCTAACCAATAAGAGGTCACGCAGTGAGACGGGGCGATGTGAGAACACCTTAAAAGTTTTCTTAAGTTGAAAATACTCAGACTAGTTTAACTTGTATCAGACGAGGCAATCGCAGTCAGAGCGAGCACACAATGTTGGCAAACAATGACAAACAGTCAGTTGGCAAAATCAGGAGGCGTGTCTGAAGAACCCCAGGGTGCGTTTGATTTCCACACCCCTGTCACTCTGTCTCGTTCCAACAGTCGGCGAGGCTGCGGCTGGGAAGGCTTCTCGGAGTCTTGCGCAGCACATCCCTGGACAGGGAGGAGTGGAGGGCATGAAGGTCGCCGCTAGTGGAGTGGTGGGCGAGCTGGCGAGGGCGCGCATTGCTCTGGATGAGAGAGGCCAGAGGCTGGGGGAGCTGGAGGAGCGCACCGCCCTAATGATGACTAGTGCAGAAGCCTTCTCCAAGCACGCTCATGAGGTGAAAATGAAACATAACATGATGTGAAAATATAAAGAGCATCTAAATGTACAACTTTGGATTTTGAGACATTAACAAAAACTGAACTGAAGCCAACAAAAGTGGTTATTAAATGATTCTCTTGTTGGCAAATCAATAATTTACTCCCCAATGCAATAAAAAGAAATGCTCTCAAGGTTTCAGTCCTTCTCATTAAGAAGATGTCCTTTTGTATCTTTTCCAGCTGATGCTGAAATGCAAGGACAAGAAGTGGTACCAGTTCTAATAGCAGGACGGGGGCCTCGGTCTGGCCTCATGCTGCTGGGAACGATATGCCGCAACGGGACTTTCACTTCAAAAATGAAAGCATTCAAAGAGAGGCACAGTGACTTTGTCTTTATGGCTTCTGGCTTGGCTTCATGCACACACTGTCACATCGCTGAGTGATGAGGACGGGCTAGTTCCCCGTCTAGACCTGCAGCGAGAAGGACGGTGAGGAGATGGCGGCATTTGAAGGTCTGAAGATGGAACTGGAAGTGTGTGTGTGTGTGTGTGTGTGTGTGTGTGTGTGTGTGTGTGTGTGTGTGTGTGTGTGTGTGTGTGTGTGTGTGTGTGTGTGCGGTTTTTCTGGACCTTACTGTGTAGATAGTCAAAAACTAAGAAACCAACAAGAAATGCATGAAACAGCAATGAATGACTAAAAATATACAACTGCCATATTAAAAAGCAGCATGCTACTTTAACATGAGAGTCAAACATAAAAAGACGTTTTATTTATGATGTAAGCCAACAACACAAATTATGAAAAACTTTCTATTTTTTGAGATATTAACAAAAAATGATATATAAAAAGGGAAACGTATACCTGCATTGCTACTAAGCCAAAAGTTGTGTTACTTTCCCTTTTTTTAATGTTTCTTTTTACTCCCTAGTCTCAGCTCATATTACTTCACACACTATATATACCAAACGCACACAGTTAACTTTGTCGACACACACTTAAAAACCGCTAAAACGTTGTTCGTACTCTGGGCTGCACAGTGCAAATGAAATATAACTCAGTTGTATTAACACTCAGCTCTCAGCAATCTAGTTCCACTTTTCAGCTGCTGCAACTTACAAACCCGTGAAATGAACACGAGAGAAGGCGTGGGTGTGGGAGCGTGTTGCGGTCAGTGTGTTTATATCTATACTACAAACTTATATTCACGTGCCATAAAAACCACGGAGGAGCTGATCCGGGTTTCCTGTGGCTCACAGCAGAGAACGGTGACCGTGAACATATGAAGGCGTGTTTTAGTTGTCCCTGATCTTTGAGTCTATCGCTGCCTTCGTGCGACGTTAGGTCGCGTGTGCAAGTGTGAGTGAGGCAGAAAGAGAACCACACCCTCCCTCAGCCAGAGCAGCCAACGTGAACGACACCCTCACATCTCTCTCCACCTCACTCTGCAGTTGGTGCATTCTGGTGTGCAACCCGAGCAGTCGTCTTTTCATAATGACAGGCAGTACTCGTGGTGACTGTCACCGTCTTCGTGATGGGAACATGAAGAGGAGTTGTTTGTCAGTAAGCGGTTCGGGAGAAGTGACAGTTTTTTCCAGTGATGTTCAGCCGTCGAGTACGTGAAAAAAAAAATGAAGGCGTTCGTTCGGTTTTGGTTTCTCTTCCTTTCGATATCGTTCTTGATGACTGTGACTATGATATCCTTGTGTCGCAGTCCTATATTTGATGGTTACGGCCTCTTTAACGAAGGCTTTTGTATTTTAAAAACAACAAACGTGTCATGATACATGGTCGTCGTGTATCACATCGTGATTGTGTTACGTGTCAGTGGGTAGCCACACGACAAGGACGAACAACATCGAGTGAGGAGGATATTTTGTACTTGTGTATTTGTCTGTATTTTGAACTGAAAACTCAAACGCGGGATAACCGGCATCCGTCTCTCACACACATCAGACCTTTATGCTGATCGTGGCGGCGTCACGCCCGCGTGAAACGTGCACGGCAGCACATACATCCACAGCCTGAAACAATAAGAGGAACACGTGAATCTGCATTGCTAATCATCTTTGCCTGCTTCCTGTCAGGCGGCTGACACATTCCTGAGGCTCGAGCGGCCTTCACGCGTTTATTTTTACCGACTTCACCTGAAATCCTACAGCCAGGCTACCTGGATTTGGTTCAACGGGGTGTCTAAAACACAGCAAACTAATAATGTCGTTCTCTCTTATCTCTGTACCGTCAATGAGTTTTGTGTAAGTGCAGAAAAAACAACACAAAACCAAAATACACAAAAAAATGACAAAAAAAACTCCGATTCTGCTGACAGGGTGTTTTGTTAGAAGGTTTTCGGTTTCTATGTTTTCAGTTTTTATATTAACTGTACAGTTCAATCTTGGGTGAAAGGTGAAACAAAAAAATAAAAAATAAAGTATATTCTTGGGATATTTTCTCGTATATGTTGTACCTGTTACTGCTGGTACTGTATCTGGTATTCTGGCTCTGTCTAAATCACAGGAACGATGTAGTTCTTCACACTGTAGTATGTTAAAGAGGCATTCACTTGGTTTTCAATGATGGCAGCAACGTTTGTCTTATTTAAATGGATTCTACCACTTTTTGTTCTTCTTGATATTATACTAGTGTAATAGAAATTACTTGACAAAAAATGATCTGAAAATATGTTGATGCAACAGCAAATTGAAATAAACATTGATTGATGTACACGGCTGAGAGCTCTCGTCACTAAACCAGCTGCGAGTGCAAAAAGCACTTTAGTTTGACCTTTGTTCAGGTAAGTAACCACGTTTTGACCCACAGGTAAAGCCAGGATCAGGTTTATGCAGTTATTGTCATTTACCTTTCATCAATAGTAACAAAGCTTCCAGACTAAGAACTGTCCTTCCTCTGGTAAATTCAACGCTACCTGCCAGGTGAGTCTAATGACATAAAGAGGACTGGAGTTCATTTAAGCTCAGAAATAGTTCATGAACAGACGTAACTGTGATATTCTGTGATGTTAAGAGCAAAAAGCCTGATTTTACCAGTGCATCATATTTATGTAGAAACTTTAATTATTTTGACAGTTTTGTTAGATTTAGTAGGTCCATAAGTTTTCTGACTGGAACACAGTTTGTGTACTTTTATACACCAGTGCAGTGCATTTATAAATCAATACGCGACTAACGTGCAGACTCCCTGATTTTATTCAAGGTTTAACAAAAGTACTGCATTTACTGTTCATTTCTATGCGCTGTCCCCACTGTCAGAGGCTCAACAATAATTGGCCTATTGACTGACAAACAGTTTAACCAGTTACGCTTTTATCCAAACCCAACGAGCTGTCAGTGGAAGTCGAGGAGGCCCTCGTTAGGCTGAAAAGGAATCAACGTGTCACACAGACAGAAAAAACAACCGAAGAAGGCAGCTGAGGTGGATGATCGCAAGTTCTTTCTTTAGTTAAAAAAACAACATTTTAACACTCCAGAGGAGGGAGGAGTGTTATTGTCAAAGAGACACCTTCATGAATGTAAATAAAGACGGTTTACATTCAATTTTATTTATACAGCAGCTGTTGGCTCAAGGTGCTTTATACTGAAGGTAAAGAACTACAATGATATACAGTCAGTCGTGGCTCAAAGAGTTGGCAGTTTGTCTTGTAATCGGAAGGTTGCCGGTTCGAGCCCCAGCTCGGACAGTCTCGGTCGTTGTGTCCTTGGGCAAGACACTTCACCTACCGCCTACTGGTGATGGCCAGAGGGGCAGATTAGCGCGTTATGGCAGCCTCGCTTCTGTCAGTCTGCCCCAGGGCAGCTGTGGCTACACCTGTAGCTGTTGTTGTGAATGTGAGTGAATGAATAGTGGAATTGTAAAGTGCTTTGAGGGCCCCGAAAAGCGCTATATAAATGCAATCTATTATTATATGACCCCCTGTGATCATGTGTGACAGTGGGAAGGAACCAGGGGGCCACCTGCTGCAACTGGTTAGGGATGAGGGGATGAAAACGGGACAAAAGACGCGCTGTGGAGTTAATAATAGATGCAGAGTGGTACATAAACACTTGTTTGCAGTAATGGGAAGAGAAACTGGAGAAGGAGGAAACAGCTCACGAGCCAAAGTTCGGCTATGGCTGCAGTGGAAGAAGGTTGTTCGTCTTGATTGTGACTGCTGATCGAAGCAGCAGGATGAGCTGTGAAGAGCTCAGGGCTTCCTCTCTGCTCACATTCAGATAATCCTGCAGAGCTGATCAGACAGAGCTTCACAGTGCAGACAGATAATGAGCCAAAGCAAACTGCAAAAACAGCCCAAGACTTTCTCAAGGAAAGCAAAGAAAGTCTCCAATGTCTGAGTCAGTGACCTGATCTCAGCCCAACAGAGCAGCTTTAGTTATTAAATGCAAAACTTAAGGCAGAGACTCAGAAACAAGCGGCGGAGAGACACTGGCAGAGCATCTCAGGTAAGGAAACAGCACGTGGTGATGTCACCAGGCAGTAAAATATCATTGCAAAGACTTTTATCCAGATACTAAAATATAAAGTTTGTATTCAAAATTATGTTAGTCTGACCAACTACTTCTGAGCCTCTGAGACGGGGAAGATTTATGGGTTTTATTTATTTGAATTAAAGCTGTGAGTTACAAAAATGGTTTAATTTTCCACATATGGCCCGAACTGCACTTTCAAACAGAATATTTAATATTTACACTGGAAAAAAAGTTCTTAAACTTTAACTTCTTTGAAATCTTTCAGGACTTCAGATTTGTACAAATTTAATTTAAGAACATTTCTATTTTGTACAAATAAATATAAATAAAATTATATCTAGTAAAACAAATACGACTGCGCCGTATAAAATCACATTAATTATAGTTTGTTATAACTTTCAGGTGACATTTATAACATGTTTATTATCATTTATATTATTACCAGTAGTGGGAGGAGTCGTTTTATTGTTATTTAAATATGAGGTAAAGTTTTCATTTCCAACCACTTACATTCAGGCCAGCATGTACCCAAGACTTTAACTTCCGTGTTTCCGTCCAATCACATTTACACCTGGAGCTCCATCGGTCTCTTGGCCAATCGGGTCTCACAACGCGCTCTGTTGTCCCGCCCCCTTTCATTCAGCTAATTGTTTACTCGACTGTAAAAGATTTTTTTGAGTTAGCTGCCGGTGTGCTAGCAGCGTTAACGTTCCTGAAACAGCGACACCGCGCTCGTTCTAACCGGATGTGAAATGCGGTGTCTGCGGTGAGTCGTGTGAGTGTAGATGGAGCGAAGCGAAGTTCACACGCTGCACACTGACTTCAGTCCGTCCGCTCAGTTTTCACAGAGTTGAACGAACAATGGCAGTTTGGGCCGGCAGAGGCCGAGAGCTCGCACGACTGTAACCCGTGTGAGCCTGCGCATTGGCCGGTATGTCTGCACTGCGGCCGTGGTGGCTGCTCTTCTGTCTGGCTGTGCTCGGGCATGACCTGCGGGGGTCTCAGGCGGGCTCGGCCCCCAGCGCTGCGAACACTTTAGTATGGGGACCCGGGCTGGAGGCTAGCGTCGTCCTTCCAGCTCGATTCTTCTACATACAGGCGGCGGACAGCTCGGGGAAAAAGTGAGTAATGCGAGGCCTGTGGTATGCGACTCCAGCTGCAGAGCCTGGAGTTTACTGTCGTATCGGGGTGTCAGAATCACATCACTGGTTTTCTCATTATCATGCGCATGTGCAAGCCGGAGACCTCACATGTGACCACGCAGGTGTGATTTAACAGTCAGAAGTACCAAAGGTCTGAATGTAGCTGTGTGCAAAATCACGTCTGTCTCTGACTCTCCTCCGTATCTCCTCTGTGTCACTATCAGATATCCAGTGCCATGTCAAACCTCTCTGTTCTTTATATTAGAAGAGAAAGGGGACACGAATTTGCTGATAAATATGGAAATGCAGCAAAGAAAGAGTTTATGTGATTGCAAAAAGCGTCCGAGTGAATATTTAGTATGACCGCTTTATTGTTCAGCACAGTCTGAGCTCTCTGAGCAGCTCTGTGAGGATCTTCAGGAACTGTTCTCCAGGCTTCCTGAAGGACAGTCAAAGCTCTTCCTCGGATGTTTCTGCCTTTGCTTGTGTTCTCTGTCAGGATGATCCCACACTGCTTCAGTGGAGCTGAGGTCCGAGTGTCATGCTAAAGAGATGTTTCCAGATGTTCCTGCGTGGTGGATCAGACTCTGTAATTCATCAGTTTATCAAAGAACCTGAAACCATGACACAGCCTCCACCGTGCTTCACAGATGGCTGCAGACGCTCACTGCTGGACCTCCTCCTGACCTCCTCGTACACACTGACCATGATGTGGATCCATCTCTCCATCACACCTGTTCCTCTGACCTTCATTCCAGTTCTGGTGTCATTTTCAGCCTCAGCCTTTCCTCCTGTTTCCCTTCAGCCGTCCTTCACTGAATCTTCTCTGATGAGGCTTCAGTGAAGTGTGATCATCGCTCGGTGGATTTTTATGCTTGAATCAGAGCTCCTTTGATGGGGTGTCCAAAGAAAAACACTGAGACACCTTCAGAAAACTGGAGAACTATTGCTCAAGAGAACCTGTAGAGAACATTTTATCTTATCTATTTGTACTTATAAGCCAAAAAAACCTGCATGACTACAAAAGAACACTATATAAAATAAAGTGTGGTGTTAAATCTGAAGTTTTGACCTGTGAGGGCAGATATGACAGACAAACCACAGGCAGGACGATGTCAGACGGCCTCCAATGACCTTTTTCATCACACAGTTGCAGGAGCTTATCAAAGGTGCCTCCTCTCTGTGGTGATCATGCCTGCTACAGTCATTACTGCACCGTGAGCTGGTGCAGACACACTGACTGTGCAAAAAGTGCACCCAACCATAAAAAACAGTGCACAAGTTGTTACTCTGAGTGACGATCCAAGTTACCCAGACACATCTGTTAGGAGACCACCACGGCACAGATGTTTTCTGTGACACACAAACTTTAAACCTTCTTGTATGTAGAGAGTATAAACTGTGAGTGAGCGCTGAAATGAACCATACGATGATGAACTGGCAAAGGTTCAGTCCGCTGCTTTGTAAACATCGGCTCGTATTTGTTGTTATAAGATGAGATGCTGTCCTCCTGAGCAGCAGTAGATATCTTTGTATTCTCCCTCCTCCCACAGTTTGACTGCATCACCTGGTGAGAAAACCTTTGAAGTAAAGATTGTGTCTCCTGTGGAGCAGTTCACCAGGATTTGGATCCAGGTCCTGGATCGTCGGGATGGCTCATTCCTGGTCCGCTACCGAATGTACGCCACCTACTCGGAGCTTCACGTCCACGTTTTGCTGAAGAACGAGCACGTTGCCAAGTCACCGTTTGTTCTCAAAGGTAGGGCGCGGTCCGTGAAGCTGCGATGTTCACTCTGATAAATGACATCATGGACTTGATTCCTGCTCACGCTCCAATCCTGAGTCTTCACCTGCTGTTTTTGCTGGATCCAGAAACTTAATGAGTCAGTGTTGTCGTCTGCAGGCCCGGTCTATCACGAGGGATGCGACTGTCCCCGGGAGAGCGGCTCTGCGTGGGAGGCCCACATGCACTGCCCTCCGTCCTTCGCACAGATAGAGAGGGACCTGTCCTTTTACCCGAGTGTCGACCCAGATCGTAACGCACAGGAGATCCCACAGCGCTTCGGACAGCGGCAGAGCCTCTGCCACTACACCGTCAAAGACAACAAGGTGATTCCACCTGGGGAAACAAACACAGACGTATCATAGGTGTTTATGTTTTACCTGAGAGGAAGCTGAGAAAGTCAGCTTGTGGGCCTCTCAGTCATCCAGCCAGGCCTTCTTAAACCACGACACCATGTAGGCCTCTGGACACACATCAGATCCAAAGGTGAGTGTAGAAGGGAAGAATATGAAGGGTAATGTTCCTTCATCCTGGACCCTGGAGCTGTGTGACTCACCTGTAAGAGCAGAGCCAGGTGTGCATGAGTGCTGCTGTGATAGCGATGAGTCTAAAGCCTGGTTCACACACTGCTCGCATTACATGAGAATATTCAGGAACGTATCCGCTTCCATGACTAGTTCCCTCTAAAGGTATGACTGTGGTAAAGTGAAATTGATGCTTTTAGTAGTAAAAACTACTACAGTAGTACTTTGCTACTGCATTTCATACTGTGTGTGTGAGTGCAGCCGAGTCCCTTTATCAGAGGTGAATGTGACGAGTGTCACGCTTCAGGGTTTCTGTTGCTCTGTGTTCACTTCATATCTGAACACTTTAAATGAACGAGAAGGAATAAAGTCATTCCCACATTTCCCAGCATGCCGAGTTGTTTAATTATTTTAATGTCTGCATCATTTTACAGCTCTGTCTGTTTTCTTTATAGTTTAATGAAATACTGAAGTCACTGTATCATTGCAGTAACGACTCAGCTGCCACTGACTCCTGTAATCCTGTGCAGCGGTGTAATCTATTACCTGTGAAGGTAATCTTGGATTGGTGAGCAGCTGTTTTCTGTAATGTGTTTCTGTTGTCTTTAGATCTACGTGAGGACATTTGGGGAACATGTCGGGTTTAGAATCTTTATGGATGCCGTCCTGCTGTCTCTCACCAGAAAGGTAATCCGTGTTTACGTTTACTCAGCCGTCGCTCAGACGACCAGAAACACACTTTGATTTTAATGTCTGTATATGTTGATGCATCAGGGATGAAACGTTCAGACACAACTGGTGCAGTGCATGCTGGTTATCATCGTCATCATCAGTGCAGATATGCGATCAGACGGTGGCAACAGTAATGATTATCATGAAACATTTTCAGGTGCGGCTCCCTGATGTGGAGTTCTTTGTTAATCTCGGTGACTGGCCGTTGGAGAAGAGGAAGCCTCCCGAGAAGCTTCATCCCATCTTCTC
Source organism: Astatotilapia calliptera (assembly GCF_964374335.1). NCBI lineage: Eukaryota > Metazoa > Chordata > Actinopteri > Cichliformes > Cichlidae > Astatotilapia > Astatotilapia calliptera. Next base: position 36,369,003 of record NC_137437.1, on the reverse strand, counting down.
CTGGTGTGGCTCCAATAACACCAGAGATATCGTCATGCCGACCTATGACCTGACCGAGTCCGTCCTGGAGACCATGGGGAGGTAAAGCTCTGTGTGGATTCAGCTAAAGTATTGCTACGTTACCACGGAAACTGGCAGTAAATTAAATTCAGTTTTATTTACACAGCACAAAATCACAGCAACAGTCGCCTCAAGACGCTTTATATTGTAAGGTCGACCCTACAATAACACATACAGACAAAAACACAATCGTATGATTCCCTATCTGCAAGCACTTTTGGCGACAGTGGGAAGGAAAAACTCCCTTTTAACAGGAAGAAACCTCCAGCAGAACCAGGCTCAGGGAGGGGCGGGGCCATCTGCTGTGATTGGTTGGTGTGAGAGAAGGAAGACAGGATAAAGACATGCTGTGGAAGAGAGACAGAGGTTAATAACAGATATGATTCAGTGCAGAGAGGTCTGCTAACACATAGTGAGAGAAGAAGAAACCCCCAGTGCATCATGGGAATCCCCGGCAGCCTACGTCTATTGCAGCATAACTAAGGGAGGATTCAGGGTCACCTGGTTCCTGCTCCTCTTCATGTACGCGTGCTCTGCCATCACCGAGGCCGTCAGTAAGCAGACTGCAGTATGAACCTGCATTTCCTCCTCTCACCTTGCTGCTGTTTGAGTTGATATTTAATGCAGGTGTGATGATGAGAGCTGTTTAATGTTGGACCCTCACCTGTGAGGTTAGTGATCTCACAAACTGCAGAGGATGTAACATTCAGCACGTCCTCTGCCGTACAGGGTGAGCCTGGACATGATGTCGGTTCAGGCCAACACGGGGCCGCCGTGGCCCGAGAAGAACGCCACCGCCTTCTGGAGGGGGCGGGACAGCCGACAGGAGCGCCTGGAGCTGGTCAAGCTTTCGAGGGCTCACCCGCACATCATAGACGCCGCCTTTACTAATTTCTTCTTCTTCAAACACGACGAGAGCCTCTACGGGCCGCTCGTCAAACATGTTTCGTTTTTTGACTTTTTCAAGGTGAGATGAATTATATTCCATAAAAACGCTTTTATTACGTCAGATATTCTTATGCTAATGTGTGTGTTTTCATTGTGTCCATGCATCACCAGTACAAGTACCAAATCAACATTGATGGCACTGTGGCAGCTTATCGGCTGCCGTACCTGCTGGCGGGGGACAGCGTGGTCCTGAAGCAGGATTCTGGGTACTACGAACATTTCTACAAGCAGCTTCGAGCGTGGGAGCACTACATCCCTGTCAGGGCAGACCTGAGAGACCTGCTGGAGAAGATCCAGTGGGCGCGTGACCACGACGAAGAGGTGACGAGAACACGTGACTGGATCCTCGCTGGTTTCACTAATGACGAGTGAAGGTGGTGTCATTTTGTTTTCTTCTTTCAGGCAAAGAAAATTGCTCTCGCAGGTCAGCAGTTTGCCCGCAGTCACCTCATGGGGGACACCATCTTCTGTTATTACTACATACTGATCAAGGTAATGTGATTACAGTTTCAGAGTTACTGCACGACTGAAAAAGTATACAATGTTACTACTCACGCAGTCTTACTGTGCTCGCGCTGCGTCGCACTGACACAATGCTGATCATTCTTCATTCGGACCGATGTAAATGTGTCGCACTTCCCTCACATGTCATATTTATGCGTGCGAACTAGGACTACGCCAAACTCCAGGTCACCGAGCCGAAGATCCGGAAGGACATGGAAGTCGTGGAGCAGCCTGCTGATGACCTGTTCCCATGTTCCTGCCACAGGACAAACGTGAGAAACACCCAAATGCTTTGTTTGCTCTGCAGCTTGTCTGCAGATCCTAATGATCTTATTTTACTTTTTGCACGTTAAGAAGAAGAAACAACGTTAAATCTGGGATAGTTTTATTATTCTACAGTCTGTGGCGCCATCTGGTGTACGTGAGGCGTCACTGCAACCACCAAGAAGCCACGTTAGAGTGAACGTTTGGACCAACGTGCTGTTCTAACAGGAGTGTTTTCATGTTTGTTTTTCAGGTGAAGGATGAACTGTGACTGAGCTCCTCCCACTTCATAACTGACAGCCTTTTCTTTTAAAGTGCCAATCAATTGTATGACTATGGTTTGAATATCTGATTCTTATTTTTCAATAAATGCTTTTAATGTGTTCAGAGCGTGTTTTTCTCTCTGATGTCAGATTATTTACTCAGTGAGGTTTAGTGTCAGCCCTGAGGTTGAGCAGCTGACCGCTGTGCCTGTTGGAAAATCAGCCGTGGCCACGCCTTCAGTTTACCTGACGGATAAAACAGAACGGAAAACATTTAAAATAAAAATCGTATCCTTGTGAAAAAGTAAACAAACGGAAGTGTCATAAAGTTAATGCTGCTGTTTATAACTGACCATTACCCTGTTGCATGGTTTAGATTTGAACCACAAAGCATTGAGTCGCTGTTGGTGAGGAGTCACTGCCCTGTACAAAGTGATATTTTTGCTGAGATATTTATCCTGATATATAAAATCAAACGTATAAAATCAAAGATGCTCAGACATGGATAAAACTGAAAGTATGAAACATGATAGAGAGTATAGGGTGATGTTTCAATTGATCAGATGTCAGTAATATCCAACAATGTGCCAGTGTGCAGGATGACTGGGAAGGAAGGGAAGTGTTACAGAGACTGACCATTATGAAGTATGATGCTGCGTTTCCAGTACGTCCACTGGATAAAGATATATTAAAAAGCGAACAATCTGAAACAAATAATTTTAATGAAACATAAACATTTCAAACCATTTATTTATTTTTTAATAAAAAGTACTTTAGATACAGGTTTGGTGACGCTGTAGTGACCACTCCTCCCCGCTAGGTGTCACTAATACGTATTGAAGTCCTCGGTGTTCCAGAGAAGAAGCTGCTTGTGATGGAGACGTTTCTGGAGGTAAATATGAAAAATAAAAAGCAAACATGTCAGAAACCAGAGTCAGGTTAGAATGAAACTGAACTCGAACCAGGAGCGGAGCCCGGAGCACCGAGAGGACGGGTGCACGAGAGGCTAGCGCGCGCCACGTCCTGTGGGCTCGGTGTGCTTCACAAACACCTGCGCAGGTTACAAAGCCTGTAGGCAGTGAGCGCAGCAGGAAGTGTAAGCCTCGGGGAATTCAAAGGTTTCGAGTCTGATTTTGAATAAGAGCGTGGCTGGAACTGATCTCAGACCAGCAGGCAGCTGGTTCCAAAGATCAGGACCACAGTAAGTGAAGCACCTCCAGCCCCGAGCTCTGGCTCTGGAGCAGCTGATGACCTGACAGGTGTGACTGGGTTAGAGACACGGACCAAACCACAGAGAGCTGTATGAACTATCAGAAGGATCGTAAAGGTCGCAGGGAGCCAGTGTGGAAGTGGTGTGGAGTAATGTGGTCACGTGTGTGTGAGGATGAATGAGCTGATGATCTGGAGAGTGTTACAGTAATCTGCTGGATGTGATGGACCAGTGAGTCAGAGTCAGCTTGAGATAAGACTTCTGATTTTTCAAGTATCACCATGAATCACCTTCACTGGCTCAAGAGTTGGGAGGTCGCCTTGTAATCGGAAGGTTGCCGGTTCGAGCCCCGTCTTGGACAGTCTCGGTCGTTGTGTCCTTGGGCGAGACACTTCACCCGTTGCCTACTGGTGGTGGTCAGAGGGCCCGGTGGCGCCAGTGTCCGGCAGCCTCGCCTCTGTCAGTGCGCCCCAGGGTGGCTGTGGCTACAATAGAATAGAATTCAACTTTATTGTCATTGCACATGCACAGGTACAGGGCAACGAAATGCAGTTTGCATCCATCCAGAAGTGCTTTAGTGATATAGATATATTACAATATATATTAGCAATAGTATAGATATGTAAGTATACTACAGAAATGGGTCTATTATGGTATGTTATAATGTACACGGTATGAAGTATGTTGTGAATATTCTATAACTATAAGTATGTACAGGCTGTAGTGAGTACAAGCTATGTACAGGCTATGAACAGGATATAAATATGAAAAACTATACAGAATATGAAATAAATAACTTTACAGAAATCTGAGATATACAGCTATACAGAAATGGGAACTATGCAAGTTGTAAACAGTTGTAGGATTAAAGATTATCGAATGTACAGAATGATTATTTACGCAGAGCTATACAGTAGTGCAGTTAAGATAAGTGAGGGTGTAGATAGTTTCTACAGAGGCTATATAAAGTGCTGGTGGTTGTGAGTGGTGGTTCAGTCCATGTTATTATTGTGTGTTTGAGGGTACAGTTGTCCATTGTGGGTGTGTGTATGTTCAGTCCATGAGTTTAACGTGGGTCAGATGTCAGGAGGCAGAGTTCAGGAGTCTGACAGCTGTGGGGAAGAAGCTGTTCCGGTACCTGGTGGTCTTAGTCCGGAGGCTCCTGTGGCGCCTCCCAGAGGGCAGGAGGGTGAAGAGTCCATGTGATGGGTGACTGGGGTCTTTGATGATTTTCCCAGCCCTTTTCAGACACCGCTTCCTGTAGATGTCTTTTATGGCAGGAAGTGGTGCTCCGGCAATGCGCTGGGCAGTTTTCACGACCCTCTGCAACGCCTTCCGGTCCGAGGCAGAGCAGTTCCCGTACCAGACTGTTATACAGTTGGTCAGGATGCTCTCGATGGTGCAGCGATAGAAGTTCACCAGGATGTCTGAGGACAGGTGGTTCTTCCTCAGAGTCATCAAGAAGAAGAGGCGCTGGTGAGCCTTCTTGACCAGCTTGGAGCAGTTGGTCGTCCAGGTGAGATCCTCGGAGATGTGGACTCCCAGGAACTTGAAGCTGCTCACACGCTCCACAGCCGTCCCCTTAATGTGGATGTCCCCTTCCAATGTAGCTGCCATCACCAGTGTGTGAATGTGTGGATGACTGGATATGTAAAGCGCTTTGGGGTCCTTTGGGACGAGTAAAGCGCTATATAAATACAGGCCATTTACCATTCACTGCTCTGTAAAGGTCGGGAGAGAGAATGGTTGGCTGTGAGGTGCTGAATCGGTGCTCGCTGGCTTTCAGGAGGCGGTGAAGGTGCCGTTTGGGGCCAAATCTTTAGATGCTGCCCTGTGCGTCCCTGCCGCCATGTCGGACGCTCACACCGCCGTGATCCTCACGCACGGAGCCGGGGGAGACATGAACTTCAGTCAGCTGGTTTCTCTGGCTCACCAGCTGGCATCACACGGTTTCCTGTGCCTGCGCTTTACATGCAAAGGTTTGAACCTGGCTCACAGGCTGAAGGCGTACACTGCTGTGTGGGTACGTGTTAAAGTCAAAACTGCACTCACTGCTTTACGTGCAATATTACACGTTTTTTGTAGAGCACCAGTATGATGTAACGTGTGCTGTTTAACGTGTTTCCACCTGTAGGACTACCTGAAGTCACTGCAGAGGTTCACAGTAAAACGCGTCTTTTTTGGAGGTAAGAAGCCTTAAGATGTTCAAAACAAAAGAGGAAGAGCTCAGAGCAGAAACGCTGTCGGGTCATTTTGTCTCACGTACTTCAGTTTGCAAAGTGTTGTTGTACCTTAACAGTTTACTTTGGGGGGAAGTATGTTAATGTGGTAAAACAGACCCCACATTGATGTCCGGGGCTTAAAGACCGCACTCTGTCCATGAGCGCCTGCCTTTAACTGATGACATCACCAGATACCACATCTTCACCTCTGAACCTCCATCTATGTTTCAAGTGAAGACGAGGACATGCAGCAGTGTAGAAATAACTGAGTGGGAGTCCTTGAACACTGTGACGTTTCCACAGGCAGGTCGATGGGGTGTCGTGCGGCTGCAGCTTTAGCTAGGCGACTGAGCGAGGAATCCGAGGCCGCGGTGGAGGGTGTGATCTGCTTGTCTTTCCCCCTGCACCCCCCAGGACAGACGCATGCACACCGCCAACGGAGCGAAGATCTAAGGGTGCTGCCGGCGCACACGCGTGTGCTGTTTGTGTCGGGCACTGAGGACGACATGTGTGACAGGGTGAGGAATGAGATTCATACCTAATGCATGTTTCCTTATTAAACTATTAGAAGACTGTCCTGTGTGCTCATTGTTGCTGTTCTGTTTGCATGTAGTTCTGATGCATCTGTGTAACGGGACATTGCTCTTGGGACGTGCTGCAGTGCTCACTCTGCTCTGTGTCCTCGCTCAGGTTCACTTTGACACGACGGTGAAAGAAATGAAAGCTCAGGTTGAGATTTTGTGGCTACGAGGAGGCAGCCATGGACTGAAGGTGAAAGGCCGTTCTGAGGTGTCCGTGATGGAGGAAGTGAACCTAAAAGTCATCTCTTGGATCAGGAATCAGGCGGCACAGGCCCCTTAATGTCCTCTCGTTAAATCTGTTGCTTTTGTTCCAATAAACGATGGCAGTATTTCACAGTGGGCGTCTGTGTGAACACATGGGGAGCTTTTATTCTGCACAGTACGTGAAACCCGAATCTTAATGTGCAACATGGTGATGAATCAGTCTGTGCAGACATTACTCTTCCTCACACTTCCTCTCCGTATTCATCTGAAGTCATAACTCATTACAGTTTAAAGGTGTTTTTCTGCTGCACAGACTACCTTTAGCAGCACTAAAAACTATGCAACAAACAGTTCAGGAGTTGTACACGAGAAGACGTTTGTTTGGGATTGAGGAGCCTTAATGTGTTACATAAGAACAGTCCTGGTTTATGGGTCAGGAGGAGCCCCTCAGAGGCCGCCTGCAGCACAAAGGAGAACACCGAGGTGATGATGATGCTGTCGGTTTGTGAGAGGAGCTGAAAGAAACTCTTTCACATGGAGGTTTTCACATCGACCCCTCGCTGAAGTTCCTCTATGAGTGTAAAGTGGAAGACGACCCTCGGTTTGAAGTTGAGTGCTTGCTTCCTGCCTGTACTGTCACAATAAAGTGCTGTTCTCCTGACAGCACCTTGTGGCACAGCGGTGGTTTGTGCTGTGTTTCAGTATAAAGGTCACTTTTTCAGGGGCTTCAGTTTTGACCCTCACCGTGTTTGTTTGGATGAAATAATTATTCTGTTATTGTGTGCAAACAGGAATAACGTATATGTTTACAAATGCTGTGTTAATAATCCATTGCTCTATTAAAACACGTTTATTGTCATTATCCTCGTTGTGTTTTCATAATTTTAATATTTATTGGCCTTTATTGTTTCTACGCTTTTGTTCTGATCAGTTCGGAGGAATCATTTGTGTTGTAAGTACTTTAGCAGAGCACACTCGGCGACTGCGGTGCCTTTAACACAGACGATGACGTTTACGCGTGCTCGTACGCCATTGGCTGTGGGACTTCCGGGTCGTATTTTGTTTTTCAGGCAGACTCGAGCATGGCCGTGGAGCTCTGGAACAGAGTCAACGTCCCTTTTCCCAGCGCCGTGTCCGCTGTCCGCGTGCCCTTCACCGCACAGACAGGTACGAGCCGCAGCGCGCGGTCACTGACGTGCTGTGTGCGAAATAACACGCCGCATGCGACCCACGTGGGAGAGCCAGGACTCGGCGCCGCGTGGCTGTGAGGTGACGATGATGATGGTGTTTGTGTTTGTGCAGCTGCAGACGTTGAAACGCTGCTGACGGAGCGCGAAAATGTGCTGAAGCTGCTCCGCAGTGAGATGCTTCAGACGGAGGTCAGGCTGCTGTACGAGCTGCTGTACGTCCTGAACAACAGCTACCGGGGCAACAAGACGTTCAAGGCACTGAAGCAGGTGAGCGCTGTCTCCAGGGCAACCGTGGGTGTGTTCATTAAGAGCTCAGGGCAACTCGGAGCGCGCCCACCTGAGCTCCGAGTCACGTACAGGTGATATCGTCGTGTTGGTGTTGTTCCCAGATCAACATACTAAATGTTGTTCCAGGATCAACATTGCAAGTGACCAATCAGAATGTTGTGACGTCATACTTTTGCGACTTCGGGAAAAACCGCCGTAAAACAAAAAACTGTACTTAAGCTGCGAGAAACCGCCTCTGTCCGCCGATCAACGGACCCTGACCCTGACCATAACCCTTTAATAAACGCTGAGCAGAACTGATATTGTCCTTGCAACATTGGAATTTCATAAATGCACGAATGGCTTGGCGCGCAAAAGAATAACGTCACAACAATGTGATTGGTCACTTGCAATGTTGATCCTGGAACGACATTTTCATGATGATGTGGGAACAACACCAACACGACGACAACATGTTCCTCCTCCATGCAGCCAGGCAGCCTGTCGTTCACAGTAGGGATGGATGACGCCACGTCTGTATGTCCTATACTGATGTCATAGATTTGGATACCGATATGACTCCGGTATAGTCTGCTTTTAGTCATAAATGTCATATTAAGATTTAAAAAAAGCAAAAAAACGACTAAAGTTCTTCTATTATACTTGTAAGCAGCCAAAATACTGCTCAGCTCAGCTGATCTTTTTATTTAAAGCTTTGAAACAAACGTCATCACCGGTATCCAAGAACGTTACAAATTCCAACTTTAGATCTAAGTATTTAAAGTAACATTCAAAACGCAGTTTTATGCAAAGTTCTGAAAAACACATGAATCCCAATATCATCACAAAATAATGTTTGTATTCAACAACTTGATTGATTGATTGATTATGCCTTTAATGAAACGTTGGTTTGGCAGCACGTAGCGAGGCTCACAATGCTCCTTTAAGCACCAAAAACTGACATTTCCCACAACAGAAATGCAGTTCAGCTTTATTTATACAGCGCCAGTCGCCTCAGGGCGCTTTATATCGTAAGGTAGACCCTACAGTAATACATACAGAGAAACCCCCCTATGAGCAAGTAAATGGCCTGTATTTGTACAGCACTTTACTAGTCCCTATGGATCCCAAAGCACTTTACACATTCTGCCGGACACTGGCGCCACCGGGCCCTCTGACCACCACCAGTAGGCAACGGGTGAAGTGTCTTGCCCAAGGACACAACAACCGAGACTGTCAGAGCCGGGGCTCGAACCGGCAACCTTCCGATTACAAGGCGAACTCCCAACTCTTGAGCCACGATCGCCCATAGTGGGAAGGAGAAACTCCCTTTTAACAGGAAGAAACCTCCGGAAGAACCAGGCTCAGGGAGGGGCGGGGCCATCTGCTGTGATTGGTTGGGGTGAGAGAAGGAAGACAGGATAAAGAGACAGATTAATAACACGTGTTGTGCTCATCGAGTACAACAAATTCAGCAGTTTTCTCTGTTATCAGCTTTGCTTTGTTGCTTTCTGGACGGAGTTTCTCGCGACTCTGAATGTTTTCCAAAAGCGTTTGTTGATACTTTTCTGCTTCGTGTTGGAGGCCTGGATGAACTCTGTACTAGGGATGGGTATCGTTTAGGTTTTATCCGATACCAGTACCAAACCGGTACTTTTGAAACGGTGCCGGTGCTTAAACGGTGCTCAAACCGGTGCTTAAAGAATGGAGAACACAAAATTGGTCCAAAAACCTCTCATGTTCAGCTGTTTTTTTGTAAAAAGATAACAATGTTAGCCTTTTCTGCAGCTATAGGGCATATATGGCATCACTCTTGGCTGGAAGCAGTGCTTAAACAATGGAAAAAACACAAACTTTGTCCTAAACCTCTCATGTTTAGCTGTTTTCCACTTTTTCTTTGGTCATTTTAGCCTTTTTGGCCAGGGTGAAGGGAGTATCTGCCATCAAACAAGAAGACAGCCGCATGTAGCTATGATGATGTTTGCTAGTTCACCTTACATGCATTAATGTAATAACGTGGTTAGCCTACTCAACGTAAATTACACACGAACAACATTAAGCTACTCACGCAGAGAAGAACGGCTGCTGCTGCATCATCATCCTCATCATTTCTGCTACACTGGCAGGGCTAGGGGCCAGGACTCTCCTCTTCGGGTTTTTGGGGGATGTTGCATAACAGGCACCACACCCGCAGTAGATGTGCTCGGTGTGAGGTCTCGCAGCAAGCTATCAAATACGGCGCATTTCTCGGCTTTTAAAAAAACGCTATGTGTCGCCAGCTGTTTCATCGGATTTGAGGTGTTGCCTCCTTTGACAGCATCACAGTATCAGCTTAAAGCACTTGTTGCTGCTGAGTTTGCATCTTTTGCTGTGAAGTACAGCCAGACTTTTGACCGCTTGGCCTTGGGCATTTTTAATCTGTAGCTCTGCTCTAACAGAACGTACGTACCTGGCCCTGCCTACTATCCTGGGAAACGTAAAATGATTGGCTAGAAGTGTATCACAGCTCAGGAAAAAAAAGCACCGAAATAAAGCACCGAAATGTGCGCTGCTTTTCGGTCTGGTTACTACCGTTTATGTCAGAACCGGTGCCATGATGGCACCGGACACCGGTACCCATCCCTACTCTGTACTGAGTCACTGGATAAACTCTGTGTGCTCCTGTATTTGGTATTTCTGTGAGTGTTTAATCATGTTTGTGGTGTTAAAGTTCCCAACGCTGCTACCACATCTTCCTATTTTCTTCTTTCAGTCTGAAGTAACTCCACGCCGCCGACAGGTCTCGCACACAACGACCGCTCTATCGCATGACACATACTGCTCCGACGTGCTAAGGTCACGACCTCGGTTATGCCGTGTCGCAAGCTTCATGAGGCACTTTTGTAATATTTAAAGGATCGGGCTACACTTTTTATTTCTCCTGATATCTGATCAAGTCATTTAGGTCAGGATCAGGCCGGTGCTGTATATGGGATCGATGCATCCCCAGTTCACCCCGATCCAGGTTCAGCCTCAGACTGTTGTTACATGTAACATCACAGACACGGAAATCATGATTAACAGGATGAAAGGCTGCGTGTTTGTGACTCTGGGGACAATAAAACAGCTGTAATCAGACTGACAGCCTGACAGCTCCCTGAATGTCTCCAGAGTCACAGCATCAGAAAGACCTCCAGCATAAGTTATCAGTGAGCCTCCACAGACTGCTGTTTGTCCTTCACTGATCGATGTCCTCAGACGAGTTTTAATACAAAGATAACCTGAGTGAAAATAAACTGCAGTTTTTAATGCTGATTGTATTTATCAAGGGAGACGAGGTATCTGTGCCCAGCAGCACTGCAGTCCACACCTTGTGGTGTGTTGATGGTGAGTGTTTCACGTCTCTGTGGAGGAACTTTGTCCCACTCTGAATAGTTGGAGGCTTTTCCAGTATGAGCGCCTGTCTATGGTCACCTCGGTCTGATTAAGTCCACACTTTGACTCGGACGCTCCAGAACCTTCATTTTGTCTTCAGAGCCAATCAGAGGTGGAGCTGCTGCTGCTGCATGACTGCCGGGCCCACATTCTCCTAGAGAGCAGCTCAGACCATCACGCTCCCACCGCCGTGTCCGACTGCTGCTGTGATGTTCTCTTTATGTTTAATGCAGATGTAACGGGACTCAAACCTCCCAACATTCAGCTTTTGTCTCCTCAGGCCACGGGATGTTCTCCCAGAAGTCTCGGAGATCATCCAGATGTTTTCACTAGGCCGGTGTTCTGGCCTTAGTCAACTAGCAGACTAACCTACATGTTCCTTCCTTCAAAGGTGGAGCAGTGTGTGAACCGGCTGAAGAACATGAAGCTCGATGCTGCTCTTCAGGAACTGTCAGATCTGTGTCCGAACAGGATCCAGAGGTAAGTCTGCGGCTCGCTGTGAAGTGTGTGACGTGCAGAGCAGGTCTTCATCGTGAACCTTCACTGCTGTGACCAGGTCGGATTCATGAACCAGTCCACTCAGCTTTTATCTACTGAGTGCACAATGAAAATGTGTGTTATTCCCACAGTAGACCGGGGGTGGGCAACTGCATGAATGAAGTCCTCTCAGCATGCAGACGGACGTCTTTATAGAAGATAGGACGGAGATTCAAACTGTGAAATTCTGTGTGGATGTCAGTTTCTGCCACAGTCTGCAGTGGTGTGTGTCTGTGTGTTTTAGGCAGCTGAGCATCAAGGACGGCCAGTGTGTCGTTCCCAGTCAGCCCACGCTGGAGTGGATCTGTCTCAAAGTGCTGGGGGCCGCTCGGCTGACGAGCTGCACGCTGCGTCGCTGCAGCAGAGCTTTCACGTATCCTTCTGTGAGGCCGTTCTGTTCTCAGACTCGGCATCGATCTCCGCGTGAACGACGTGCGGATGTCTTCATCTGAACCAAGTCTGACTCTCGTGCCCTCTGCAGGTTTCCCCTTAACAGCTGCTTGTTTCAGACTCGCAAAGCAGCAGATGAAGTGGGAGGAGTTTGTCATCCTGAACGTGGTGATAACCAGCATGCTCAGCCGTCTGTGGTCAGGACGTTTTCTGCAGCATACGTGCATTTAGAGAGAGAGCGCACTAAGTCTGCAGAAAGTGTTAACACGTTGTATTTCGTGCGTTCTCAGGGTGATTTTCCGTGGCGTGCTGCTCGCCCTGTCCGGCCTCTACCGGCAGCTCCTGGAGCTTCTCAGAGACGTAGCCCGAGTCCAGCCCATGCCCTTCCTCACAGACTTCTCCCTGCCAGCTGATCTGGCTCAGTTCCTCGGTCCCTCTGATGCTTTGTTATTGACCAAGCCTGCGGCGCACAGCAGAGCGCGGCAGGAAAAGAAGCAGGCGGCGAAGAAACTTCCAGCTGAAGCCAAGAAGACCTGCGCGCAGAAAAGAAAGCTCAAAGAAGACCTCGGCGTTGCAGTTATAAGAGGTAGTCTGCATTCATGCGCTGTTTTTCCCAACGCAAACGTGACCTCAGTGAGACGTGAACCTCCCCACATCCCCACTCACATCCCTGATATTTCTCCAGGCGTCGGCCTCGCAGCAGACAGGAAGTCTTTTTTCAAGCTGTGCAGGACTTTCACAGAGGTATGTGAGCAAGCACGTGACTCGTCTCTACTTTTACTGTTTCTAATGTTCACGTATTTACTTCTTCTTCTTGCGACTCGAGGGCAAGTCGACGCCCAAACAAACGAGCAGAGCTGACAGGAGACACGAGTTCCAGAAGCAGGTGAGAGATGCTGCTTCTTTCTCACACCTGGAGATCCGTGTGGACGAGATGATTCGCTGGTGCAAATCCCAGAGGATGGGAAAGGAAAAACGCCTTTTAACCTTCCTGCAGTTAAAGTGCCGGCAGATGAAATGCCTGGAGGCAGCGGGCTACAAGTAAGAGCGACACTTTCTCAGGAAGTCTTCCTTTAGCGTTCTGCAGAGGTGCTCATGTTCTCTCTTCTCGTGCTTCAGCATCCAGAGGAAGCTGCAAACCTTCAAAAAGGAAGCTTGCTGGGCTTCATCTCCAGAAGGATCAGCGCCAAAGACCTTACGTTCGCTCGCCTCGAGGAGACGTGTCCACGGGAGAATTCGTTTTCATACTCTCAGGAGGCTTATGATGAGAGGCGGCGTAAAAAGGAAAGAGCAGGCAGGACGACAGACACGAGCTCGACTTAGCGGGGACGACCTGAGAAGCGGGACCGCTCGAGAGGCGACGTGTCGGAGCACGGTCACTCACGATGACATCGATGACATTTTTGCCTCTGCAGGTCTGTGAAGCCCGAAAGCGCCGATTTAAGGTCACAGACAGACGAACAGTCTGAGCAGGTTTGGAAGCAGAAGCTGTGCTCGCCATGTTTAATGTGTCTCTCATTAAAAGCTATAAAGCACGGAAACAACTGAACCCCCCCAGACTAAAAGATTCTGTTTTAATTTGGGTACGCATGGAACACACACTCACCAGCCACTTCATTAGGTACGCCTGTTCCAGCTGCTCGCATACACACGTGTAACCGCTGGTTCGCATCAAGATATGCAGTAAAGCATCTGTGGATGCACAGCACGTCAACGGTTAAAGATCACAGCGAGCGTCGCTGCTGAGGTCCAGCCGAGCTGGTTTCCTGAACTTGCCTGAAGGATGTTGGCTGCAGTCTCAAAGCAGAGCCATGATGAATGAACCCAACCCAGTATTAGACACCTGATACAGTGAATGTGTGAAATCAAATGTAAGAGAAAATAAATTAACTGATGGAGCTGAAATATGACTGTGTGAGTAGAATGCTTATTTAATGAGCATGCAGACTGAAGCCTGTGCTTATGGTTTCAAGCATGCATGCAGTGGCAGCATGTTTACGTGCTTCTTCTGTCTGTCTGAAGGAAATTTAAATCCGTTTGTGCAGCTGTGCCAGTTTTTAATAATGTTCGAAGTCACGCACTACAGATCTGAGCAAGGCTTTTACAGTAGTTGGTGTATTTGGCTCCCCCTGGTGGGCTCGAGGATCAGCGCACAGACAAATTCCAGGCTCGATTCATCTTTGGGAATACGGAATAATTCTTTCATCCTACGGCCCGCGGCCGAAGCAGCGTGAGACGGCTCAGGTGTCAGCAGGAATGAGTCTGTGCTGAAGGCGTCTCAGAGCCTGCAGTGGCTTCTGTTAGCAGACAGACGGGCACCGGTCCTGCTCTGACACCAGCAGCCGGCACACAAGCTAAAAGGTTTGTTTTGTTACAGCCACTATGTTTCATCATCACCTGCCAAAGAAGATGGAGTCGTCCCATCTGCACCAACGCTGCGGCTTTTATCTCCGTCAGAGCTTCACTGGGCTGAGTTACAGTCTCACATCAAACTGCCAGATCTATTTGAACACAATACTTAACTTTCTGGGTTTGTCAGGGTCCACTCTTTTATTTTTCACAGCCTGGAGGTGAGGAAGAGGTGCAGGAGGAAAATCGTAAAGGTCTGCATCATGTATGAGAGCAGAAACTGAGCTGAGGCAGAAGGTTAGTCTTGATTCCACTTGTCTCATTTATCATTTAAATAAAAAGTAATACTTCTGTAACATTAGGGAACTTTCTCCTGTTCACCAAAATCACCACACAGGCCTGCTGTTCTTCTTAAATGTAATATCGATAACCTTGGACTAATGCTAAATGTTAATAAATAATAAAATAAACAACCTACGTCAGTTAGGTCTCTCAGTATTTTGTAGCATTTCTTTGCACTTTTGCCTTTTTACTGCGCAGTCCCGGATCACGAGCGCTCCTCTACAGCTGACGGTCTTCAGTTCTCCCTGCAGACGTGTCTTTGTGCCGGCCAGTAACTCTTCTGGAGGTCGGTCTACATCAGGAGTGACACATGTTCGAGGTCTTTGTCAAAGCCACGACCCAGACACAGTTTTGCTGCAGAGTGTTTTCTCCATGATTCTCCTTGACGAGATTCCCAGTTCCAGATGCACAGGACTCCCACTGCCGAGTTTCACTGTGGGGTTTTCTTTGGACTCCTTCCTTCTTCGTCAAGACATAAGCACCGTCTCTAGTTTCATCTCATCTGACCTGAGCTTGTGCTTTAAGTCTACTTGATCTTTCTCCAGGCTTCTTTCTGTTTCTCGAGTCTAAACTGGTTTCTTTAGTTTTTGGCGTGACGGCTCAAAGCCCCACTGAGTCTAAACTGGGAGATGACCCTCGGTTTAGACTTGATTTTGCAGCTTTGAGCGATTCTGTGATTGAGTGCAAAGCTCAAAAGTCTGGAGTGAAGTTTTTCACCTACATGTTAGCTGGTTACAGCTACACTCAGTATGCATGTGAAGGCTTAACATCAAAATAAACAGCAGAGGCAGCACAAACCTCCAGTCTGCGTCTGTAAACACGTGAATACCCCATTAAGATCAAACAGACTGTGCATGTGTAGCTTTCATGTTTTACAAAGTGTTGCTGTGATAAGATGAATTTATATTTCCAGGTCTTCATTCACCTTAACTTAGACACAGCCCCTCCATTGTCCAGTGTTGGCGGACTGTTACCTGAAATAGATCCACTTTTACCATTTTCAGCATCATTATCAGGCGCGTGCAGCGCGGCGTCTGCGGCGCGTGCACCTCGGGTCAGTGTAGCGAGACCACGCGGTCGTCTTCTGTCAGCTGGGACGTGTTTAATAGCATAATTGTAAAGAGCTGGTTCTACACAGCTGAGTCGGCGCTGCAGATAAATATATATTTTTGCAGGTGGTTCTCCAGGGCGGGTATAAAGGTCTGTATTCCCAGTTTACTGTTCTTCAATTTATTTTCCTCATACCTTAATAGCAAAAGAGGAATTGTCCCCATAAATGTTTAAAGGCTCTGCTTTTTTATAGCACGGAGCTGTGGGATTGTCAACATTTGTACTCTGAGGTGTGTTAAATTAATCACATCATTACCTCCACAGGAGGGAAAAAGCTGATGGAGTAATGGTGCCGTGCACTCCTCAGCCAGGCCTGCAGTGGAACAACGAAGGCAGAAAATCACCCAGACTGGGGAAAAAGAGAAACCATGCAAAGTCTAAATTTTAACGATGTGAGCTCTGAATATAAACAATAATATAATTTGTATATACAGTGGGGCAAAAAAGTATTTAGTCAGCCACCGATTGTGCAAGTTCCCCCACCTAAAATGATGACAGAGGTCAGTAATTTGCACCAGAGGTACACTTCAACTGTGAGAGACAGAATGTGAAAAAAAAAATCCATGAATCCACATGGTAGGATTTGTAAAGAATTTATTGGTAAATCAGGGTGGAAAATAAGTATTTGGTCAATAACAAAAATACAACTCAATACTTTGTAACATAACCTTTGTTGGCAATAACAGAGGTCAAACGTTTACTATAGGTCTTTACCAGGTTTGCACACACAGTAGCTGGTATTTTGGCCCATTCCTCCATGCAGATCTTCTCGAGAGCAGTGATGTTTTGGGGCTGTCGCCGAGCAACACGGACTTTCAACTCCCGCCACAGATTTTCTATGGGGTTGAGGTCTGGAGACTGGCTAGGCCACTCCAGGACTTTCAAATGCTTCTTACGGAGCCACTCCTTTGTTGCCCGGGCGGTGTGTTTTGGATCATTGTCATGTTGGAAGACCCAGCCTGGTTTCATCTTCAAAGTTCTCACTGATGGAAGGAGGTTTTGGCTCAAAATCTCACGATACATGGCCCCATTCATTCTGTCCTTAACACGGATCAGTCGTCCTGTCCCCTTGGCAGAAAAACAGCCCCATAGCATGATGTTTCCACCCCCATGCTTCACAGTAGGTATGGTGTTCTTGGGATGCAACTCAGTATTCTTCTTCCTCCAAACACGACGAGTTGAGTTTATACCAAAAAGTTCTACTTTGGTTTCATCTGACCACATGACATTCTCCCAATCCTCTGCTGTATCATCCATGTGCTCTCTGGCAAACTTCAGACGGGCCTGGACATGCACTGGCTTCAGCAGCGGAACACGTCTGGCACTGCGGGATTTGATTCCCTGCCGTTGTAGTGTGTTACTGATGGTGACCTTTGTTACTTTGGTCCCAGCTCTCTGCAGGTCATTCACCAGGTCCCCCCGTGTGGTTCTGGGATCTTTGCTCACCGTTCTCATGATCATTTTGACCCCACGGGATGAGATCTTGCGTGGAGCCCCAGATGGAGGGAGATTATCAGTGGTCTTGTATGTCTTCCATTTTCTGATGATTGCTCCCACAGTTGATTTTTTCACACCAAGCTGCTTGCCTATTGTAGATTCACTCTTCCCAGTCTGGTGCAGGTCTACAATACTTTTCCTGGTGTCCTTCGAAAGCTCTTTGGTCTTGGCCATGGCGGAGTTTGGAGTCTGACTGTTTGAGGCTGTGGACAGGTGTCTTTTATACAGATGATGAGTTCAAACAGGTGCCATTCATACAGGTAACGAGTGGGGGACAGAAAAGCTTCTTACAGAAGACGTTACAGGTCTGTGAGAGCCAGAGATTTTCCTTGTTTGAGGTGACCAAATACTTATTTTCCACCCTAATTTACCAATAAATTCTTTACAAATCCTACCATGTGGATTCATGGATTTTTTTTCACATTCTGTCTCTCACAGTTGAAGTGTACCTCTGGTGCAAATTACTGACCTCTGTCATCATTTTAAGTGGGGGAACTTGCACAATCGGTGGCTGACTAAATACTTTTTTACCCCACTGTATCTCATCTTTGCCTTTATTTTAGAAAACTGTCTCATGTATCAGTTTTCTCGGATGAATAGAGAATAAAGAGAAGGATTAAAAAGTGTGAGCACAGACGGTGGTTTACAAACCTCAGTGAGAACCGGCCCAGAGAGCTCACTGACATTTTATTGCCACCTCCGTAAACGTGGTCTGCAAAAGTCCCCGTCGTGCAGTTTCCATCCACTCATTCATTTTCTATACACACTTTTGCAAGAGGCACAGTGCCCATTACACTGCAATAAGAGCTGCACTGCCTCTGCTTTGGCTCGTTCGACTAGACGAGCTTAAGGTCGGCTGCAACATCCGCTTTAACAGGACTGAGTCTCAGCATCACACCTGGATTTTATCTTCACAGCATCAGCCATGCATCTTTAAAAAAATCATCATCTCTGTTCTAACAATATGTAGGAAGACATGGCGGTGCTGCTCCTGTGTCTCAGAATAAAACATTTCTTCTACGACAGGACAGGAGAACTCACATTTTGAGTTTCTGTAAAAGGCAAAACATGTCTGGGACGCTCTCTTTATTCTTACTTTGGCTAGTATTTAGCCAGAGGTCAGGGTTCACTGACAGCAGGTGGTTTTATTGTCATGGAACTGCTGATCTGGCATGTCTGAGCTACAACACTTGTTCTTAATATTATGTCTCAGTGGGCGTTTCTGTGAATCACAGACTGGAGGACCAACAGTGAAGGGGATGAGCCGACTGGACTCTGTGAGGAACCTCAGGTCCTTCCGTTTGTGCTGGAGAACTTCTGTCCGTCTGTAGCAGCATCAGCAAACTAGTCCACCAAGCTGGAACCTCATTGGTCAGAATCTGGAGGTGTTTGAGTCAGTGAGGGGCCGCAGTTCACTAAACACACCGTCCTCCATCATGGACAATCACAACTAGTGATGTGCGGATCGATACTGAAATATCGATTCCTCCGATACCAGTCATTTATGTTCTAGAATTGATTCTCACATTAAAATATCGATATTTTAGTCATTTAGGGTAAATTTGTAGTTTATCATTAACAGGAACACAGTGGAAAGAAACTATATCATTTGGATTGTCAACATTGGAAGGAACTACTTCCTCTTCTGCCTTTCATAGTCATGTGCAAAATACGGCTGTATAACTGTGTCCAGCCCCTGGCGTGCGCACTCGCAACAATGGCTGAGTGTAATTGGAGTTACGTGCAGACGTATTTTACCTCCACAAACAGCCGAGATGTGGTTTGCAATACATGTGGCAAGACAGTGAGGTGCTGTGGCAAGACCACTAACCTCGTGAGATACCTCACAGGAAATCAGATCACAGAATAGGACAAGCGTATGTTGAGGCAAACTGAAGAGGAGAGGGACAGGTGCTGCTAGGGCGAGACAGACGTCTCTCCTTTAGTCCTTTAGTGCTGCAGGCAGGCAGCGTGTTCAAATAGCCACAACTTCAGGTTTTTTATTTCTATATGATGAATTCTGCATTATTAAGTGATAAGAGCAAGTAATATGATGTCCTGTAATCATGATGATGCTATAATGTGAGATACAATAAAAGATACAATAAATAAAGTAAGTTTTTGCACAAAGTATCAGTATCGTCGATACCACCCTGAATTTTACTTGGTATCGGATCGGAAAGGAAATCAGTGGTATCGCACATCACTAATCACAACTGCTCCGGTCCGGTCAGCAGAGCTCCTCCTCCCTGAGAATTATCCAATCACGCTGCGAGAAAGAGCGGTTCAGGAAGTCCTTCCCACCGTCCTCGGAAACCTCTCCTCTTTGTAACAGGTGAACACACCTGTCAGGACACAAGACTCCACACAAGTCTGTTTCTCATATTTAAAGTGTTAAAGCTATAGAGCTATTTATTTGAGTTTTGCTCTAATATTCACAAGAATTTGCTTTTCCACAATCCGTCTTATTTTTATTTATTTTTTCATGTTAAAAATGATTTTCACATTGGTTTATGTAACATTTCGCACTACCTCACATCCGTCAGTATGAAGTACTTGTTGTTTTCATTGTAGATCATAATATTGATAATCTTATTCTTGAAGCTGCTGCTGGAGCACCGTCACTGTACACAACCATCGCAGGGTTCGTGTGCTAGCTGTGGGGTTTCCCTTACAATACAAAGCTCCGTAAGGCTCGTGCTGTTGTGATTTGGTGGCGTATAAATCAAACTGAACTGAATTCAGAGTATTGTTTATTTTCCCTGCGGTGTCACGTCACAGAAACCTGGTCGTCTTTAAAAGTTCCTACAACATGTTTTGAGTATTAACTCCGAGGATTCATAGACAGTAACTGTGCTAGTTTTACACCACTCTGTTACACTGAACTGTTTTTTGTTATTTATTTAAAATTATTAATTAATAATTCATAATTATTAGTAGTAATTTTTTTTTATTAGTAGTAATCCTGTCCAGTTAGAAATCCAAGTAAACGCTGGCAGTCAGGCTGATTACGTCACATCCTGCCGTTTGCAGCTTGTACTTCCGGAAGGTGGGGCTTTTGTTGCGGGAGCGGTTTGTATATGTAGACCAATGCCTCTGTGTTCGCTGTTAACGCGCTCAGCAAGATAGCGGCAGCCTCGGGCAGACAAGCGGATCGTGCTTCGGTAAGGCTCCGGGCAGCCCCGGTCAAGCGGAACACCGTGAGTCTGTAACCGGGGCTTTGGGGAGGTTGACGGTACCGCACCTGCTGTAAGGACGGGCGAGCACCCCGCGGGTCCAAAGGCTGTCCTCTCAGCACCCACGGCTGTGAGGACACCGGGACACACACTGGTGACTGATTAGCTGTCTCTGTGGAAGCTAACGTCAGGCACGAGCTGTTTGTTTGGCCGGTCGTTAGCTTAGCTTCCAGTGACGGTGTAGCCTCGGTAACACAGACACAGCACAGCCTGTCCTCTCCACGGCTGTGCTGTGGCACTACAGCGGCTTTACCGCTCCTGTTTGCTCTGTTGTTGTGTAAAGTTACCGTTTAGAGACGGACTGGGTAAAGTTAGCGGTTCTACTTTGTTTGGCGGTAGTTGCTGAAAAGTTTTTACCTCTGGGAAGATGAGTGGACACACCCAGTGAGCCAGGTCCGGCTCATGTTCCTGTAACTCAGCTGATGTCAGCGAAAAGGACAGTTTGGTGTGCTAACACTGAGATCATGCTGGTGCTGTCACACCTGTCCTCTGTCTGTATGTGACGGAGAAAATCATACATGGAGTTTCTCCTGTTGTATGGAGGGACACCTCTGTCAGCCCCCTGACTTTGGAGGCCCTGCAATGGTCACTTTAACCCTCCGGTGAAGTGCAGAAATGTGAGGAGGAAGGCAGCTAGGTGAGTGCTCCGTGTTTACATGTATACAGTTGAGGTGCTGGTGGAGGGACGATGCTGGCAAAGCAGCAGCACTTTTCCTTCTCTTTGACAAAGCCCGCTGTGGGTCTGTGTGAGGGGAAAGTGACCGTGTGTGGTTCATCACACAGACTCGTGTCATTCTGGGCTGACTAACACCTCATTTAAAGCAGCAGTGACATCCTGTAAGCTCACAGTCTCGTGATCTTCTGAAACCCTCGTAAACAGCTCCCGAGCACCGCGCTGATCCAAGCACAATAACAGCTCTTCCAGGAAAAGCAGGTCATCAGTTTTGTGGGAATTCCCGTGGTTTCTAAAAGCTGGTGGGCCATTTTTATTTGTTTTGGGGGAAATTGTATTTAAAGGGCCCATATCCATTTTTATAGTGTTATGAGATGTTTATGGAGAAAGTTACCCCCCAGCCCCACAGGCCTCTTCCAAGGTTTATGGTTATGATGAAAGAACTGACCTCCCAGCCCATTGTTCCTCAGTGGGCTGGTTTCAGTCATTATGCAAATGTACTGATTATAAGATTATAAACCTGCAGCTGAGACTGAAGAAGTCAGCTGGATGATGATGAAACGTTTCTCCCACAAAACGCTACGTCCAGATGAACAGAATCGACCTTTGGAGACTCCTCCAAGGTTCCCTTCTTCCTACGTGGACAGTGGGTACTCATGTTGAGCTAACATCCACCCACGGGCTGCTTCTCACTTCTTCTTGGGTCAGAGCTAAGTGGAGTTTGATAGCATGCTGCTAAAAAATCACTATGACTGAAACTTTATTAAAAGTTTTTTTTATCTCCAGTAATTTTATGTTCCAGAAAATGGTACAAATATCAGAAGAGTTATGTGACAGCACGTAAAGCAGAAATAACCAAACTGACACTTTCCTGTGACCCGGAGATCTGAAATCCCAGTGAATTACTTTAGCCGGTGACATTCCCACAGGAACAGGAAATCCTGCTGTGGATAACCTAGAGGAATGGTGAGCTTTGGTCAATGTGTAGCTCTGAGGAGTAACCATGAAACAACCCATTTATAACCAGCAGGGACGTACAGCCTGCGTACTGCATTTTAATGCAGACAAACTCACAAGTGAAGTAAGTAAAAGTTTCTCTTGTTGTCAGAACAACTGTGAAATCTGGGCTGTAATGTGGTCCACAGCAAACACACAGAGCTGCTCACTGAGCTGCTGAAGTCACATTTTCTACCCACTGTTTCTAAGTACAGCTGATCAGAGATCAGATGACAGAAAGCGATCGCTGAGCCGAGGTTGTAGTCTGCTGAACGAGCCGTCCTATTGGTTGTTTCTGCCTGTCGCTCACAGACGCTGATTTGAGAGCTGCTGACACTGAGACGGTCCGTTTGCAGAGGTACTTCAGGTAGATGTCATATCGATGTGAACCGAGTGTGAATGTTATGAGTGTGGATCATTATCTTTGGTTACTCTTGACGAACCTGCTCAGTCAGGCTGCTGCTGCCCACTGACTAACAGACGGTCTGTGCTGAGAGTCATGCAGGTTATTTATGTAACTTAAGTTCACTGAATTATCTTGAAAGCCCGCTGCGGTCTTTTCCTGCTGTGCATTAGCATTAGTGCCATCCTCTCAGGTCTGTCATTAAATAGAAGTGAGGCTGTGTGCTGATGTAGGTAAGTGCGTAGCAGTGATAAACGGCGCCTTACTCAGCAGGCCGACGGGGCTTTGTCTAGTTCTGTCTGACTTAATTAGAATGGTAAATGGCCTGTATTTGTAGAGCGCTTTTCTAGTCCCTAAGGACCCCAAAGCGCTTTACACAACCTGTCATCCACCCATTCACACACACATTCACACACTGGTGATGGCAGCTACATTGTAACCACAGCCACCCTGGGGCACACTGACAGAGGCGAGGCTGCCGGACACTGGCGCCACCGGGCCCTCTGACCACCACCAGTAGGCAACGGGTGAAGTGTCTTGCCCAAGGACACAACGACCGAGACTGTCCAAGCCGGGGCTCGAACCGGCAACCTTCCAATTACAAGGCGACCTCCCAACTCTTGAGCTACGATCGCCCCACGAACTCGGCCTGGACGAGCACTCGGTGTACTTCTCTAGAAGACGCCCACCGACATGTTCTGATGTCCAGATATTTACACACAGTAGTTGTAACTGATATGTGTAACACATCAAATATGGAAAGCATTACATCCTGTTTCCTTAAAGGAAGAGGAACTGCTTATGCAAATAAGTGTTTGTGGAACACAATGGTAGCCCAGGGTCGGTGTGTTTCAGTTTTAATTAACACCTCACGGCCGGGGTCTTTCACTCATTCAGGCCTCTGTGGAGACCTCAGGATGTTTTACGTCCTTCAGGTTGTAACTGTATCTGCTTTAATAACCGGTAGTTTTTTGAAGGGGAAGCACAAACACGGACATCATTTGGTTAGCAAAGCAATAAACCATCATATTGGTTATTACTTTACAGCCGTGTCCTGGCTTCTGTATCGATGCCTTGTTACAGAGTAAAGTAGGGGAAAGTGTAACTGTCCCGGTCGGGACGAGCAACATCTTTAAACTGAGTATTTGTTGTTCATTTCTTTTTTAGAGCACACGTCGCTCTCTCTGCTCGACAGATGCAAAGCCTGGGAGATTAGATTTCACACAGTTGTCCAGTCGCCTCGCTGTCTCATTAAACCCACGTCTGTGTTTAAGCTGTAGCTGCAGGCCGCAGCACCATGTCTCGCTCCAGCGTGGAAGTATTACAAGGCAGATTGAGGTTGACCACCTCGCCTTCTCCGATGGTACAGACAGTGTGAGAGCAGTGAAGTTTACCGTCACCACCGGCTCCGTGAAGACAGATGGAGCGGAAATGTGAGGTGGTGCTTTTATTTCTTCCAGGGGCGGCACTGCAGGCCGCTGCGCTGGTGTAGGTGGTATGTACCGGGGGCCCGTTGTGATTATTTGTCAGGAAAATGAAAAGATATGTTTACATTGCAATGAGAGATAAGTAGTGGGCAGCTGGGAGTTGCTCAGCAGGAACAAATACATTTGTGATGAAATGTGTGCTGAGAAGTGGACTCATCGGTCTCTCCGTGGTGAATCAGTCCAGTGGAATGCTCCGGGAATGGGAACGACTCGAGTGTCTGGATGAGATCATCAGGGTCAGCTGCAGCATGGGGAGCAACGATATCTGCTTTGTGTTAAAGGCGTGTTGCTGATCCACTGCAGGGATCAGTGAAGACTTCGTATGCGTTTACGTTTGTTTGAAAGGTCCCGCTCGCTGCGGCCGGAGGGCGAGGACTGTTACAGACGATCCGGGTCCCTGCTGCCCAGTTTGGTCAAAGGCTTCTCTGTACACTCTCCTGGCTGAGGGTCGTTAGTATGCACAGTGGGGAGCTCGCTTTTTGAAGATGTCTCTCGTGCTGCTGCGTGCTGTCTTTGAAAGTAGGAAAAATCATTTCCTGATGCCCAGATGTTTGGTAAATAACCCCGCAGGTCTTTATTTTTTTGTGTGTGACCTGCTCGTACTCTTACCTCCATCGTATTGTTTTATCACAGCGAGCTCCAGTTATGGTTATAGTGGGAACTGTGTGCTCCCTCACTTCTGCTGGAAAAGAAGGAAGTGTTGAGAGGACAGAAGCATTAAAGTGAAAGCTGTTTAGCATGCGCGACGTATCGGTGGGCCACATAAGTGTTGTGATTGACTCAGTGGATCGGTATCGAGATGAGAAAACTAACTGATCTCCTTTGGAAATCCTTGGAATTTGGAGGTTTGTTATTTAGGGAATAAACATCACTGTTTTCTTCATCAGACAGGGAGAGGAAATCCCCCCCACCCCTGGGATCAGACGAATGTGGAAAGACGGAGCATCCTCGGGCTCTTTACAAGTCTGGCTCAGATGTCTCGGCTTTACTCGGCACATAAATCCAGTTTGGGTGCTTCACACTTTCTGTTTGCTGTAATCTTTTGTTAGGATCTGCGAGAGTCTCTGCAAACCTCCGTACGTCTTTGCCAGAGTGTGAGGATGAGTGCAGAGGGAACATCGGGCCGTTCTCCAAAGGGAATCTTAATGAATTCTTGCGCTGGTGTCATCTATATTTCAGGAGCCTTAGAAACCAGAGCGGCCTTGTAGGCTCCCCCCATAACCCCACCGCCCCGAAGAAGGACCAGCACCGCGCGCACTCAGCTCCTGGATGTGGGTCATGCTTAAATATGAATTTTTCATATCTTTTGCAACTGTCCCCTGATTTTGGCCCTGCATTCAAAGTCGCAGCGCAGCTGGTGGAAATGTGACACGGCCCCACCCTCGCTGTGTGAACTTCCCTCGGAAACTTTCCACTAAGCACACATGATGGTTCCTTTGTGAGTGCGCATGCGCCATTAGCGCGTGCTGCCTGCTGTAACCCCTAATTTCCCTCGGGATGAATAAAGTATTCTGATTCTGATTCTGATGATGCGCATGTTTCACACTGCCTGAGTTTATTGGCTCTGACTGCTTTGTTTATGATGGAGTCTGTGTCTGCGCTGGCGTACGGAGAAGTGGGTCGCAGTAAATAATTTACACGGTGACCCCTCCTCTGTGTCAGCTGCCTTCCTGATGGGTGTTTGGGTATGTGTAGGCTTGTGTGGGTATCCTGGCCTGTGACTGATAACAAAGACAGGAAGAGCACAGATCAGATTTCACTTCCTGCTAGGATATAGGAAGACCACGATGCCTCATCGCCGGCATCAGCAGCTATCGTACGACGGCTGACGCAGCAAGACGAGTTCTGCTGTCAGACGATGTAAAGAAACTGACGTTCACACACAGGTTGTTGCTGTTTGATTTCCCTCCAGGAGTTTGTAGCTTCTGCAGAGCTCTTCTATTACATGTGTGAGAGGCAGGAGGTTCCTGAGTGTGAGCACTGAGCCCACTCTGTGAAATGAAGTGTTTGCTGTTTGGGTGGAGCAGATTTAGAATAACGCCAGGAATCAGCTGTGTGCTGCTGTTAGTGTGACAGCTCAGAGGAGGCTCAGCATCGTCCCAATGAGGGAGCTGGGGTTCCTGTGATGGACTGTGCAGACTTCATCTCAGCTCGTATGGTTCGTGCACGGAGTGGCCAGCTGTTGCGCCTCAGTGGCTGATGAGTGTTCGCCTGTCCGGCATGAGCGTCAAGGGTGCAGCGCGGATAACAAACGGGGAGTGACGATGCCTTAAACACAGATGGGGGTTAACTAATGAGGACTGAAAGTCATCAGTGTTTATCAGGGCTGGAATTGTGTTAGCAGGCTGCTCTGCAGGAAGCGATGGGTCATAAGAGCTCAGGATACAGATACAGTCACAGATGCATCCTATGATATGGATGCAAAAACATCAGCTTCTCTTCATGACGATCGCCTCTCAGTTACAGCAGTGAGCTGATAATGTCTGCAGTAACGCATTTCCTTCTGAACACGGGACTTTGACTGATTGTTGACTGCTGTGAGCTTTTAGTTTAAGCCTTGTGATTTAAGTAGAGAGTACGAGAGAGCAGTTACATATAAACACAGCGTGTCCCTACCACAGGAAAAAGTCCACCAATGATGTCAGCACGAACTGTCACATGGTTTTCATGTGTGACACTAACTGTGACAACAGGAAGTGAAGTGTTTTTACCACCACGGCCCGTCCACCAGCTCCACTCGCGTCTGACTTTCTGCCTGCTTGTATACAAGCTCCTGTGACGCTTCGTGTAAAGGTGGTAGATAAGAAACGCTTAATGCCAGGAAAAGATTCCTGGGACACTCAGTCATCTCCTAACTGATCAGATCAACAGGCTTTCACACATTGCTGGTTATGACTGAAGCTGTCGGCCGTGCTCAAACATATAATGAAGAAACACTTCTGATTCCTGCTGAGCACTGCAGGTAAACATTGTTAGACTGCTGATTTGTTGTGAACCTTATTTGATGCACTCCACAGCACCACGTCCACAGCATAGAGCAGGTGAGGGCACGGCAGCTATTGTATCTGACACAGAGAAGGTTGTGAAGTCGGGTAAAAGCAATTGACTGTGAGCTTTCACCTTGTGAGGGCAGAGCCATTACAGAGCAGATAGATGGCAGGCACGTCTCCCTGCTCTTTAACCAGTTTAGCACACGGTGGCCTGTTTAATGCATTTGTAAATGCTGCTTTGCACTGAAGAATGATGGCTTCATTACTTCTGATCAGTTGCAATGACCTTTTGATGGCGAACTTTATAAAGTTCTAGGATTCACGAGTAGGCAATTTGGCGCTTTAATGGAGATGATGGGGGTTAAGATTTAAGATTAGCTGGAGCACAGCCTGGAGTCCTGGCACAGCGAGTCAGAGTGAAAGCTGCTAAGAAGCAGCTGCCATCTGTCCTCGCGCTCGTCCACGGTACGCTTGTGTTTTCGGCACACGGAGGTTATTTACTGTACGCACTGATGTTTCCGCTCTTGTCCTCTACAGGTCGTGAGTGTGTGTGTGTGTGTACCTGTGCACATGTGTTTGAGTGTTTAAGAGAGGCACAAAGAAGAATCCAGTGATGGCTGCCAATAAGGGTAAAAACCAGAGCTCTCTGGTGCTGCACAAGCTGATAATGGTGGGCAGCGGCGGCGTGGGAAAGTCAGCCCTCACCCTGCAGTTCATGTACGATGAGGTGAGTTAAGACTTCTAAGGCACTGCTGTAGCAAGGTCACGACAGCAGATGAGGGGGTTTGGCTGCAGGCGTGACCACTCTTCATTTATTTTACTATCTGGATTTTATTTGCAACCTTTATGATGTTTTCAGTGGTTTACCATAAATGTGAAATGAGTCCCTTGCTCCCTGTAGCCTGAGACTAACAGCCACTCCTGCCTAACAGAGGCGCTGCTGTCACTGGTCCCCACCTGTGTCGGGGAGAGCTCCGGCTCCCAGCAGCATGTCTGCAGGCGTTTTTGTCCATGCGTCTGATTTCCATGTTAGCCTGCTGAGTCACTGCTGATCAGGCGCCACTGCTCTGCCTCTTCACGTGTAGTTTGTGGAGGACTACGAGCCCACCAAAGCAGACAGCTACAGGAAAAAGGTGGTTCTGGACGGGGAGGAGGCTCAGATCGACATCCTGGACACCGCCGGGCAGGAGGACTATGCTGCTATCAGGGACAACTACTTTCGCAGCGGGGAGGGCTTCCTGTTGGTCTTCTCCATCACAGAGCCCGAGTCCTTCGCTGCCACTGCTGAGTTCAGGTACGGATGCGTGCGTTCAGTTTGGTGCCATTAATGAAAGCCGGCGAGTGGTTAAAAATGACATCACTGATCATCAGCCATCGTCGCTCGTTACACATCTGCTGTAGAGTATCCAGAGTCGGCACATCAGCAACAATCTGCACCCACGAGTGTCTTTCAGTGTCTGGATAATACATGAATATCCAGATCGTGTAGAGTCACACCCACGTCACAGTGTCAGTGGGGAGGCGTGTCAGTGTGGACGTGTTGTGGCAGGAAGGTGCAGATAGGATTAGAGCACAGCAACAAAACACTGAAGCTTAATGCAAACGTTAGTCAGCAGCACTTTGAATCAAACACGTCAGCCTCTGAGGCTCGCTGAGAGGGGAGAGGATGGGATCCTCCAAACGGCTACAATGCAAGTTAGATTAGTGTTTTTCAGCAGTGTACATGACGGCAGCACGTCCGTCGACAGTGTGGAAACATTAAAGCGCCGGCCCCGATCCTGCTAATCAACCTGTAAAAGTCTTTGTTTCTGTGACGCTGCCAGCTGGTTATCATGTTAGATTTGGGGAAACGTCCTGAGAAAGACCAAATAATCATTTGTGCTCACAGGGAGCAGATCTTGCGGGTGAAGGCAGAAGAGGACAAGATCCCGCTCCTGCTGGTGGGGAACAAGTCGGACCTGGAGGAGCGTCGGCAGGTGCCCGTGGACGAGGCCCGCGGGAAGGCCGAGGCGTGGGGCGTCCAGTACGTGGAGACGTCAGCAAAAACCAGAGCCAACGTTGACAAGGTATCATCACTCAGACGCACCAGCACAGAGCTGTGCTCAAGTTTTAGGCACTGAAGGTGACGTAAACGTGATTCAACAGAAATTAGAGTGCGCCTCCCAGTGGGGCCGTTTCCAGCATGACCCACTGGGATGAGGCCCAGACCCAGGAAGGAGGTGGGCGGGCACAGGGAGGTTTAATGCCCACGACCCTCCATACAGCAAACAAAGAAATTCTGAGAGCTGGTTTAATCTCTGTGGACCTGCCACACTTCTTTTTTGAATTATTTTTGGGGAATTTTAGCCTTTGAGATCGAGCAGGGGAGGGCGTGCTGATGCACACGGGTGACCCGCTCCGCCCGATGAGTTGTACCAACGCCCGCGTGCTGCTGGTCTTACTGGGAGCCGTCACATAGAGTACTGAGGAATCGGAACGTGCCTGAAGCTTCTGCACAGCTGAGCTTTTGACTCTTTCACACACGAGTCCTGTATGTGTTATAAATATGCGATTGATTTCTTTCCAGGTGTTCTTTGACCTGATGCGTGAAGTGCGAGGCAAGAAAATGTCTGAAAACAAAGACAAGAACGGGAAAGGGAAGAACAAGAAGAACAAGAAGAGCTTCAGGGAGAGATGCTGTTTACTTTGAGCTCCTCGTGGACCTGAAAACACAAAGCTCCACAGAACAGAGGAGCAGAGCTCAGCGTCTTTGATCTCAATGAATCTGATTATTTTTTATTGATAGCTTGTTATAGTTTCATGTCTAGAACAATCGCAACCACTATGTTGCCAATCTGAATGAATGAAAGCTGACTGGCTCTGCTGTGAGGATGGACGGCGACTGCAGCGCTTGATGGCTCACAGGAAGCCAGCGACCAAACTGCCATTGACACTAACTGTGCTGCTGGACACGTTCAGCGGTTTACTGCCTTTCCTTTGGTTCCTCTCTCTCTACAAAGCCGTTAGTTTGTTCGCCTCCTCTAATCTGGGCCTGCAGTCAGTGTAGACTGCATGTACACTGATGGCCTCTCTGTGGAGCAGGTTTCCATCGCCCACTTTGTGTTTGCAGTAGCTGCTGAAGCTGCAAGTTTAATGTCCGGTTTCCCCCCCCCCCTGCCTTCAGGTTTCTTGAATATTTTTCTTCAGTTTCATGCAAGGAATTGAGGTTTTTTCATCCCAGGAGGTTCACGCAGTGCAGTCGTGTCCTGACACGATCACCATAAATCAATGTTAAAACCATTTTCAGTGAAGCTGTAAATTACATCCTCGCTGACTCAGAATCCACTCATTTCTCTTCACGTACACGCGATGAGATATTTTAACGTTTGTTCTGTATTTTAAGAATGTGGGAAATGAATGGTGAGAGAGCTCTGCCACGTCGGTGTGACCCTCCTCAGAGCGCAGACGCCACCGTTTGTCCAGGAGCGAGGTTGGATCGGTGCTGGGAGGCACGACAATCCAGGAGGCCACCCTGCTAATGCATTCAGTCTGTTAGTCTCCATAGTCCTGATCTTCTTTTGAATAACATGCACTACATTGTCAGTACCTTAGAAGTGGCTTCATGCTGTGTTGAGTCACGCTGTGCCAACAAAAATTCAAACTATGTTTGTGGGTGTGTGGTATGTATGTTGTGTAAGAGTGTGTGCATTTGTGGGAGAACCTTCTTACCTTGCTGTGTGTCTGAGTGAAGCTCTGATGCTCCAGCTGTTGTGTATTCAGATGTTCATGGTGACCCTGCTGTGTGTTTGTTGGCGGCTGAGAGCTGCTGAATAAATGCTTTTCTTCCTTTTTTCATGTCTTTGTAAGGAGCTCGATTCAATGTCCGACTTCCTGCAGACAGTTGTAAAAACGTTGGTGGTGTGGCAGGTAAGGGGAGGCGGTGTGCTGCACAGCGCCCTCTGGTGGAGGCAGCGGAGCCACAGTTACAGCGACATTATCCACTGAAACGTGGCTGCCAGTCCGTGGTCCCCGTGGGGCATACGGCCTAGTTTGGTCAAATAACCCAGCACTCACTCACTTTGCATCGATTGTTCCTCTGCCATCAGAAGAGTGCCAACGGCCTGTTTTTCTCCAATCTGACAGTGATGTAGTAGCACCATTTATATTAACCTCACAGCCTTATCTTACACGGCAGGAATTGTGTGACGCCACCCTGGAGATGAACCGGTCGTGGGCTCTCGTAGCTGAAGCCCCGGGGGCGGCCGGGTCACTGAAACTCATTTCACTGTGTGAAAACACGGTTGACTACATCACCAGGCAAAGACTGACCATACATCACTTTGAAAATAGTTTTCGTGTGGAGGGTGGGAGGAAGCTCCTTCCCTGGTGTTACAGGAGGGGCTGCTGTAGTTCCAGGTACACGCCGCCCTCCTCCACACAGCTGGGGTTATTCCTGTGTTGCTGTTAAATCTGACTTCATCTTATTCTGCCTCATTTTGAAACGTCCCCGAGTATTCAAGCTGGGTTATTTATATGATGTTCCGGGATTATGGATTTGCTCTTTTTCACTGTCCGAGCCGAAACATCCCTCACGTCCTCAGGCTGTGCAGCAGCTCCGGGCCGGCGTCTGTACCGCGCCACAGATAAGACTCCTCAGCTCGCTATTGATCATATAGGTCCGCGCAACTAAAGGGAAAGCTAACATGAGAAATAGTGTGGGGAGTTTCAGCCTGTAATGATATGGCTCCACATTTCCTCCATACTTAACACAAACACACTAATCCTCCGTAATTTCCATCTCCGGTGAAACCTACTAGGTTTAAAAGCCTGTGGCAGCGTTTCCACCAGAGAAGCCAAACATGTCACAGCTCTGATAAGCACATTTACCTGCCTGACACTCACCTCTCTGGATCCCCACTCTTCGCCTGCGCCTCTAAGTAGGCAGATTAGGTGGTCTGTTAAACCCACAGGAAGGCACTTATTTAGAAATACATGAAAGGGCAAAGTGAGCCCGGCTAATGACCGATGCTGTGTCACCGGCACACTCTGGGGTCTTTTATCATTCTGCAGAGAGGCCCCCGTCCTCTGAGTAACCCTCATTATATCTGAGCTAATGTTGGGGATGAGGATGTGCGAGTGATAAAGCACCATCACAGTCCTTCATTATACAGAAAGAGAAACAGACTCGGTGGAATTGTGCTCGCCCTGTAAGATAAATGCAGCGGACAGAGAATAACTCCTATTTTAGCGACTGTGCCACATCCTGCTGTCTGCGTGCAGTCTCTGCGGGAAACGCCTGTGCACGCTCTGCCCACAGGATGGCAGTGTTGCTGTTCTGCAGGCCTGCTCTGAGCACCAGTGATGCCACTGTGCTCCCTACTAGGATTCATCCACTGGTGATTGTTGATTGACTGAATGAATGTTTGTCAGTCCTTATTAAACATTTAGTTCATGGAACATTAATGGCTGTGCGCATTCATATTAATTATAGTATCGCATAATTAGTGATGGCAGATATCTTTTTATTTAATTTTTATGAATCAAAACAGCTTTCATTGGACAAGGTGGACGTTACCTCTCGTGGTCCGCTAATGAATGAATGAGCTTGTTTTCACTGGTGTAAGTGTGATAAACCCGCCCACAGACACCGTATCTGCAACACAAAATCAATCACCAAATATAATTTGACCATAGAGCTCCGTGCTGTCACTGTCGCAGCAGCTCTGCTGTGAACAGCTCACTTTGCCCTGCATTGTGTTGCTGAGGTGGAGCATCATCACCAGCTCCACGCTGTTGGAGCAATGATGGCGGTAACAATCATTCTTCCTTTGGATCGGTAAAGTCGAACCTTGGGCGAGTCCTCGGTGTCTGTTGGTCAGGCGTCACATGATCTCCACTGTCTTTGAGTTGGATGTGTCAGGGCGCAGCAAAGATGCAGGCATGTCCAGACTGACTCAACCCTGGACTGTGTATAATGATGTCATCCATTAGTTTATGACTGCACAGTTTGAAGCTGAAAGCATTTCTTTGCTGCTATTTTTTGTTTTTAATATTAGGGTGGAGTGCTCAGTTATTGGCTAATGCTAACAAGCTAGCTCCATCCATGTACTGTATGTATCACACAGACTCAGACACCATCTAATTACTAACATTACTAACATGCTAGCACTCTGTCAGTAGACAAATACCCGGAGCTTCTGTTGGTGAAAGTAAGTGCAAAGCAAACAACTTGGTCCAACACTGCTACAGTCCTTAATAAACAGGTGAAGCTAGCTTTAGCTGCCTGTATCAGTGTCCACTGACCCATGTGCAGCTGTTATGGAGGCTAATTTAGCTAAAGAGACCAAAACAGTTTGTTTAGCAGTTAAGGAAAGTTAGGCATTTTGAGCCTGAAACCCTGAAGGAGATGTGAGGATGGTTGGATGGATGAGCAAGCTAACATCAGAGACTATAGGCAACGACAAGCCATCCTCAAACAGCCACTCAGTATTTCTTGGCAAGTAACCACTGAAGGACCAAAAATCACCATCCAAGATCAGAAGTGAGAGATTCTTTTGGATAGTTCACATTATTTGTTATCATTTAAACTGCACTACATGGTTGCTTCAGGTTTGTCAGCTGATCGTCCTTGATGTGACTCTCCTGTTCCACAACATTCCAAAGGGGCTCTGTTGGATCAGGTGACTGTGAAGGCCATTTGAGAACACTCAGGTTCAAGAGACCAGGATGTGGCACGTAGTTGGAAGCAGCCCTCAGAAGATGGTGCACTGTGGTCGCAAAGGGACGGACACGGTCACAATGTTCACCCAGAGAACTGCTGCTCGTGGGTCGATCAACTTCGGAAATAGCCCGAGCAGCCCACCTGGTACCAACAACGATCCCACGTTCATGTTTCTTCCTCATTCTGATGTTTGAACTTCAGCAGGTCGTGTTGATCATGTCCACATGCCTAAATGCACTGAGATGTTGCCATGTGATTGGCCGATTCGATGTTTGTGTTAACGAATGGTTGAGCAGGTGTACCTGGGGGAAGCATTAAGAGTATTTTATATGATGCTATCCAGAGTGGTCTGACTGATTCTGAATATGAGACGAGCAGAATGACACGAACGATGCGCTGAAGTGCTGATTTCTTCAGTTGGCTGAGAATTTTAAGAAAAAAAGCAGCTTGATTGAGTTATTGTGCATATGGAAAATTATCTGAGCCAGAAGGCACAGCCACAGTTTTTATGGATATGCTGACCTTATTTCAGCATCTCACCAGAGACGAGACTGGCAGTTTACACACATTAGCACAGTCCTGTAATCACTAACAGATGAGACACAAACTCATTATCAGGATCTGATGCAACTGTTCACTGTAGCTTAAACTGATGAAAGCAGCTCTGCAGCAGCTCTGCAGCAGCTCTGCAGTGACATTACAGCGAGCACATCGGACCTTCACTTCGATGAGCGTCAATGTCATGACATCAGAAATGCCACGCTGTCAAAGAGGCACCGATTTAACTTGTAGGACACGTTTTTTAAATAATCAGGAAGAATCAGAATCAGAATCAGAATACTTTATTGATCCCTGGGGGAAATTAAAGGTTGTTAAAGGTGCCGTTGCACATGGAGATGTATTGTTCTTCCACAATTATTGATGCTAGAGGCGATATGTGTTGTGTTGTGGTTAAAACCCCAGCAGGAAGCTCGTTCAGCAGGTATCCAGAAACAGAGATGGAAACACTGCAGGCCGACTGATAAATAAATGCCTAAAATACCAGCAGACCAGTTTTTGTGCCACATTTGAAGGACTTGGCAAATTAATGCTGCATCTGGTACATCAGAAAAACCCCTTTCTGTCATTGTGAAAGCAGGATATCAGCCTTTCATTTTTCAATTTTCAATTTTTTAACAAACAAACAGTCCTCTGCATTTAAATGAGTATCTTTACACCTTGTGTGTTTTATCTTGAGCTTCGGTTTTCTCACCATCTGCTGCCGTGCAGCTTCAAACAGGCTGTGGAACAAACAAAATATTGTTTCTCTGAACATTGTTTTATGGCGCACTTATACTCACCTTTACTCATGCATTATTAGTTACTGAAGCAGACATGACGGCACACTGCAAAGCTGTTTTTCTGTGGTCAGGCGCGTTTCCTTACCAGCTGTAAATGATTGGTCTCATCCAACAGCCCCCACTTATCGAGCTGGAACATTATTATTGCATCCAAAAATGTACTTATTGTTGATAATTGGAATTAAAGAATTACAAAAGGGAGATGGACAGCAGGTGTTCTCCACACCAGCCTGCACGTATCAAGGCCTTCCCTCACAGCAGATTAATTAAGTCCTTGCACAGCCATCAGGTATCTGCTGTTTCCAATTTGAGTGTCAAAGTGTAATTGCGAATGCCATATCCACCGTGGTTAGCCTGATTAAATCTTGCACAGCCGTCAGCAGCCTGTTGCAGAATAACAAAACAAACCTCTGTGCCTATTCCACGCT
Organism: Astatotilapia calliptera; assembly: GCF_964374335.1. Classification (NCBI taxonomy): domain Eukaryota; kingdom Metazoa; phylum Chordata; class Actinopteri; order Cichliformes; family Cichlidae; genus Astatotilapia; species Astatotilapia calliptera. Next base: position 36,333,398 of record NC_137437.1, on the reverse strand, counting down.
GCCTGCCAGGTAATGCAGTAAATACAACCAGGAGAGTTGGAGACCCTCAACATGCAGCTCCACTAAGAAACTGAGATAATTAAAACTACGTTTCAAAGGAAGGACTGCTTCCTGTGAGCCGACCAGATCTGGTGCGGGGGCTCCTCAGTCAAAGCAAACTGTTTAACCATGGATGGCGAGAGGAACGTCAAACACATATAGTGCCGAGGTACAGTAGATTTATGTTTGTGCACACCGGGAGAATAATGGTCAGTGTTCATTTGCTGTCAGGCTTCAGTGAAATCTCTGAGAGCCATGAACCTCGCGTTTCTCTCATTTACCACTGTGCCACCGCAAAAAGCCTCAAGGTATCAAAGATTTTCATTAAATTTTTCGCTTGATGTTGTCACAATGACAGTATCATCCATCAGCAGCTACGGGAGAAGCCGTTCATCATCCTTATCAGTGTGCCTACATGTAGTACAAAGAGGGAGCACATCGGAGGAGAGGCTCTGTTGCTCACATGCTCGGGATCTAATTACACTGATAATTTCATACTGTAATAAAACCTCTGTCTCTGTTTACAATTAGTTATAGATGATTGATGTATGTAGAATAACCTGCTGCACAGTGAGAGGATGGACACTTTATTCCCACCATGCTTCTAATTATTTTGTTGGTTTAGTCATTTTACTAAAGATAGGTCGGCTTTTTATGCAAAGAGGACGATAATTTTAGAATTTTGTCTTGAACAGAAAGAGGCTCTGTCTCTGCAATCAGGAGCCTTTTATGATGAGCCCAGCCTAGAAAATGCATTTGCCAATTAGAGGATTTGATGGGTTCACTAAGACGGGTACTCGAGTGCATCTAAGTAAATTTACTGCTGTCAGTAATCACAGGAGAGAGCCGTGTTGTTTTTGAAAGTCAGAAGGAGAAGGGAAGAGACTATGAAAGGAAAATATATACAGACACATGACTAATTAGCCACTTTTAGCAACTGGGAATCAGACCAACAGGTCGCTGCCCAGTCCACATCACTCTGAACTGTCGTGGCCCTACTGCTGGTGATGGGCCCGCAGGAGGGAGGGTGAGGAGCTCGCTCATTCCTCCAGCTAGCACTCGGTTCCCTCCTCCTCGGCAGACGCCGGGGAGCCGGTCCAGCTCCAGAGCCTGTCTGTTGCCAGATGAAGGCAGATGTATGTGGGACAGCAGGTCTGTGAGTCAGCTCCAGAGAAAAGTCCTAACTAGAAACAGCTGAATTGAAACCAAGCGTTAAAAACAAAAGTGTTTGCAGCAGTCTGTGCTTTTCAGGAATTACTTTTTGTCTTTGGTGGTTTTTTCTGCTTCTCCTGTTCCTGTTTCAGCCCAGCAGCCAGTGTCAGACTGCACCGTGGAGCTACGTGTTGTTGGAGGACTCGGGGTCTGAAACGTTCCTCCGCAGGCTAATACCTATGCAAACAGACACAACTGCAGCAGCATAAAACAAGCATTGTTATTACAGCAAAATGCACTTTCCCTGTGGTAAGTCAACAAGTTAATTAAATAGAAACATATGACAGAGAAAAGATGCTGCAGATGCAAAACTCAGAAGTCCCAGAGACATGTAATGAATCAGCCTTTGGCCTCTTTATGAGAGCTGCTGTGCTGCTGTGAGCTTCACCTTACAGGGAAGCTTCACTGCAAATCACCGTTCTCTGTGCTACAGTAAAACCTCTCTGCTCTGGTGGGAGTGGGAGAGTTCGAGCACACATTAGCCCCATCCAAACGGCACAAGTATTTCAGAAAATGGTCTGAGTATGAAAGTATGAAAATGAAGTGAACCACATGCTATGACCATCACCATCCAGCCTCAGCTGAAAAGTCGTGACACTGGGCCGACGTCTCAGACGGTGCACGGTCCAAAATATCATCAAAACACTAAATGAAGGAACATCTTTTGTAGAAAACTCCATCTCTGCAGCAGAGCTCCAGACACTTGAAAAATCAATGCTATGGTGCACTGAAGCTGATCTGATGGTGTCTTACAAAAACCTTTTATGTTGGTTTATCAAAAGTACCGTGCAGCCAACAAAGTGCGATCCAGAATGAGGGAGGGCGAGAAAAGCCTCTGAAACACCTCCACGCAATGTCAGTGCAACATGTAGGGATGTGGCCAAGGCGGATTAAACTGGAGGAGGCAATAATTACCCCATCTGATGATTCCTGGCAGTGTGCTCTCATAACCACCATAACACATAACTCATGTCAAAGGCCTATCGGTAGGCTTGAAGTAACGATTCATTAGAGGCTATTTATAATAAGGAACAGCAGGATACTACAGTGCAGCTCACATTTATCTGCATGAGGTGTATGAGCAATAATTGCATCAGGAACTTAAGAGTTTGTGTGCGCGTGCCATTAAAGAATAATGAATTCAGTCCGAGCACATGTGGCTGTAGGGGTGTGAAACCTTAGCGCAGCAGGTCGCTTTTGGCTGACAGGTAGGGATGAGACATGAGCTACGGGGCAAAATAGATGCACAAGTCCTTAAAAAACTCTCATGTCAAGTTTGAGATGTCTTATGAAGAGTTTTCTAAAACTATTTTTCAGAAGTATAAGCAGGATGAGCCAAAACGTCACGACCACCTACGAGACGGTCGGTGCAGCGTGGACCTGCTGAGGCCTGGACGCTACAAGACATGAAGGTGACCTTCTATCTCACAACAAGACGCGAGCAGCTGATTATCTGAGGCCTGTGATGTAGCCTCTGTGGATCAGACTGGTTTCATGTCCTGTCACTGCTGTATGGTTTCTCCGTCCTGTGACCTCTGACCACAAGAACAGCATTTGTGAGCCGTTTACAGGCAGATAATCTGGACCACGTCAAAGTCCCTGACATCTCTACAGCTGTCACCTTCTCCTGTGTCCAACACACTTTGTACAACGACACTCACTGTTTCCTTGACGTTGTCTGCCACATCTGCTTCCTTCGTGAAGTCCCTATAGATTTAGTACATTTGTTGTATGCTTCTCGAATGAGATTCATTATGATGTTGTATTTGCTGCAGATTTCACAGGTAGGGAACTGTTCTGTACTGCAGGCTTCATTTATTATGTTGGCAAAAACATCAAACGTGTGAATGGATTCTTCTGATTCCTGCTCCGTGCATTCATCGTGTTTGTTTGGAAGGAGCCGACCTAACCGACCGCCTTGGGATTCGCTGAAGTTTGGTTCCACAGAAGAACCTTTGAACCCCATAATAATCAGCAGCCTTTCCTTCCCCCAATTATTCCGCTGCTGGTTGGCCTTTGGTGCACCAACACTTCAGCCTCCCTCAGGTATTTCAGACGTCTAAAAGAAGCATAACATTTACATACTATGTGCAGTGTGACTATAAAATTAGGTGGCAATTAGGTAACAATGGGGCAGGTTTAACTAACATCAAACAGTTATTCAGATGTGATATTACTCTTCTGCAGGTAGCGCTGTGCGCATCCAGGCCTCACAGGACTTGGATCAAAGAACTGACAACCTTCTGTTCCACTTTCTGCTGTAATGTCCAAAGTGATCTATCTTTACTGTAAGGTGTCTGACTGCAGCGTGCCGTGGAGTACGGAAGATCCGAGGATTCAAACTGAATCAAAGATGCAGCGGCAGGAGTTTTCCAGTATTTTTAAATGTGGTGCACAGGGACCAAGAACACGCCAGAGGAGCCCACAGGACATCAGAGTGTTTCTACAGAAATACAATCAGAACAGAAAACAGGATTTTCAGGCTCATGTGCAGCCCTGTCATCTATTACAGCTTTATCATGCGAAACGTGGTGCTGCATGATAATTTCAACATAATCATAATCATAACCTAAAAGTCATGATCCTTATCAAGTCCCTAAACAGTAAACAAGTTGTACTTCCAAAATATATTTATAGTAGCTAAAGTAACTGTCCTCACTATGCATTTCTGTTCTATATATGATATCAGTGGATTGTGATTATTGATTTATTGATGTGTAAATCTCTTTAATGTTGCAGCTGACGATGATGATTTTAATAACTTATAAATGGCTGGACAGTTTGATCTATGATACTGAATCAGCAAAATAATAACTAAAGCTTTAAAATAAATCGTATGGAGTATACAGTGTAGTGGATGCATCCAAAATATGGAATAAACACAGAAAGCAGCACAACATGGAAATCCTTACAAGTACATTAAAGTAACTAAGTACATTAAAGTAACTAAGTACATTAAAAAGTGTTTGAGTAAATGTACACATCCCTGCTGTGAAGTCTCCACCTTTATTTATACAGAAGAGGCTTAAAAGCTTCATGAAAGAGGTCTGACATGAAGCTCATCACATTTCGGTGCTTTTTTTCCCTGAGCTGTGACACACTTTGGATTCTAGCCAATCATTTTACGTTTCCGAGGATAGTAGGCGGGCCCAGGTACGTACGTTCTTTTAGAGCGGAGCTACAGATTAAAAACGCCCAAGGCAAAGCGGTCAAAGTCTGGCTGTACTTCACAGCAAAAGATGCAAACTCAGCAGCAACAAGTGCTTTAAGCTGATACTGTGATACTGTCAAAGGAGGTAACACCTCGAATCTGATGACGTATAACATTTTAACAAAATGCTATACGTCTACTGCGGGTGTGGTGCCTGTTATCGGACCGGAGTTAGCAACATCCCCCAAAAACCCGAAGAATAGAGTCCTGGCCCCTAGCCCTGCCAGTGTAGCAGAAATGATGAGGATGATGATGCAGCAGCAGCCGTTCTTCTCTGCGTGAGTAGCTTAATGTTGTTCGTGTGTAATTTACGTTGAGTAGGCTAACCACGTGATTACATTAATGCATGTAAGGTGAACTAGTAAACATCATCATAGCTACATGCGGCTGTCTTCTTGTTTGATGGCAGATACTCCCTTCACCCTGGCCAAAAAGACTAAAATGACCAAAGAAAAAGTGGAAAACAGTTAAACATGAGAGGTTTTTGGACAAAGTTTGTGTTTTTTCCATTGTTTAAGCACTGCTTCCAGCCAAGAGTGATGCCATATATGCCCCATAGCTGCAGAAAAGGCTAACATTGTTATCTTTTTACAAAAAAACAGCTGAATATGAGAGGTTTTTGGACCAATTTTGTGTTCTCCATTCTTTAAGCACCGGCACCGTTTCAAAAGTACCGGTTTGGTACTGGTATTGGATAAAACCTAAACGATACCCATCCCTAGCCATACTGAGGTGAGCTGCTGAAGACAGAACCTTTGTGTCTGTTTCTGCTGCTTTAGCCTCTGTTAGCTACTATTAGCCTCTGTTAGCCTGCTTTAGCTGTTATTAGCCTGCTGTAGCTGCTGTTAATCTGTGTTAGAGGAACTTCTTTTTGGAGTGGATGTAGCTTTGTTGGACTCTGACACTCTGAATACACTCACACATGATGTGAGAATGTGATCAAACTGATATATCAGAGAGAAATTCTGATTTTAGGACACCAGAGCCTAATATAAGCTGGCATATTGTTAGCTTAAAACCAGCTGCTGTTGTTTAGCCACAAGAGCGGCTAAACATTGGTAGAGGGAGGGTCACATGTTTAATCTGCTGACAATAAGTAATTGTGACAATGACTGTGTTTATGCAGGTTTTCATGTGTTAGAGCCCTGACTTCAGATCAGGAGAAGAGCAAAGAGGAAGCAGATGACGTGTCGTGGCTTCACTTTCCTTTGGTGACGGGGACCTCGTCTATCGTCTCAGATAATGAAACAGGTACGATCATTCATAGCTTGAGTCTGAGGTGCAGACACAAATTTAAATGTCCGTCCACGGCACGCCTACGACTTCTCTCGTCCTTTGGTGTTTGGTGTTATACCGTATACGTGACTAGAGACCAGCCACGAGGGAACACGGCGACTTCCACAAACCTGTTTATATTTTTAAAGGATTAATTAAAGGCCTGTTGCAAGACAGACTTGCATGTTAATCTATGTATATTCATGAGTACAAAATATATTTTTTCTATTGAATAACCTGAAAAATTAAAGGGATTCTTTGATTGGCACTGACTTCTCTGACTCTGGTCACAGCCAGTCAGACCTGCCGTACTGCTGTGAGAACCCTTCTACTCTATCACATTTCTATATTCTCTTTGATAAAATGCCATTTTTCCTATGTTAATCTTTCATAAACATGCACAGAGTCTAGTAATTGATTGTGACGTGCTCTTCCTCATTTATACTCGTCTATATGCATCTGATGCCTCTGAGATTTCTCTGAAAATCTGTGTTCTGTAAAGTCGTCTCATCCATCTACAGTGAACAAACGGCCTTTGTTGAAACGATGAGATAGATTCTTTCATTTTTCCTTGTCTCTTTTGTCCAACAACCAAACTATTTCCCACCATCATCTGGTGAACGTGACTCTTATGACACGTCCTGTCAGTCTCCCTTTCTTCTTCTTTATGTTTTAAAATCACTTATTCTGCATTTCTGAGTGAGCCGAGGGCTCTTCTTTCTTTCTTCTTTCTCAGTGTGGACGGAAAAAGCATTTTTAAAACTGTCCACAGTGGTGTGGACGCAGCCTGAAACGTTTCCATTCTTTTAATAGCCTTGCTGTTTTTGCTTTTGAGTGCTGTGAGCCACTCGTGTAAGTGCTTGTTGCTCTATTATATTATTACGTTTGAGGATCCTGTTCTAATTTTCACACATGGAAACTGCATGTGTTTCATTTTGAATTACAGAAGTGCCTTTGTCCTGCTTCTCTCTGCTTTGTATTAGCTTCTGTGTTAAAGACGTGTCGTGTAATCACCACTACAGCTTCGTGTGTTACTTTCACTAAACACTGTCCACTAATTACAGGAGCTAATACCCACCAAGGCTGCTTTTTCCTGCAGTGTGGGGGATGTCAGTGCTTCCTCTTTGTTTGAATATATCTATTCACTGAACCCGCTGCAGCTTCTTTGTTGGCACAGCCTCAAACCCACATTACCATTTCTCTGTGGTTACCAAAGGAAGGTATTCCACTCAGGATTCTCTAACAGACACTGGAAGGTTAGTATAACAGATGAAAATATGTGTGAAAGAGGGCTTTGGCAGAATACTGATTAGACACTGGAATTAAGTTGGATTTATAGCAGGGATAAGCTCTTCATTTATCCCTTGTACTCCCTCCATCCCGTGTGTTGTAAGCTCGGGACGAGGCTTTGTCTCTGTCACAGTACGCCTGCACGCTTGGCTTTTTTCTTTTACCCGTGCCAGCGGCGAGACTTTAAGGAGGGTGCTGTCCATCAGTCAGTTCGACTGCATCAGTGCATCAGTTCTTTGGCCGAGAATAAAACTACTGGATAGACCGCCATGAAAATTTGAACAGACACTGAGGTGAATGATTTTGACTTTTCATCTCGCACTGCGAGCCAGAATCCAAAGTGTGTGCACCCTTTAAGTATCCTGCAAATTGTACATGAAATAGTGATAAACTGAAGCCCAGAATAATGAGTATAAGTTTGCTGCTTGCAGAAGAAATGTGGACTGACAATGTTGTTTGAAGCTCTGCTGTTTTGTATCTGTCAGTCTAACATCTGTAACAGACGGGTTTCTGAAGGGAAGCACAAAAAGATGCTTGCCGTAACCTCGAGGCAGAAAGGACTAAATATTCTCATTATAGAAAAATAGAGTAAATAAACAAAGTACACAGAACAAGTAATTGTTGACTGTGTGTTTGTTTAGACAGAATTTAATTGGATGCTGATGAGAGAGGTAGACACAGTGTTCTTTCCTTGTAGATGGTCATCCAGATCTGGGTACGAGTGAAAAGGACGAATTAAAGGAGAAGCAGCAGACCGTCGTTCTGTCTGCTTCCATTCTTATTATGAATACTCTCACATACACTTGTGCTTGGATCTGATTTTACAGTCTTTCTAAAATACAACTCAGGGCTTAAACCGAACCTCAGACCATCTCACTCCAGTCTGAAAGGACACCAAACCGACCCCACGATGATCAATGAGAGGCAGCAGTGTGCTAAAACGTTCTGCACCGAGCCTCGGCTGCTAGTTACCTCCACACTTTAACTACAGTGAAACAGTAAATAATCCAAATCAGTGCAATTTCAGCAGACATTCAATTTTTCAATTCAATTTTATTTATACAGCATCAAATCACAACAACAGAGACCTCAAGGCGCTTTATATCCGGTTGTTCAGTGATGACGCGACGAATCCTACTTCCGGGTCTAAAGTAGTCTGCGTTTAATATGGCTTTTGTGTTGTTAACATGTTTAATGTTTTGTATTTTCTTCTATTTGATCTCAAAAAGCTCCTAAAACAGTCAGTGATCACTGTTGACCTCCCTCGGCTTTTATTACCACTAATCATTTATTTAAGCTCAGTTTTTAAAACCTTAGGATGTAACTGCAGCCCAGCCCATGCAGCAGTATATGAATGACTAACCTCGTATTGTGGATGGATTATCTCAGTTGTTCTCCTGGCTGAAGTTTGGTCCTTTTACAGCATCCTGCCATGCGATTACATTTCCTCCTGACCACCGAGAACACTCACGGTAACTTTTATCGAGTGGAAAAAAAGTTAGCTTGTTTATATTATGCTAACATACAGTGGGGCAAAAAAGTCAGCCACCGATTGTGCAAGTTCCCCCACCTAAAATGATGACAGAGGTCAGTAATTTGCACCAGAGGTACACTTCAACTGTGAGAGACAGAATGTGAAAAAAAAATCCATGAATCCACATGGTAGGATTTGTAAAGAATTTATTGGTAAATCAGGGTGGAAAATAAGTATTTGGTCAATAACAAAAATACAACTCAATACTTTGTAACATAACCTTTGTTGGCAATAACAGAGGTCAAACGTTTACTATAGGTCTTTACCAGGTTTGCACACACAGTAGCTGGTATTTTGGCCCATTCCTCCATGCAGATCTTCTCGAGAGCAGTGATGTTTTGGGGCTGTCGCCGAGCAACACGGACTTTCAACTCCCGCCACAGATTTTCTATGGGGTTGAGGTCTGGAGACTGGCTAGGCCACTCCAGGACTTTCAAATGCTTCTTACGGAGCCACTCCTTTGTTGCCCGGGCGGTGTGTTTTGGATCATTGTCATGTTGGAAGACCCAGCCTGGTTTCATCTTCAAAGTTCTCACTGATGGAAGGAGGTTTTGGCTCAAAATCTCACGATACATGGCCCCATTCATTCTGTCCTTAACACGGATCAGTCGTCCTGTCCCCTTGGCAGAAAAACAGCCCCATAGCATGATGTTTCCACCCCCATGCTTCACAGTAGGTATGGTGTTCTTGGGATGCAACTCAGTATTCTTCTTCCTCCAAACACGACGAGTTGAGTTTATACCAAAAAGTTCTACTTTGGTTTCATCTGACCACATGACATTCTCCCAATCCTCTGCTGTATCATCCATGTGCTCTCTGGCAAACTTCAGACGGGCCTGGACATGCACTGGCTTCAGCAGCGGAACACGTCTGGCACTGCGGGATTTGATTCCCTGCCGTTGTAGTGTGTTACTGATGGTGACCTTTGTTACTTTGGTCCCAGCTCTCTGCAGGTCATTCACCAGGTCCCCCCGTGTGGTTCTGGGATCTTTGCTCACCGTTCTCATGATCATTTTGACCCCACAGGATGAGATCTTGCGTGGAGCCCCAGATGGAGGGAGATTATCAGTGGTCTTGTATGTCTTCCATTTTCTGATGATTGCTCCCACAGTTGATTTTTTCACACCAAGCTGCTTGCCTATTGTAGATTCACTCTTCCCAGTCTGGTGCAGGTCTACAATACTTTTCCTGGTGTCCTTCGAAAGCTCTTTGGTCTTGGCCATGGCGGAGTTTGGAGTCTGACTGTTTGAGGCTGTGGACAGGTGTCTTTCATACAGATGATGAGTTCAAACAGGTGCCATTCATACAGGTAACGAGTGGGGGACAGAAAAGCTTCTTACAGAAGACGTTACAGGTCTGTGAGAGCCAGAGATTTTCCTTGTTTGAGGTGACCAAATACTTATTTTCCACCCTGATTTACCAATAAATTCTTTACAAATCCTACCATGTGGATTCATGGATTTTTTTTCACATTCTGTCTCTCACAGTTGAAGTGTACCTCTGGTGCAAATTACTGACCTCTGTCATCATTTTAAGTGGGGGAACTTGCACAATCGGTGGCTGACTAAATACTTTTTTGCCCCACTGTAGCTGTGTCGCTAGCGGTCACGTAGCACATCATTATATACCAGCTAGCCCAACTTCAGTAACCCTACAAACGTTACTGCTGTTTAGTTTTCTGTCTTCATTTATGCTGGAAGTGATAGCAGAGCTGTACGTTTTAATTTGTTTCCAAAACCCCGCAGTCAGGACATGCTATATTGTATTTAGATAGAAGCTAACGAGCTAACTCCCTGCTAACTTCTAACTCCGTTAAATGTCATAAATTCTGTTTTCATGGATGCCTGGATGTTAAACTCAGTTGTTACACCTGGTAGAGCAGAATGCTGATCATTTTATTAAAGATGAAAGACTTTAGACAGTTTTTCAACTCTCAGTAATGCCATAGTGATCGTTTGATATATGGACCTGCAGCGGAGTTTAGGTCCAGACACGGCTAGTGACGTCAGACTGAACAACCGGATTGTACAGAGAAAAACCCAACAATCATATGACCCCCTATTAGCAAGCACTTTGGTGACAGTGGGAAGGAAAAACTCCCTTTTAACAGGAAGAAACCTCCAGTAGAACCAGGCTCAGGGAGGGGCGGGGCCATCTGCTGTGATTGGCTGGGGTGAGAGAAGGACATTAGAAATGAAAGACTGTAAATATGAATCTGTCGTCACTCATGAACTTAGAAACTTTTATGTCAGTGTAACGTGAGGGATCGCTGTGTGGATTGAAGCGATTAGAAACAGACGGATAACTTTCTTAGCAGCCTCTCGCACAGCAACAACAACCAAACACTTCCTGTGTACGGCCCTCATGAATACTTCACTGGCCATATAGAAGCCAGGAAATCCTATACTCGGATCAATGCAGGGAAAACAACGAGGTAGATTCAACACATACTTATTACTGCTTTGAACCAATGACTGTAGACATTGCTTTGAACATGCACATGCAAACATCCAGATGTGTAAACATGTAAATATCAAAACATGTAACGACCACATGGGTACAAAACCAGCTCTATAAGCCTGTAAACACCTCTTTGTGTATCAATGTAACAATGTAGCTTGCCATCACCAGTGTGTGAATGGGTGGATGACTGGATATGTAAAGCGCTTTGGGGTCCTTAGGGACTAGTAAAGCGCTATATAAATACAGGCCATTTACCATTTACCATTTACCAATGACATAAACTGACTCCAACACAAGGTTCATCTGTGCAGCTAAAACACACATGAAGCTCTAAAAGTTAGCTTTAGTTCAAAGAGCCTAATCTGAAAGGTGCTGCCTCTGTTTCTGTGTGAAACATGAGAAAAGCCAACTCTAAAGTTAATTTCTGCTAGCATACTTTGGTTTTAGCGCACATGCTTAGAACATCACAGGACTGCACACCTGCACCGCCGTGTTTGACTTCGTGCTTTCATCACTTTCACTTTACATTATAGACATGACCTTTTTAGTGTGTGCAACTTTTTTTGGTATAGTTTGTGTTGGCTGGGACGATCATGACCCCCGAGTTTAGCATCAATGTTTGGCAGCAGAGGGAGGCTGACCTTTATGAGGTGAGGAAGCACATGAGCAATGAGCTGACGGATGGAAGTGAAGTTAGACTCTGCTTTTTTCTTACTACTCCATTTAGACTGAATAGTATTTCCATAAATACTCTGATGGATCTACTTTAGAGTCAGTGAGGTTTTTATCTCTGTAACATCGACTGCTGTGACTCGGCCGTTATTCTCTTAATTTGAATCCTTTTCTGCTGTGTGTCCATCTTGTTTGGAGGTGGAGCTTGTACACCATGGCCCATTCACACTGGGCTGAAACAGCCAACCCCGAGTTGAATACGAGTCACTTTATACTTCCAAATAATATTTCAGTTTAGCAGAACTGTGCAGGTGCCGTGAGTGTCAAGGGGCCGTTGGGATAAATGGTTATTTCAATGGCTGAACTTTACAGAGGCTCCCTGGAGCCACTACAGCATTGTGTAGTTCATTTTGTGAGTGAATAATGGGAAGCAGGGACAACGGCAGATCAGGAAGCCACAACGACGAGGAGCCCAAAGTGTTAACAGAAAAACCAGAGTGCAGTGGGGAAGATGGTCAGAACAGCAGCAGCTCTTCTTCGGGAACGCCATTAACCACCAGCTGTTTCCTGTCTGTTCGACCGCTGCCGTGCAATCTGCACACCTTTCATGCGGAATAACCTTGTTTGTTCCGCTCTTTCAGTAACTTCTCAGCAGCTTGCTTAATGAATAGAAAGAGGCAGAGGAATTAGAGGGAAAACACTGAAGTGCTTTGCAGCCACAGCTACACTTAATCATTCATTAACTACACGAGGGCGTCGCTTTGGATGCGACGGTGCGACACACCAGTCAGAGAATCGCATGTTTGATGTTTAATGCTCTGTTTTCTTTTTGAACATGAAATTAACTGCAAATAATTAAAATGAAGTGATGATGCATGACGGCAGAGCTGCAGGTTTTAGTGCTTTGAGTGCAGTTATTTCTGCTTTGATCTAATGAGGACCAGTACAGATACAGCATCCATGCATTACTCCAAATGACAAAGTATGGCTTATGAAATATGGATTTTGTACCTTAGATTAGATGCATGAATGCATATGATATTACTAAAAGTTAAATAATATATAATAAATCATTTATATTTTTGTGAATCATCTCTTAACACTGAGGAGATTTTATCTAATTATTTTCTTCATATATTAATAATTTCCCGACTACTTGTTGCCATGTGACCTTTATGTAGTTACTAAGAAACACAAACTACTACTGTGTGTAATTAATATAAAGCAATTTTGCTGTCATGTATAACAACATTAATATAACAGCCAGAAGCACAAAACAAAAAGCTGTCATGTCAGTGAGGATATCGAGCTTTACAGTGATGTAAATAATTTATATAAATATGGAACATTTGATGTGTTGAAAGCTTCTGCTTTCATCAGAAATGGACAACAATGCACTGGAACGATGGACGTCACAGTTTGGTGCACGGCCTGAGTTTTCAGACTGTAAAGAAAAGATGTCTGTTTGCTCCTGTCACTCAGTAAACGTGGTTATTCACAGTATAGTTTATTTGCCTGTTATGGGGCAGTTATGTCTTAAAATAATTTTATTTCCATGAATTTTCGTCAGTTTCCAGGTGCTTTCCTTTGATTTCTATCTCCAATGAGCCCGTTTGATGGTTGGACACGTCTGTGACACCTGGAAATGCTTCGGACTGAACGTTGCCTGATGTCTGTTTTCATAAAGTTGTTCCTTTGAAGTTTCACCTTGTTAGGTTGGGGAGAGTTGTTGGCAATTCTTCGATTCTTCTATTGTTTTATGAATATAATCTTTTTTTAGACAATTTGGTGGAATTACCAAAAAGACAACAAGCTGCCTTTGGTGGCATCTGTTACCTACAGACGTCTACAGGACATTCTCTACTTTTACTAACTCTGTAGTCTGTTGTTGGTAAGTATAAGACATGGATGAGATCCTGTGCAGCTGCTCCAACGGCGAACGCCCGCTCTGACGTTTCCCTGGGATACAAAGATCCAGGACCTTTGGCAGAAATGGTACTCTGTGTGATGGTAGCACTGGATAACCGAACTCAGTGGATCTAAAGACGTGACTAAAACAAACAGATTCATGTAACCTGCTGTCATCATTAATAGTAACTCCTTTTCCCCATCGGCTCACCATCTGAAAGGACTGATGTGCCGAACGAGTGCTTTGATGCACATGTGTACCTCTGCAGGGCTGCAAGATTTCCTTGATCAGCTTTTATTAAAGCTTCAAAAACTTTTGGGTGGGTAGAAGAGTTTCAAGAATAACATGAAAAGAAAAATAACTTTAGTAAAAACATCGTTGTGCAGCACGAAGGTGGAATAGAGGGGTCGTCTCCAAGGACCGAAGAGGAAAATAAGGGACTCCTTATGTTGATCGTGCCTTTGCTTGGCAGCACTCTCACGTCTCTCCCAAAGCACAGAACAGAAGGGGGATAAGAAGGAGGAAGTCTTTAGCTGTGGAGGGGTTTCTTTTTTTCCCTTCGTTGTTTTGTTATGATGGATAGCGCAGAGCGAGCGCCACGATGTGTGTGCGTCTCCGGGAGTGCCGTGTTGTGACCAGTAGGGTCGTTCATCGATTCCCAGCCATCTCTGCTAAACCACTAATAAGACACTTGGCATTTTCCCTGGTGCTGGATTACTCCCTGTGTGAGCTTCCTCTTGCCTCTCAGTTATTGGAGGGTGTGTGTGTTTCTGAGTGTGTACGTCTGCATCTGTTATTCCGTATCCATATGTGACTGTGTGTGATGGCATTAAGTCTGTTATGTTTAGCGTGAAGTACGTGTCTGTACATACATATGTGCGTGTCGAGAGGATAAATTGCATCGTGTGTGGTGGGATTTATGCGCCGGTCCTGGTAACAATCCCGAAATCCTAGGCCTCTGTTAAAGGTTAGCATATCCAGATGAATCTAACTGGAAGAGCAGTTAGTAGGTCTGCTGAGTCACTTTCCTGAGTTTGGAGCCAGTTTTTCACCTTCTGGCTCATAATTAACTCCTACATCACACCTCAGCGTTGTTAAAGCTGCATTACCATGGCAGCGTTTGTCACGGCGACGGCCCTTTTAGCCTCCCTCCACATCTCTGCTCTTTCTCTGGGCCTCTGTTGGACCAGCTGTTGGCATTTGAACTGATTGCTGAGTGATTCTTTGAGCGTGTGTGTGGTGACCCACGTTATTAGGACGGTTTGTATCCAAACACACGCTTTCACATTACAGGCCAAGAAGCTTTGCAGTCTGCTTTCTCTTACAGAGTATTTCCACCTGCAGGTCGCTGCATAGCAGCCATGTCAGAGAGAAAGCACGAGTTCCTTCTGGATGTCCATTGAAGAGGCTCCCGCGTGAAGTTTGAGGTTTAAAAACGCTTCTTACAACTATCTTTAAAATATGTCAGAGAAGACGTCTCAGCGTCTAGTTTCAGAAATCTGGAAGAATCCTCCCAGTATCCGCTTCCCTGAGGTTAGTGGTTGAACTTGTTTCCTGAAGAGGGAACAGAGAAGACCGCCATAAGAAGAGGGCTCAGATGAAAATGTCACCTTGGACGCCATTCAAGACTCGGCGAGGTCTGACTCCCCCGGCGAAATCCAGAATGTCATCTGATTTGGAGGAGAATCGTCAGCGAATATGCTGTGATGTGTCTGAGGAGGCAGGATTAGACGCAGTGTTGGTGATGAGATCAGGACAGACAGATGGAGCATTTATTCGAGCGAGAAGTTTTAGAAACCAAGTCGAGCTGACGTGGAGTCTGGCTGCGCTGTGTACTCCTTCTTAACTTTGCTGCCAACTGTTAAGACGCAGCTGCAAGCTGGAACCGCTGTGAAACCAAAGAGATGAATAAATTAGGCATCGTGTTTAATATGTTCTGCAGTGCTGCTAACTTGAACTCTGCAGCGATATTCGCACTTCATGAATTTGTTACCGTGTTAGCGGTTTGTCCGGCACGCCAAATTTGCTCATTGCTGTTAAACGTTTTCACAGGATTGTCAGAAACGCTGAGTGCTGCGAGTATTTATGTTATCGGCAAACAGCAAAAGTGGAAGTAAAACAGAACATCAGCACGTATGAACGCATGTGTGCTCACCGGCCCCACAGCCGACATGAAGGAGACGTATAATAACCCTGAGCTGGCTGCCCGAAGGCCAGCAGCCTCCCCGGTAATAAATTTGTCTGAGGAAAAACAATGACAAATACAGGCCTTTAAATGTTCCTGTTTTCTCTCCACGTCAAGAAGAATTGATGTCTCACCGAGGAGTGTCACAAATTACCCCCAGAAAGAAAAACAGCTCAGCGCCGACAGCCGAGCGTGGGGGATCCACTCCCTCTGGAGAAGTCATATTCAGACTGATAGGCTTGTGTAGAATTCAGTGAACCTGACTGCACCTTCCACCCACAGGGCTCAACTCCTTCCTTATTGGTGCAATTCAGACACCTCGGGGGAATATTCCTCTTCAGCTATCTTCAGCTTTTTTCCTCGGCTGGTTCTTTTAGAGGTGCTGCTGCCAACTCAATTTCAGATGGCTTTACACTTCAGCAACATGCCTCCTTGGTGCCCACGCTCGTGACATCCAGTAAATCTCGGGGCAATTTATTCTATTACCATATTTAGGCTTTTTCTATTTAGTATGTAGAGTCAAACTTTGGCTGTATCAGATTGCAAAGTAAAGCTCGACGCCCCCGAGCTAACCGCCTGCGAGTGTCTCGCTGTCCACAAACCCCCCCGCTCCTCGTCTGTGCCCTGCAGATTGGCTTAGTGCTGCTCCCTGCTCCACACCGGCTTCATTAACTGATAGCAGCAGAGATGGAGACATTGTGGAGACAGGAGTGTGGAGGAGCTGGATGGGAAAGAGTTTGTCTCCAGCGATGCCCCACACTGCTTTCACATTTTAGCGGTGGGTGACACGTCCTGTGTAAGGCGCCATCATGGTCATTAAAGGTTAGCATATCCAGATGAATCTAACTGGAAGAGCAGTTAGTAGGTCTGCTGAGTCGCTTTCCTGAGTTTGGAGCCAGTTTTTCACCTTCTGGCTCATAATTAACTCCTACATCACACCTCAGCGTTGTTAAAGCTGCATTACCATGGCAGCGTTTGTCACGGCGACGGCCCTTTTAGCCTCCCTCCACATCTCTGCTCTTTCTCTGGGCCTCTGTTGGACCAGCTGTTGGCATTTGAACTGATTGCTGAGTGATTCTTTGAGCGTGTGTGTGGTGATCCACGTTATTAGGACGGTTTGTATCCAAACACACGCTTTCACATTACAGGCCAAGAAGCTTTGCAGTCTGCTTTCTCTTACAGAGTATTTCCACCTGCAGGTCGCTGCATAGCAGAATCAAAATACTTTATTAATCCCGAAGGAAATTAGGGTTACAGCAGGCAGCACGCTAATGGCGCATGCGCACTTACAAAGGAACCTTCTGACCTACTTTACACAAACATCACATTGGGGAGACACGTCAGAGAGGTCAGCTGATAGGAAAAAACAAACAACATGAGGTGAGAGGAGGAGAAAAAAACTCCACTCAGACTGAGCTCCTAGTGGGAGAACAGTTTGATAACAGAAAAAACATCTCAGCACAAAAAGCACATGACTATCAACACACCATAGAAACACAAGACAAGCAACAGGGTTTGTAAAAGGGTGAGAGAGAGCCGGTGTAGACAGCGCATCCGGTCCTGCAGCATGTCTGCGCTGGTCCAGTCGACTGCCATCTTCCCCGGGAGGGCACAAGCATCGAAGGCGTTTGGAAAGGGAGGGGGGATCAGTGTGCATATCAGTGTAAGTGTGTGCGTGTCCGTAGCTCAGCTGAGACAGTGTCCTTCACCCTGCCAGGCTAAGTAAACAGTCTTCCAGCCAACCCAGGTGGCCTTGCATGAATGGGAAGAACAGACTCAACACAGTCGTAATCAGGGTGTTGTTGTTCGGCTCCAGCCTTGCTGCTGGCGCCAAAGGGGTCTCCGCATGAAGTGATGGTGCTTTTTACTTTAGTGCGAACAGCTCATATGAATTTCATGTCAGAGAGAAAGCACGAGTTCCTTCTGGATGTCCATTGAAGAGGCTCCCGCGTGAAGTTTGAGGTTTAAAAACGTTTCTTACAACTATCTTCAAAATATGTCAGAGAAGACGTCTCAGCGCTGAACTAGTTTCAGAAATCTGGAAGAATCCTCCCAGTATCCGCTTCCCTGAGGTTAGTGGCTGAACTGGTTTAGGAAGAATGTTTCTTAGACGGCTGTGACCAAAATAAAACTCTGTAACTTTAACATGATCCTGATTTACTCTCAGCTTCTGGAATTTATTCATAATATTCAAAAATGATCAAACTGATCTTGAGTCTAAGCTGCTGTCCATCACGTCATGCTTCGGGTGCTTAATCAGGTGTGACTAACTCCACCTGCTGGGACCTGTGACAGGATTACATCTGTGGTGTCATTCAGCACTCGACGTATTTCCACAGTGGCTGGTTGTGTTTTAAACAGTGAGTGTTTTCACAGAAGATAAATTGCTGATTGATCCATATTGATTGTTGCAGCAACCATGTTTCAGAAGAGTAGCCGGTGCAGAGGAGCTGAGGAAGCTCTGTGATGTTCCCCAAACCTCACTTATACTTCAGTGTAATGTAGAAGCTCGTTGTTGCTGTTTATGGGAGGACTGCTATTTTCCTCTGCCGTCTGCAGCTTTAACATTCCCACATTCTTGTTGGGAGAAACTGATGTGTGAGTTCTTCTCAATGACAAAACATCCGTCGCAAAGAAAAAATCGAATTGCATCAGACAAGAAAGTCACTAATTGCAGAGTAATAACGCCTATTATGCTCATGATTTACTACCTAATGCTTTCACAAGGGCAAACAGAAGTGTTTGTGAGATGAGTGGTGCTCAGCGTCTTCAAATACGTTGAAGTGAAAAGTGGCTGTAAAAGCAATGATCACAGCACATCTCCATAACGGCAATCGTAAAAGCCAGCACCAATGGAAAGGTGACCGCTAATGGCAGCCAAGCAGCACTTGGTGTCACTCACTGCGCCCGGCTTTAATGGTAAATCACTCTAATAAGAAAGGCCTTGTGGACAATTATCAGGTTGTTCCAGAGGAATGTGGCAGGTATCCTCTTCTATAAGGGACCCTAATAGACACACATTCATTTAGAGAATGATGATAGCATGGCAGGAGTTTATCTGTCTTCAGTTAATGGACCTGCTGCGCTGGGTGGAGACTGAGCTGAGCATTAGACACATATAACAATATCGAGACCTTCACTGTCACTGCGATGGCACAGGCAAAACTGCATTTCTCTACATATTTATACACATAAACATAATCCTGTTCAAAGGTGTAACGGTGACAAGCTCAGACCTCGAGGATACTAAGTAACTAAAGCAATAAGATCAAGCCGTGGATAATCAAGATGTGCAGTTTCATTTTCACTTTAAAAAAAGAATTCATCTATAAGACAGCTGATCCCAGGGGGCAAATAATAAGTTATACATAGTTTTATTAAGACTAGAGCGGGAAAAGGAGAAATGTTTCATAAAGGGCTTACAGACCCACAGAACAATTACTGAGATCAAGCTTAACAAATCCCCGCTGCCTCCTTGGTTATAGCAGGTCTCCTGTTTCCAGAGGATCCGTCTAAGATGAATTTTAAAGAGGAACCATTGGGGCTACTGAAGAATAATCATTCCTGAGAGGAACTCATTTTCTGGGTTATCAGAATGTACCGATTACACAAACAGACGCCTTTAATTATCCACTCGTTTCAGAAAGTGATCTGAAAAGCTGTTGGCGCTGGAACCTTTTTACCCCTCTGTCCTGTGGGATGGTTGTCACCCCGCAGAGTGGGCGGGTCTGATTTTTGAGGAGTGGGCAAAGGGTTTTTGCTCTTGCTGACACAGATTTGGGGTCCGTGTGCTGCTTGGCACTGCAGCTGCTGATGCACGGTGACTGCAGTCACAGGTGACCACTTCATAAGAAGCTTTTGCAGTGATATTACTCGTGTTTATACAACATGCATGATGCTACATAGATATGAATGCAGCTCCAGGACTAAAACGAAGAGCTTCTAACCACTCAAAGAGTGGTGGATGCTTCAGGTTTGGGGTTCAGTATCCTGACCAAGGACACCTGCAGACT
Organism: Astatotilapia calliptera; assembly: GCF_964374335.1. NCBI lineage: Eukaryota > Metazoa > Chordata > Actinopteri > Cichliformes > Cichlidae > Astatotilapia > Astatotilapia calliptera. The sequence goes on along the minus strand of NC_137437.1, from coordinate 36,313,595 downwards.
TGATGATGGGGGCTGAGCCACAGAGCCTCCCAGTGGACAGCCCAGTCACCCAGTGCCACAGTGGCTCAATGAAGCCAAATCCTTGACTTCCTCAGATGGTCACCAGTGAGTCAGGCCCACGTTCAAATACAGAGGAAATAAACATTCATCCATTTATTAAACTCGCCTGTACGAACTGTATTAGAGCTTAAAGCTGGCTTCACTGGGATTGAGACACAGGTGGCACACACAGCTAAGCAGCATTAATCATTGAGGACCCCTCGGTGGCTGTGGCCTTATTCTAAATTTCAGATGAGAAACATGGAGCCTGGTCCAAACCAGTGAAAGCAACACTACATCTGCTCGTGTTGGGCAAACATCAGGACAACAAAGTTTGTATATTTGATGGTACATCGTCAGCAGGACTGTCAGATGCTATAATAGCAACATTAAATTCAGTCTTTTCATCCTGACCAACCCTGAACCAGGGGGCCAGACAGCATCTCCTGTTGAAGCCACAGCAGCCTCACAATGAAAACTCTTCACTTGGGCTGAAATGCCACAGATCCAGCTGTTGTTACTGAGGGCTCGGCTCCAAAAAGGACTCTAACAGATGTAATGATTTTGTTGGAGCATTTGTTTTTAATCAAGAACAAGGTACACCGAGTCTCCTGGAAAAATGCAGATGCTTTTTTACGCTTTTTTGTCACTGTTGCATTTAATGGCGGTGTGTGACAGATTAAATGGAAGCTAGCAAGTCCTTGGGCCCGGCACGAATGCTGCTTGAAAACTGCCAATTTCATTTGCAGGCTGTGAGGAAGAACTGGGCTGCTGACATTCATTACTGACAACATGTCATTAGAAAACCAATTTTCACTTTGGGAAACTTTCAAGTGTAGGCTTTTCAGACTTTTTACATTTAAATAGAAATGCTGGAAGAAGAAGTCTCTTTTCAACTGTTTTTAAACAGGTAAATATTCAGAATTTTTGTGTGATTTGAATGCAATCCAGATATTTTTATTTTATTCCAACATACCTTGATCCATTTATTGTGTGAGTAATGTTAAGTGCTGTCTCTTCGATCGACTTAACGTCAAAGACTCGAGGATTTAAGAACACTTTAAAGAGATGAAGCTGTTACATTTAAAGGTCAGCCATCAAACTGAAGCAAATTAGCCTGTTTTAACTCATCTGTACAGGTGGAGGGGGAGTGGCCACCATATCGCCCCCTCCAAGCATCACCGGTGCTATTTTCGTTTCCTGAACCTGAGCCGTCCCTGCAGCAGCTCCTCGGGACTCTGTGCACGTCTGTGCGTGGTCAGAGATTCACCACAGAGTGGCTGCGGGTCAGACACGATGGCTTCGGCAGCAGTTGATCCAGAGCTGCTGAAAGTACTGTTGATACAAACCTCCCACCAACCACACGTTTATTGTGAAGTGCAGACAGGAAATGTTTTGGACTTTCAGCAACATGGTGCCACTTGTTATAGAGCGTTTCTTAAACAGCTCGTTGGTGCTACAAAAACACTGTTCGGCTTGGTGTTAGTGGACGAGCACGATCTTTCATGTTCAACTGATAGCAGGCATGTAATGTGTAACAGCAGAGCATCAGTTCAAACATGCCAGAGTTTAGGATGAGAGATACTTTATCAATACTTGGCTGATGCTGATGGTGATAAGCTGAGCATCTCCTCTCAGCACAGCAGTGACACATAAAAAGTCCTTAAAGGTTCAGGTCCTGTATCTTTGTGAGACATTTAAGCCCCCCCACTTAAAAGACCCTGCCTCCGCCACTGCAGTTTCTTCTATCTGTCAATAAAACTGCATTCAAATAACTCAGGTGTATCTGATTCACTCATAGCAGAAGCACATCACCTAACACATTGTTCATCTCCAGTTAACTAGAAATATGATGATTACTTAAGTGTAGCACAGAAGACAGAATGATGGTGCAGCAGAGCCGGTCTGTGGTGCACGTCAGGAAAACTCACCAAACAGGCCAAAAAAATATAAGTAAGTAAAAAGTAAAATTTTATTTATATAGCACATTTCTAGATAAAAGATCACAAAGTGCTTCACGAGGTATGAAACTAAAACAGTCAAAAGTTAACAAAATGCAATTTTAAAAAGATGTTTTTAGCTGTTTTTTAAAAGTAATCACTGAGTCTGCAGATCTTAAGTTCTGAGGAAGAGAGTCCACAGTCTGGCGGCCACAGTAGCAAAAGCTCTGTCACCCTTGGTTTTCAGTCTTGTATACTGAATAACAAGTAGGCCCTGATCACAAGACCTCAGGGACCTGCTAGAGACGTAGGGCTGTAAAAGTTCAATGGTGTACGCTGGTGCTTGTTCTTGAAGAGCTTTAAATGTCAGAACCAGAATCTTAAAGTGGACTCTGAATTCAACAGGGAGCCAGTGCAGCTGTATAAGCAACGGTGTTACATGAGAGTATGTTTTTGTCAACAAGCCTCGCTGCAGCATTTTGGACAATCTGCAGACGCTCCAGGGAGTTGAACTCTTCTAGGACAGCTTATCAGTGAGTCTCCCAGCATGATCTCAGGAGCATGACAGAGACTCCAGGAACAGGAAGCTGGACAGGGCTGTAAACTGTCTGCAGGACCAGTATGTGTGGAAGGAGGAGCAGGATGTGCACGAACTACAAAATGACCATCAACCACTGGTCTGAATACTCCTGACCGTCAGTCAGAACTTCAGGGGGGTGACCTGAGGGCCCGACGCCCTCTAGCGGGCTCTGTGCTCACTGCCCCGTGGAGCCCGACTGGTTATAGAATACCAGAACTGGCAGGTCCACCGATGGCACCCTGTGCTCTTCACAGACGAGAGCAGGTTCAGCCTGAGCACGTGTGACAGATGTGAACATGTCTGGAGAAGTCGTGGAGAACGTCGTTTAACATGAACGGTTCAGTCTGGAGACGCACGTCCATGTGGAGACATAAGCCAGGCCATAGAAGTCAGAATGAGATTCTTGGACCCGCTATCGGTCCCGCTGCTGCTGCGGTGGTCCTGGGTTCTACCTGGTGCGTGACAATACCCGGCCTCGTGGGCGCTGACACCACTGATTGGCGCCCATGTTCACGTGTTCCTGATGCTAATGTTAGCAGTGCCAGGTAGCACCTCAGGAGCTCAGTGATGCTCTGGTCCAGATGTGGCAGGAGGTCCCGGGACAGCGTCCGTCGTCTCATCAGGAGTTGTTTGTCAGATTTACCAGGCTGCTGCATCATTTTTGTTCGCTCGGATTTTCACGGCGTCTGTGACTTCAGCGCTTCCATCAAATGATGCGACTTCCTTTCATTCCCAACACATCACCCGCTCCACGTCAGTATAGATTTCCTATTGAGATCTCATGTGTTCCCTTAGTTCTTAATTATAAACATCTTATTATAAACATTTATTTGACTCTTTTATTTTTAATTCTCTGACCACGTTTAAAATTGATAAATTAGACCAGGCTAACAGAAACACGATGCTCAAAACTGAAACCTATGAAGTGACGAAGGGAAGCTCGTGACCCAAATGATTCGTTGTTGAACATCTGACGGAGCAGACGAGAGAAAATCAGCCGAACAGAAACTACGATGAACCGTCTGCACATATCATCAGTGCTGTAAAGAAATATAACATTAAATATGGAAAACTTCAAAACCATCAGTGAAATATTTAAAAATAATTCAACATTTATTAAATGCTGAGAATGATTTCATATGTCTGTGGACTATTGGAGAGGAGTGAAACATTTATTAGATTTCTTTTGGGTGGAAAAACACATCCAGCATATTTGTTAAAAGTTAATGAAGACTCGAGCAATCACCAGCTTCATATTTCAACAGCAGCTGCAGCCTTTGAGATGAACGACTGTGGTTTGTGGCAGCAATGATCAATGCGCTCTATTATACGCAGCAAGAGCATCACTGTGAAGCATGTTTCTGAACCTGTGGTCCTAAAAACATTTGCTTACACTTCGTTATAATTACAAACATTTATGCGCGCTTTTCAGGAATTATTAATTGATGTTTCCCTTTGTTTGTCATTAAGTGACCTCCACAGCGTGTTGTAGGTTTAAATTTAAATCTTGCTTAGTGCACAACTTTACTCTCGCTTCTGTTTTGCGTAAACAGAGCAGCTCTATTAATGTCGTGTATTATCACCAATAATTCTTGAATTTCATTACTGTGGGCTGCTGATGTGATTAATGGTTGTGTTTACTGCCTGTGTTGACACAGTTTTCCAGTGTGGGACACCAGGTGGGAGATATAAAGCCTTCAGAAATCTCAGTGCTCTTTTAATTGCCACTATGAGGCTGAGCTAAATGTGTCGCCCATCTTGTGCACAAACCACATCGTGTGTGATGAGAATCGCTGTTACAAGAAAAGATGGGGGCAATGCGACAGTCCTCTGCTGCAGGACCAGTATGGAGTGGCAGGATAACTGATAACAAGGGGCTGATCTGCACAAAAGACTGACCCCAACTCTTTATTAATACAGCAAAGTCTTCCAACAAACAACTGGGGATTCACCAGTGGCATCAACGGGTCTCAGTGGAGGTCATTACAGTGGGGATGAGCTGGTTGTCCTTACAACATACAGAGTATTCACTGACAGTTCAGCAGAGAGTAAGGACAAAGCTGTGTGCGTGCAGTCAGTGGACCAGTGTGGAAGGCAGTCATAATTGGGGACACGCGTACGGCACTGGGGACGTCGAGGAAGTAAAACCCTAATTCCAAAAGAACGCAATCGACTGGAAATCTCACATTTCATCTCCAGCAGAACAGATCCCATTAAAAACTGTTTAAAGTAAGAATGGGTTTGTCTGGGAGCCCGTTTACGCCACAAAAAAAGTCTCGAAATGTTGAGTAAAGTAACTTGAACTTTCGAGTTAGGTCTGACAATCAGCAATCTACCTGAACGATTTCATTTCCTCGTTACCCAGAAGGATGGGAAGGAGGAATGCACACTCCAAACCAGTTCACAACAAACTGGCGCTTTCCAGAGTAGGTTTGCTGATAGTAACACCGTGTGATTCAGATAATAACACAAGGATTTCATCATGTGTGAAGCTGAAAATACTCAATTTGTGCGTCATGACTGGCTGTAATACTGGTAGCTTAGCTGTAGCGTTTGAGCTGAGGGCTTCCGGGCAACAAGGAAATGACGTCATTCACATAGATCACTGATTGGCAGCGCTAACTCGAAATTTTGAGTTATTAACTCAAAAATTTGAGGAAAGGAAGTCTAAACTTCGAGCTACTTTTCTTGACATTTCGAGAAAATAAAAGTATCCATAACTCGAAATTTCAAGTTATGGATACTTTTTTTTCTTTTTTAGGAGGAAACGGGCCTCCATCAGTTTCATTTTAACTTTGAAGGCAGAAACATATGAACTACTCCACCGTGGAGTCTCCTCTGTTTTTATCAATGCTCCGCTAACATCTGGAAACTGAGGGGAGCAGTTTCTGGATTCTGGGGAGGAATGTTGTCCCATTCCTATCTGAAGGAGGATTCCCAACACTCCTGGGTCTTCTCTGAAGTATTTTTGTTTCACAGTGCTCCAAATGCAGGTCTGGACTGCAGGCAGACTGGACTCTTCTACTTTAAAGCTGTTGCAGGGGTAGGGTTAGCATCGTGGTTGTTCTACAATAGCACTGACGGTGTCTTTCCAGATGTGGCACTAATGTACCTCTATACTATCGGAAATACACAGATACACTGGCTTACAGTGGCCCTGCCCTCTTCAGTCACAGGATTATTTTGTTTGTCTGACCTCAGAACAGTTTTCTGCTTTGTTTCAGTCCATTAAACGACGCTTTGGTTCAGAGGAGACAGCGGAGTTTCTGGATCTTGTTCACATGAAGCTTCTTCTGTGCACAAAAACCCATCAGCGCAGATGAGAGCTGTGTGCACTGTGATGTCTGGAAGTGATCCCATGCACTGACTTCATGTCTGTGTTAATGCAGTGAGAGCTGGACGATCAGGCACATCACACTCAGCCTTACGCTCAGAGATTTCTTTAAATTCTTGGAATCTTTGGATGATATTATGCACACGTACTGTGCGTGTACTGTGCGTGTACTGTGCGTGTACTGTGCGTGTACTGTATATGATGAGATAGTCTTTACAATTTTACGCTGAGAAACATTCTTTTGAAATTGTTCAACAATTTGCAGACAAAGTTTTTTTTAAAGGTTCAAAACGTTGCTTGTGGCTCTCTGGCTCATTTGCTTTTAACCTTTAACCTTTACAAGTCTTTACAACTGTCCATTGATAGGAGGATAGTGTATCATGGGTTGTTTTAGGGGGAAAAGCTTGGCCGGGGGTAGGTTGTCTTTAAAAAAGGGAAACTTGAAGAGTTTATGTTGAATCTGGCATCTTTATCCTTCAAAGCTTCAGCTTTCAAAGGGAAACTCCTTCTGATAAGTGTATATGTTTCTCCTTCCAACAACAATTCGATTTCATCTGCTTTGGCTCGAGAAGCTGCTACAGACAGATGGTCCCAGTATGTCGTTTCCCTGTCACTGATGGTGGCAGACTGGTGAACCTCTGCCCAGCTGACCTGCTGCCAGTTAACCTAATCAGTCACATGATGTTTCTATAGATGCTTCATTTTAACATCACTTACTTTTTTTGTTGCTCCCATCAAATTCAACATGAGCAAAGATTTTCTGTGAAATATTAAAATGTTTCTATTTGAACCTTTAATATATTTCTGTGTTCTAATGTGAAAATGTTTAGTTTTATGGGATCAAATCATCGTGTTCACTTCCTGTTTACAAGTTTTTTGGAACAAGGTTGTAAACAGTGTGAACAAAAGCAACACATAGCAGAGAGCTAACCCTCCTCACCAGACCGTCAGTATCTGTTGCCACTGTGTGTAATGATGGCGTGCACAGACATACAGACTCACTGACTCCTGCTGCTGAAGCATCACACCAGGATCTCTGTTTGTCAGCTCATAACAGGACCTGACGCTGCTCTTCAAACAGACTCTGCACTGTAGAAGATTAAGTTTTTTTATTTATTCAAGTAACTGAGAAAACAGTAATTTGAAGAATTTTGATATGTAATTTCAAAGTGTGTTGCAGACTGTGATGCTGTTGTCAGTTTTACTTGATGATCAATAAACACAACAAAGTGCTTGGAGAAGAAAACAAGACCAAAAAAATTGCAATGATTAAAAAAATGTAAATTAGATAAAGTTTGTGACTCTGAGCTGTGAAAGCAGCCTGACCCGAGTCCATGAAGGTAATAAACTGAATTACAACCATACTGACTGCAGAGCTCATGCTAGACGGCCCATAAATCCTGTTGTTCAGAACATCTGGGAAGCGTCCTGAATGGTGATTGTAAAGAGAGAAAGTCCAGATTTAGCAGCAAACAGCCTCCAAAGACACGTGTGACAGGACTGTGCCCACAGATGGCTCCACTGCAGCCGAACACGACTGATAAACACGTGTGGGGCTCAGCTCTTAGTTTCTTCTTTTTGGCTGACGTGTGGTGTTGGTGTGCCACAATGATAAGATGGGTCACAGTGTTGGGGAGTAACAGAGTACATGTGCCGCCGTTACGTATTTAAAATACAAAATATAAGTAACTGTATTCTGTTACAGTTACTGTTTAAAAAGGTGGTATTCAGAATACTTTCAGGTTACTTTGCTGAAATAAATGGATTACTCGGCGGTATTTTCCTGTTTCATATGTTCGGCTATGCTCTCTCTATTTTTAGTTTCCACGCTGATGGAAACCCAAACATACACGCATTAAGAGGCTCTGATGTCTGTGTGTCAATCTCATGGCCCATGTCTCCTCTACTTGCAGCCGCATAATGATGTGAAGAAATATTTTTAAAAATTATTATTCAAAAAATGGTTTAATATGAAGGCAACAGGCAGAGTTACAGGCATCGCCCCAAAGCATGCAGCCTGATGGGCAGTGTAGTCCGTGCTGCAGGGAGGATGGACTGCTGTACCCGTGATGTGTCTGTGAGCGAGGAGGGAGAGAAAGGAAAAGTACGAGCTGTCACCGAGCAGGAACAGGAGCTGGAAGCATGTAAATATAATAATAACCACTGCAGCCAAACAGAGAGCCTGACGAGCCCAGCTGTAAGTAAGCTGTTAAGACTCGACTGTACGCTGTGTTCCTGTTTTCCTCTGAAACAATAAGTTCTGTTGGAGCCTTTCAACGTCTCTCTCTGTCTCTCGCTAGCAAAGTTGACCCAGACAACAAAGTAAAGCTAGTTTTCAGCTACGAGCCGACACGAACCCGACGTATCAGCCAGAGGTCCTTTACTACGGTTCAGAGCCGCTGACCTGTTTTTTATACGCGAGGAATAGTTTCTATATGAGATCGAAGCAAAACGTGCAGCCTTACCTAATGTCCACCTACTGTTACTCATTTATATCAAGATTTAAACATGTGGCTGGTGTTGGTGTGGAGAGTAACCTTCAGTAATAGTAATAAATCACACAGCAATAGGACATTCATGTAGTTGTAAACAGCATGATAATATATTAAGTAATCCAAAGTATTCAGAATAGTTACTCTCATTGAGTAACTTAACGGAATACGTTACAAAATACATTTTAGGGCATGTAATCTGTAATCTGTAGTGGAATACATTTGAAAAGCAACACACATGTATTCCTGTTTAAACTAAGCTCTGTGAGCCTATTTAGATTTAAAAAAGCATAAATGCAATAATACCAGAAATGACACCATGAAAGTGCTGACAGCAAATGAGCCAGCAGTTTGTCATGCTTGCTGTCGGTGAGTGACGCAGTGATTCACACTCACTGTGGTTGCGTTTGACTTTTTACAGGTTGGTCATGTTGCACTGATAAAGGCACAGTAGAGCACAGTAGAGCACATCACAGGTGTTTAGGGGAAGTAAGGCTTGACCAGGCACATGAACATCTCTCCGCTCAGGTCTGAGCCCTCTCATTGGTTAACTAAGAACACGGTGCATGTTGTGATAAAGCAAATTTAAAGAGTTTGACTGGAATCAGATGCTTTGATGCTTCAAAGCTTCATGCCTGAGGCTCTGATCGCTGTGTGCAGCTCTCCTAACAGCAGTTAGACGTGTGAACAGATGGTTCCTGTTGTCAAAATCCTAAAAAACACACTGCTGCATTATTTTGCTGACAGTAAGAATAAACATGTGGACACACGTCTTTATGCATTCTTTTTATTCAGCGCACATGCAGACACACTCACCTGTGTTTGCATTTATGCATTCCTACAGTTTCACACTGATAGTGAGGACATGTTATTGAATCATGTACGTCTGCATCCTCACACTGGGATTAGTTGGTTGGCAGCTGCATTTAAAATACTGGTGAGATGTAAAATAATCCCGTTTGAGTAATTGATTCACGCACAGCCCATATGATGCTGTGAGACAGGAACATGCATGTGCACTGCACACACGTGTGTTGTGTTGCTTTGCTTGGACTGTGCAGAGAAAGTGTTTCTGAGTTTGTGCCACACGGCTGAGCTGCTCCCCACATGGAAAAGATGAAGTTTGTATCTGTCTTGTGTGAAACTTGTATGAAAAACCTACAAGAGTGAAAACAGATATAAGATCCCTTGAAAAATTCTATAAATGAAACTTGTATGTTTTGGATACTAAAACAATAAATGAAAGTTTATATGTGGGTTTATAAAGGATGTTTTTCAGTGCAGCTCTCTCTGCAATCGTCTGCTAAATAATTTAAAAATGAATCCAATATGAGAGATCACTCACCTTATTTTCCAGCTTAGCTGTATTATTCTGTCCTGTTGTTGCATACAGACGATCTCATATAAAATAATCTCTGAACTGGAGACTCTTCCTGTGCCCACTGAAGGCTCTGAGTGTCAGTCCCACTTAATCTTTGTCGCTCTGTAATGTATTATTGCAAAGATAATCCTACAGCAGCTTCATTCATTTGCATGTGATAATTGGTTTGCATCAGCGAGTGCAGCAGGTAATTGCCAATAACCAAGTATTTGGGCTTCTCACCAACAACGAGCCGCAGACAAATAAATTGATGGTGAAGTCAACCGACGCGACTCAAGGTGAGCTTTCCACTTCAGTCTGAGCATAATGCATGCATATGTGGAGATGCAGCCTCAATCCTATCAGCACGCGTCAGACACAGAGTCCCTGCCGAGGCCTTAATTGCATCTCTCGCTAATCCCGTTGCTTGTTGGGTCCGCGGCTGCTGATGGCCCTTTACAGATGGATAATCAAAGCTCGTTGGCACTGTGCTGAACATTTCTTTGCGTTGCAGGCGTTTCGGTGTGAGTCTGAACTCAGACGTCCACGTTGCAGTTTAAGTGAAAAAGTGAAGGTCAGATGTCAGTTATAATCGCAGGTCGTTTACCAACAGCGATAAACGACAAAGATGACGCACGTAGCTATTATATGGTGAAAAAGCACAGGAATAAAATCATGTTTACTGGGTGCTGACATCTGATCAAAGCACAGGTTTAATATTATGTTTCGAGTACTTGCTGACTCATAAGTCACTTGGTCGGTGCCTCAGTTCATTCACAGCGTCTCTGAAATAAACACTTTTCTTTTCACATTCATCAGAGTCCAGGCAGGAAACGACTCAGCTTTGCTTGTGATGCTATATTTTACCAGTAACATCATCTGACATGTTCAACCTTCTAATCCTTGATGGTGACTGGGAGGATGAAGCAGTGGTCCAGACTGGTCCTGTTGGAGGGAACAGTGCAGCCAAAGTCCTGCTTTAACCTGGATTTTAACAGCGTTAAGTACTAAATCAAAGAAGGCTTCACTTTCTGGCTTCTTACATTTCAATCTTTGATGTTTTGTCAAACGTTGCTCATCTGTGAGGTCCTGCTACTGTTTGCATTTACACTGTAATCCTGTGAGTGAAGTGCTGCACCTGGGTGTTTGATTGGTTTTTCACTGGAAGGAAGCAGACGTGCTGATATCATATATTAACGATGCTCTCCAGGGAGCTTCTGGTACCTGCGACGGTTTATGAGTTTGTATTTTGATATCAAAGCCAACAGTGTCACACCTGCTAATCTCACTTTCCCTACATTCACAATAGGAGCTTATGCGCTCTGACCCATCCAGCTCCACCCGAGGCTTATTTCCAGCATCCAGAGCTCGGACCCCTGACAGGCAGATTAGTCCTTCAGCAAGTCATCGGTGCAAACATCAGGAGGAGGAAGAGGATGATCGCATACAGAGCCAACACTAAATATTAGACCAAAAGATTGTAGAAGCGCACGAATCCTAGAAGCTGTTGTTATTTATCCGGCACAAGTCTGGGCTGTTAAATCAGGACTGTGGCCTCCTGCTGCCACTCTGCATTAACACACATAAAACCTCACTTCAGCTGAAACTCAGAGGATTCAGCTGTAACAGTGATCGTCAGTTAGCCAAAACCTCGTGGTTCAGGCAGCATGTAATTACATTTCTGCATGTGCTTTGCAAACGTGGACGCTGCATTTCGAGTACGATCCTGCGCATCAGCAGCTTAACAAAAGTCCTGTGATTGAAAATATTTAGCGTTTTTGTTCATAATTTTACACAAATGCACAAAACGTTCCTGCTAAAGCTGCTTTACCTGTCAAAGTATAATTAATAAGTACGACGGGTGCTGTAACAGAGACAGGCTATTCATCCACGTTTCCCAGTTTGTGTGTTTGTTGTTAACGTTACACAACCGTCAGCATGTCTGCATCTCTCACAGGTTTTAAGAGCTCAGGTGGGCGTAACACAGACTCGCAGTCGCACGTTTTTCATGTCGCCGTCAGAAAGAGCGAATCAGACCGAGTAACCCGAGCTGCTGATAGTTGGTTAGCTGCAGTGTTGCATGAGAGGAGTCGCCGTGCTACCAGTGCAGAGGCACAAGAAGGACACTCGGCTTTCCCACTGCGGTGTGTGAGAATGAGGTCTGTAACCCTGCAAACAGACAAATCACAAGTGCAAAAACATTAAAGCTTTTGAGACAAAGGACACAAGATTGTTTAATCAATCTGTTAAATCGATGGCTCGGGTCGAGGCTGCATCAGCACAGAGGACTGACAGCACATCAAATTCATTTAGTTTTGGGGTCTTTGTTTAATAGCTGCAGATTTTAGGTAGTACATGAAAGCTCACATCTTAACTGAATAGGAGCAGTATCATTTGTAGTTAGATCCTCATTAATCATAATGTATTGAAAGCATGTTATCAGTGCTGCAGACATAAATGAGTGTGTCACATGTGTGAAAGGTTTCCCGGGACTGTGGAGGTCTGCGTGCACCCTGCAAACTAAAAGCATACAGGATTGATTCTCATGCTCTCTGTGGAGTTCTTGGTGAAATGTGGGAGTGCGTCATGATGTGCACACTGTGTACAAGGAGCTTCAGTTTAGCTACAGTGGGACTTTTTAAATGTTATTACACTGATCTCAGGAAAAAAGTATTTTAATGAACTGGAGACGCTTCAGATTGGATCTAACCCAGACAAACTCATCCACCTTTTCTCCGGCTGCTTGGGGTGGCTGAGCTGGGATCTGCAAACGATTCCAGCGATCAGGTGAGAGGTGGAGTGCACCACAGCACTAACACAGTGCAGACAACATGCTGACATGTCCTTGCCCACAAGGAGGCCCAAACCCAGAGCCTTCTCTCTGTGAGGCCGTGCAGACCGCTGCACCTCTGTGAAAACCAAATCACTGAAGTACGTGTGTGAAGGTTCACCCAGGTCATCGTAGTCTGAGGAGCTCGGAAAGAAAAGCGTCTGGACTTCTTCAGGTTTCTTGAAGATGTTTCATCCGAGAAGCTTCTTCAGTTCTAAGATCAACTGGTGTAGAGGAGTGTCCCCAAGAGGGTCGTGGACCCCCTATTGATCCTCTACCTAATCAAATGTGGCAAGGTGTGGAAATGGGGGTGGGTCACAATCAGCCAAGGCTTCAGGTGAGCCCACAGTAACGCGTGCATGTGAACACTGAGAGTATAAATAATGACCTGTGCACATGTTTGATGCTACACTGAGAAGTCTCAGCAGGCGTACTGACCGAAATGTGCCGACCAAGACAAACAAATGTAATTTGTACAGAGCGGAGCTGCTTTCAGCCATGCACAGAGACAGATGCAGACACCAGACTGTCTGGCTTGTCATCATGTTGTCTTCTCATAAAGTTGTTCTTGTGAAAACCGATATCTCCCCTTGTTCACATACACCACTGCATCTATCGGGCGTCTCCGCACGCAGCTCAACACGAGAAGATGTTCTCTGATATTTCAACGCACTGGAAGTAAAATTTTACACGTGCATAAAGTTAAGGGGTTAAAATCACACAATGCTGATAAACAAATAAGAGAGAGGGCTGTTAACACATCTAATATGTACAAAGCACGGCTGCTTTCAGCCATGTGATGGATGCAGACACCATCAGACCTGTGTGGTGATATCTGCTTTTATACCTGTACCTCTGTTTATAGACGACAGGCAGAGAGTGAAAACACTCACATCTGCACGTCTGCTGGAAAGCATCACTACAGCCAGAGAGGCTTAAAGAGTGTTTAAAATGTGTTTGTAATGGAGTTGGTGGAGCGCTGCTTGTAGCCCTCTGTGTTACAGCGACCGGCCTGTGCCTGTCATTAATTTACTGTTGATGCTCCAAACCAATCCAGTTTGACCTGTTGTTGGGAAAACAGGAGCCTGGGTTAGTTCCATCACAAAGTAAATGATGTTATTCCCTGTATCTGCATGTTTCTAATGTTTTGACATGTTAAATGATGCAAAGAGCGGGGACAGCGGCCTGAGTCCACTCGATGAGTCGTCATCTTAGTTTGAACACTTCTTTAATAATCTGTGGGATTATTTTGGTGACACTGCTTTTGTAAATCAGACAACCTGACTGAACCTGATCCGAGCTTTAAATCATTTCACTTTTCCCTGCAGTTATTCTCCTTTCTTACTATCAAAGTGTGACATTTTCTCCAGTGGACTGAGTTTAGTCAGATGTATTTTCACACTACAAGCAGGGCCCCTTCAGTAATGTGTAATTGTGAGCGCTGGGTGCACTGCAGTCAGTGCAGGTTAATTTCCTCAGTTTATTATGTGCTCCAGGTTCAGCTATAGTAAAATCTGTATTGGTCTCATCTACAGCATAGGAGCAGTCTGGGGTTTATAATGGACGTATACTGTTCCTATATTATTTTATTTCTACGGCGTAATAATATAATAATGTAATACTGTTATTGTACAAGTATTCATATAATACAATTCAGGTAGCAGTGCTACTTCAGCACCACAACAAGTGGCATGGACCACAGACAACGGTAAGGAAAGGTGGTGTAGGCCAGCGGCCCCCAACCTTTTTGGTTTATGTGCGACAATATTTTCACGGATTTAAGGTGTCGCAGATAAATACAACAAAATAAAACCAGCACTGGTACCAAAAAAAGAAGATTTATTCATAACACACGTGAAAAGACCCAGGGAAACCGAGTTAACGATAAAAACGATTCAAAAATAACGATAAAAACGACTCGCAGCCCGGCACCGGTCCATGGCCGCTGGTTTAGGCTGTTTGGAAGCAGATCTGCAGTTGCTTTCAAGTGAAGATGATGATTATTTATATGAAATTATTTTTTTAAATATATGATTTAGAGTTGGATTAGACACAGAGTGAAACATTTTATTGACCATATATGTGTTCTTTAGCTTTCTACGAAGCCCCTCTGACATGGGCCAAAAAATAAATAAATTGTGGCCACAAAATACTTATTTGTGGCCACGTTATACCTATTTCGAGGGCACGAAATAGGTATAACGTGGCAACGAATTACGCATTTTTGGCAACAAAATGGATAACATACGCACATCATATTGATGCAATTCCTGGACAGCTCCGTAGAGACATAAGCATGAGAGTAGGCTAAACCTACACACCGTGGACAGAGACGGTATGATTGGGTTTGATTTTAGGCTGCGAATGAGCTACAAATGCATTCTGAAAAGCCTGCAATGCAAGGAACCATTATTACGGAGAGACATTTAAACAGGATACTGAGAGCCCAGTTGCTTTACAGACCTAAGCACGACCTGGACGCCAGGATAGATTTTATTGTCAACCAACTGCAAGGGCCTGGGAAGGGTCACGGTTCTCGGTCAAGTGTTTCGTGCGCACAAATTAGCATTTCGTGGGCACGTTATACCCATTTCGTGCCCTCGAAATAGTATTTTGTGGCCACAATTTATTCATTTTTTGGACCATGTCATCAGAGGGGCTCCGTAGCTTTCACCCCACCTGTGTGGATAGGCTTTGGGGTTGGATGTGGTGTGAGGTGGGTGGTAGCCAAAGTTGGGGCCTGGGCGTGGGAACCCTGGCATCACAGACTGGTCTCTGGGACAGGAACCACACTGGCAGGGGTGGAACCTGCACTATCACAGGAGGTGGAGCTCTGCTGAGCAGATCTGGTTGGGCTCAGCTCTGCAGGCAAGTGTTCAGGATCCTGCAGAAGGACTGGACTCACTCCCTTTCTGATTGAGCACTGCCATTCTGAAGGTTTTAGAAAGTGAGAAGGTGACCTCGGTGTGACTTCAAGTCAAGCTAAGAGGCAGAAGGTAAGGCTTTGACTGTTGTCTGTGCATGTACGTCAGAGAGCCTTTGTGGAGTCTTTGGATGGATCAAAGAGGGCGCTCCATCTGTGGAGTCTCAGGCGAGACTTCATCAGTCACATGGACAACGATGAAGATAGCTGGAGACGGGTGATTGGGAAGCCTGATCTAAACCAGAGTGGTGTCTGTGGTGTTTTGTTCATGAATGTCTGCATTTTGTGTTATTGAGACAAAATGAACATGATGAAGGTTAATCATGAAAGTAGATACAATTGTAACATCCTGAAGGATCCAAACAAACCAGCCAGCAATGAGAAAAGTAATAACGTGATATTCTTGGAAAATAAAAATGTATTTTCAAAGTTTCTGTGTTTGGGGAGAAGGACGGGGTAAAAATGGCGGTGCCTCTCCATGTGTGTCGTATCATAAAGAGGAAGAAAGAGATGATCATCATGTTTCAGTTCTAATGACTTCCAGACTGAAATGTGTTTCAGTCTTTTGAATGAAATATCAATCTGTGCTCCAAGGCGAAAAATCCTTCTTCCTATTGTCACGCCTTTTCTCGCAGTCCGCAGAAAGATGATCTAAAGTGTCATTATGTGGTTTTATTATGTAATCGCAGCACGGCCTTTCTGCAGAGTTTAGGAAGTTTAGTCCTTATCTGGTCAGCGCCCATTCGGACTCGTTTCAGGATCCTTTTAGCAGTTTTATCCTTGAGAGTATGATGGACTCCCATGCAGAGGAAAATTCCTTTGTTCTGTATAGAGTCTATTTATGTTGGGAACAGAAGGTCCTTGAGGTGAAATGCCAAGTGTGGCTGCAGGGCTGCAGCGCCCCCCTGCTGTGCTTGAATCACTTCTACTGATAGGTAGCACCAGATGCATCATCCTCTGACTCTCTGGGGTCATAAAATGCACGGTTTAGTGGCTGGCTTCAAAGAAAGTGGAGAAAGGCCTGTCAGAAGGCATGAAGAACATCTCCCATTAAACCCTTTTTCAGAAAGTCTCTTGGGGTAAAAAGATATTTCTGAACTCCTCAGATGAATTGTTGAGAAGAAAGCGAGGTCATCCTGTGTGAGAGAGAAAGGAGCAGCAGGAACCCGTACACAAGTCCAGTAATAAAACACATCTGACAACATGTTCAGCTGCTCTGAGAGAGAGCAGTCAAATCAAAGTAGAGCAACGTGTGCAGCATTTGACATTTTTTAACGTTATCAATATAACTTTGCAAAGACGAGCTAGTTTATTCGCTGCTGCCACGCTCTTTGCTCTCTTGTATCACGAGGATCTGAGCGAGTTCCTGGACAGCAAACAGCAACCTCTGGGGCTGAAAACACTCACGCCAACACAACGCTGCCAACAATGCAGCTCCTCTAGGCTGGCCTGAACGAACGAGTCGATCCCAAAAGACCTTCTTGTAAAAGTGTCCAATTTTAGAGGAGAAATAAACACGCTGGCAGCCTGGTTGCGCTCTATTACTAATTTCCCCTTTCATAGCAGCTACATAGATGCGATTTTTTAATACTGCATTAAGGCTTAAACACAGACTATTAGAGCTGTGGCACCTTGGAGTGACGCGAGGTTGCAGCTTATCTGCTTTGCTAGATAATTCCGGTTGTTGTGCTATCACACGGTTTATCCTTAGTGCCAGTTATCCATAAAATAATATGACCTGTTGAGCAATGCATTGTACTGAGACACACCATCCAATAAGTCTGTAGGTCTACTCCAGTTTTGCTAACTGCATGATACTGCTGTAACTAGCAGGAATATGCACCTGTGCAGCAGCTAGCAGTTTATGAGTAGCTTGCTAATGAAGCTTGCTAGTGTTAGCTGACTTAGCACTTCACCATCTGATGGGACGTTGCAAACCAGTGGGTGATGTCATGGGTGGCTACATCCATCCTTTACATACAGTGTATGGCCCAGAGTAGCACAGTGTAATGCTAATCATCCTCCTCTCTTATGACAAGGGCACACTACACTTCCTCCACACTCGCCTCATCTGTCTCGTCTTCTTTCTGCTGGATGCTAATGAAGGATCTGTCACGTCTCTGGTTTTTGCAGCACCTTGATCGGCCTGTCTTTTTGGACCAGTAACCTCTCTGCACCTCCCTGCAGTTTCATCGTATCTATTTTGGCACATTTTGTTCTTTTGGTGCACTGTTTAATGAAGCAGCCGGGCCAAAGACGGGGAACAATTTCAAGATATGATTGGAGCAGCCAGGTGTCAGGTAAGAAAACCCCCACGGCAGGCTGTACTACCTGTTTTTACTGAGCCGGGAGAAAAAGAAAAGTCCATGCTGGCCTGCTGGGAATTCGCTCTGTTGGCCAGATGGCCGGTCTTGCCTGAGTGCAACAGAAAATGACAAACAGCAGCACCAAAATAAACCGAAGCTTCGTTATTAAAAAGAACTTTGTGTTTTTTACCGTGTTGCATTGAACTGGAGCTGAGAAAGACGTACGCGTAAACGATTGGAGACGCTGTGTATGCACAACTTGGCTTAGCCAGGGGCTAACCCACACGTGATGTATATTTTTCTGTTAGGAATTCTGTGTTCTGTATTCTGTGGATAAGTGCCAGCGTGTGCATCTATTATCAAAGCAACAAATTTCAGAGAATAATGACAACACCATATCCCAGAGGCTCCATGTCAGTTCCTTCAGTCGCTGTCAATCCGGATGAAAACACTTACAATAACATCATCGAGTCCCTTGTTAGCAGAAAAAAGAGGAAAAACACACAGACTCACATTCATGCAACAACAGCAGCACCAGAGATTCCTCTGCTGTTGTGAACGTGATCTCCCCGAGCACGACCACCTCAGGTGTGATTTTGCAGTACGCAACATAAATGTCAAATATTATCTCGTGTAATATCTGCAGCAGCAATTATGTCTATTTTTAGGTGAAGTGGTACCTGCTTCTGCTTAAGAGGCCATCATTATTCTGCACAGCTCCTCAACTGGGTTGTCATTCTTTATAAATTGTTACCTCAGTGGATCTCCTGAGAAGCTGCTCTTACTGCTTGATTGACACACACACACACACACACACACACACACACACACACACACACACAAAGCGGTAAAAGCTTTGTGGCTTGGCTGTCAACTTTTATGTGAGTGTTAGCTTTTATGCACTTTTCCTATTACTTTAGCCTTGAAGCAAAGTGACGCCCCATCTGCAGATTATGCTGCTGCTGATAATTATGGCACAAACATTAAGAGGTAAAATGATTTACAACCATTTAATCACTGAGGTACACTCAGAGGCGGGTAGAGTAGACCAAAAATGTACTCAAGTAATAGCAGCACTACCTCAACATAGTTTTACTCCAGTAAGAGTAAAAAGTATTTAGTAAAAAAGGCTGTGAGTACTGACTGATCATAAAATCTGATTTAATGTTTAAAAATGAGAAAATCAGACAGACAAAAATATAAAGTTAAGTACAAATATTGGTATTTTAAAGACTGAAAAGCAAAAATATATATCGATATATATATATATCAATATCTATCTATAGATAGATAGATATAAAAAAATAAAAACCTTCAGAAAGTTGGATGTGGGCTAAGCAGTGATTGGTTTTCCATACTGACCTTCAGATCAGAGGAATGCTGGATGATGATGGGTGGAAGAGCCCAATAATTCAGGGTGCAAGATGCTAGCAGGCAAGGCATACATGGAACGCCATAACCAAGTGGCCGGCATAGTGTACAGGAACATCTGTGCCGAGTATAACCTGGAAGTCCCGAGGTCAAAATGGGAGATGCCCCCAAGGGTGGTGGAGAATGACCGAGCTAAGATCCTGTGGGACTTCCAGATACAGACGGACAAAATGGTGGTGGCTAACCAACCGGACATAGTGGTGGTAGACAAACAGAAGAAGACGGCCGTAGTGATCGATGTAGCGGTTCCAAATGACTGCAATATCAGGAAGAAGGAACACGAGAAGCTGGAGAAATACCAAGGGCTCAGAGAAGAGCTCGAGAGGATGTGGAGGGTGAAGGTAACGGTGGTCCCCGTGGTAATCGGAGCACTAGGTGCGGTGATTCCCAAGCTAGGCGAGTGGCTCCAGCAGATCCCGGGAACAACATCGGAGATCTCTGTCCAGAAGAGCGCAGTCCTGGGAACAGCTAAGATACTGCGCAGGACCCTCAAGCTCCCAGGCCTCTGGTAGAGGACCCGAGCTGGAAGGATAAACCGCCCGCAGGGGCGTGCTGGGTGTTTTATATATATATATATATATATATATATATATTAGGGGTGCAACGATACACAAAATTCATGGTTCGGTTCGATACTTTGGTGTCACGGTTCGATATTTTTTCGATACAAAAAAATGTTCATGATTTTTTAATTTGTCATTTATTAAAATTATAAATATATATTTTAACTCAAAAGTACAGTTTTTAAATTTAATGTTGCTGAAACAACTAAGTAATAAATAAATAAATCTATCTGATGGAGGAATCCCTCATCTTTGGAAAAGAGAGTTTATTACAGAGAAATGTCTCTTTCCAAAATAAAAGCTATACTATAGCTTCTTCTGGGCTATATTCTCAGCAGCATATTAAACATATCAGGTCCCCATAAGGAGAATCCTGTGCTAACGGCTGTCTAAATGACTCGGGTAAAGTTTGTAGCATGCTGCTTGTTGTTTTTGTCTGCTTCCACTTGTCTTTGCACTAGGATGCTGTCGGAGTAAATGTGCAGTCATATTCGTTGTGTTCCCACTAGTGCTGTCAGCGTTAATCTGAAATGACGTTAACGCCACAACACGGCAAATCTCCGTTAACGAGCTAACGATCGCCCCGTGCCTGGGGCTGGACGGCGTCAACATGTTAACGAGCTAACTGCGCTAACGCACTAGCTCCCACCCATGTAATTGAGCATTGCATGGCACATCCGACATACTGTTTTACTTTAGTCCATGACACGCTTACCTTCAGGGTCATACGTCACATGAAAACTAAAATAGTTCCAAAGACCAGATCTGAATGAGGGTGGGGGAGCTTCAGTTTGCCATGTTGCAAGGAGCTTAGCTTCTGTCTCGCTAGCTTGCCCTGCGCTCAGTGAATCTGCGTTTGACTACTCCACCTAGGCTGCACTGTCGAGCGCAGATCCACTGAGCGCTCAACACAGACAGCATCGTCAGAAGGAAAGTTGATAAAATAAATTAAAAAAAATGTTGTATTGTTCCATACATATGCGTACCGAACCGAAAGCACTGTATCGAACGGTTCAATATCGATACGAGTATCGTTGCACCCCTAATAGATATATATATGTATATAAATATATATGTATATATATATATATATATATATATATATATATATATTGTCCGTAGTGCTGCATTAACATTAATCACATGCATAAACATTATCACTCCACGAGCGTCTGGCAGCACAAATGAACCAGCTGCTAGTTAACGAAAGACACCCGGAATGGCTAACTGAAGGCCGGACGGTCCTGATCCCCAAGGACCCCAAGAAGGGACCGGTCCCCTCCAACTACCGACCAATAACCTGCCTCAGTACTACATGGAAGCTCCTGTCAGGTATCATATCGGCTAAGATGAACAGGCACATGGGTCAATACATGAGCGGGACACAGAAAGGAATTGGCAAGAATACCAGAGGTGCAAAACACCAGCTACTGGTAGACAGAACAATCAGCCGAGACTGCAAGACCAGACTGACCAACCTGTGCACTGCCTGGATTGATTACACGAAGGCCTATGACTCAATGCCCCACAGCTGGATACTGGAATGCCTAGAATTGTACAAGATCAATGGGACCCTAAGAGCCTTCATCAGGAACTCAATGGGGATGTGGCGTACAACACTAGAGGCCAACTCCAAGCCCATAGCACAAGTTACCATCAAGTGCGGGATCTACCAAGGAGATGCTCTGTCCCCACTGCTGTTCTGCATAGGCCTGAACCCCCTCAGTGAGATCATTAACAAGACTGGCTACGGATACCGACTACGGAACGGAGCAGTTCTCAGCCACCTCCTATACATGGATGACATCAAGCTGTATGCCAAGAGTGAACGAGACATCGATTCACTGATCCACACTACCAGGCTATACAGCAATGACATTGGAATGTCGTTCGGACTGGAGAAGTGTAGTCGGATGGTAACAAAGAGAGGGAAGGTAGTCAGAACTGAGGGGATTGAAATACCAGAAGGCAACATTGCAGACATAGAGGACAGTTACAAGTACCTGGGGATCCCGCAGGCAAATGGGAACCATGAAGAGGCCGCTAGAAAGGCTGCAACCACCAAGTACCTGCAGAGGGTCAGGCAAGTCCTGAGGAGTCAGCTGAATGGTAAGAACAAGATCCGGGCCATCAACACATACGCCCTGCCCGTGATCAGGTACCCTGCTGGGGTAATAAGCTGGCCAAAGGAGGAGATAGAAGCCACTGACATAAAGACAAGAAAGCTCCTTACCATGCATGGAGGGTTTCACCCCAAGTCCAGCACCCTGAGGCTGTACGCTAAGCGGAAGGAAGGGGGCCGGGGACTGGTGAGTGTCAGCACCACAGTCCAGGATGAGACAAGGAACATCCAAGAATACATTGGGAAGATGGCCCCAACTGACCGAGTGCTCAGTGAATACCTCAGGCAGCAGAAACCCAAGAAAGAGGATGGAGACGAGGAACCATCATGGAAGGACAGGCCCCTGCACGGTATGTACCACCGGCAGATAGAGGAGGTGGCTGATATCCAGAAATCCTACCAGTGGCTGGACAAAGCTGGACTGAAAGACAGCACAGAGGCACTAATCATGGCAGCACAAGAACAAGCTCTGAGCACAAGATCCATAGAGGCTGGGGTCTATCACACCAGGCAAGACCCCAGGTGCAGGCTGTGTAAAGATGCCCCAGAGACAATCCAGCACATAACAGCAGGGTGCAAGATGCTAGCAGGCAAGGCATACATGGAACGCCATAACCAAGTGGCCGGCATAGTGTACAGGAACATCTGTGCTGAGTACAACCTGGAAGTCCCGAGGTCAAAATGGGAGATGCCCCCAAGGGTGGTGGAGAATGACCAAGCTAAGATCCTGTGGGACTTCCAGATACAGACGGACAAAATGGTGGTGGCTAACCAACCGGACATAGTGGTGGTAGACAAACAGAAGAAGGCGGCCGTAGTGATCGATATAGCGGTTCCGAATGACAGCAATATCAGGAAGAAGGAACACGAGAAGCTGGAGAAATACCAAGGGCTCAGAGAAGAGCTCGAGAGGATGTGGAGGGTGAAGGTAACGGTGGTCCCCGTGGTAATCGGAGCACTAGGTGCGGTGACTCCCAAGCTAGGCGAGTGGCTCCAGCAGATCCCGGGAACAACATGGGAGATCTCTGTCCAGAAGAGCGCAGTCCTGGGAACAGCTAAGATACTGCGCAGGACCCTCAAGCTCCCAGGCCTCTGGTAGAGGACCCGAGCTTGAAGGATAAACCGCCCGCAGGGGCGTGCTGGGTGGTTTTTTTTTTTTCATTCATTTCATTTCATTCATTTATTTGTTCATTTTCAGGCACAACAAATACCTATATTGAACATAAAATGCACAAAACAAAAAACAAAAATTGCCTGAAAAAGGAGTGGGACGAAGAAAACTTATTAAATCCCACCCCTATACTCACTCATCAACAAAAAAACAATAATATATATACACACACACACACACAGTGGAACCCCGACTTACGAATATCCCAAAATGAAAAATTCAAGTTATGAAGACACTTAACGGCAATATTTCTGCCCGTGTTACGGCAAAATGTAACGAAATCCGATGGCTCTGATTGGCTGAGCCCACAATGCCCACAATGCCTTGCAAATCATGTGACAACCCCTTGGCTTTCGTACTTGCGCTTCGCTGTTCCACTTGAACAACGTATTGTTGTTGCAGTTAGCAATTAGCCTGTAGCCTATCGTTCACTCAAAAGGCGCGATGGGTGCTTCGACTTACGAAAATTTTCGACTTACGAAAATTTTCGACTTACGAAAGACCCTCGGAAACGAATTAATTTCGTAGGTCGGGGTTCCGCTGTGTATCGCTAGATAGATAGATGGGTGATGTTAGAAGAGAGTAAAGTACTTCCAGTGACGTTCATGGTCTTTACTTCTCCAACAGGCTCAGCAGATAGAAAAACATTAAAGTGTCATTTTGACATAAACTGCAGGTTTGTGTCTGTGTCTCCATCTTTGGTTAAAAAGTGTCTAGTAATCTAGTAAAACTACTCCTGAAAGTATTTTTTTCCCAAAAGATTACTCAAGTAAATGTAACTGAGTAAATGTAATTAGTTACTACCCAACCTCCTCCTAACTCCTTCACTAATCAAAGCACAGACTGTAAATATCAAAGTCCCAGTGACTATGATCTACGTTTCATTATTCTGTGAAATGTGAGTTGCAGCCTAAAAGTGGAGGTTGTGATGGAATAGCAGAGCCAATCAGGAACAAAGAAAATGTGAGCTTGGCTCCGGTCTCACCTGTTCGTCCTGTCAGGCCTCTACATCAGTAACAAAGGCGACTGCTGGAATTCGTTAATCACGCCCTGCCACGGTACATGCACGGCTATAAATATTCTCTCAGGTTTTAATTAGGCTTTGATCTTGTTAACAATCAGAGGCGGGACGCGGCACCTTCCGCACAGCTGACCGCTTTCGCCGCTCGGCTGCGAGATGACCTCTCCAGGGGCGCGTAGAGAGAAAGAGTGGATCTTATTCTTTCTTTCTATTTCCTGCATGAGTGGATCTGAGCACGAGCTTTGGTCTGCTTTTGTCTTTCCTCTCTCATCTGCTCCCGGCCTTACGCTTGACATTTCTTTCCCATATAGGTCAGTCTGCATAGGACACAGAGGGGAGGGGAAACAAACAGGACACCAGGACAACAACGAGAAACAACTATTTAGGCAACCTGCAAAGTTACGTGCCACCAAGGAAAAGATGCTAATTACCTCTACTCAGAGGAGGATCCACGCTTCGTTTTATTTCTCGCCTCCACAAACCTCTGCGCTGGTTAATTAGGAAATGAAGGATCATGTTCTTGTCTGTTCAAGAAAAAATAAATGAGAGACAGAAGCACACAGAGGTTTCTTGATTACACAGAGGTATCTTTTAATAGAATAGGACCTGAAACGAAGACTTGATCAAATGTGATTAGCGGCACGTTCAACGAGAGCTGGCAAGTGAAGAAAAATACCTGTTTTGGAACTAATGGGAGGAGGCTTGGTGAATTTTAAGTGCCACTGGGTGAAAAAAGAAAATGACAGAGAGGAAGAGCGTGGAGATCAGATCAGTTCTACACCCTCTTAATCATCCAGCTG
The DNA here is from genome assembly GCF_964374335.1 of Astatotilapia calliptera. NCBI lineage: Eukaryota > Metazoa > Chordata > Actinopteri > Cichliformes > Cichlidae > Astatotilapia > Astatotilapia calliptera. The sequence goes on along the minus strand of NC_137437.1, from coordinate 36,288,683 downwards.
TGAAGTCAAACACCAGCGCCTGCAGATAGAGTCATTTGTAAGATAAATAAAGCTGGATGCAGAGGCCTGCCCTCCTGAACCAGACTAAAGCAGAGTAGCTGGGCGTCTCTGTCATCTGTCGCAGGGCCGAAGCTCAGCCTAGAAACTATCAGGAGGATGATGTGTCTCCAGAGACGGAGACGCCTGGGGAAAGAGGCGGCTCTTAATCATCTGAGACCCACTTCTTTGGCGTTTCTCTCATTGTTCCAGGACACTCCGAGTCACATGCACACACCGCGCCTCCTTATAATGCTATTTGCATACTTGCAAATCCTCACAAAATGCAATTTTGAGCTCCCATTTGTTTTGGACCTTCAGACAAAGGCATCTCTAAACTGTGAGTGTTAGTTATTTCCTTTCATGGCTCTGCAGCGGCTGCTATTAGGCAGTGTAATAACTCTCCGAACAAGGCAAAGGCCTACGTGGCTAATTAGAGATGTGGATTCAAACATGGCTCATCTCTTCAAATAGAGTCTGGCATGCTCGAGTGGAGAATGACAGAGGGAATCCATCTCCCGTCATCTCCTCCCTCCATTAGGTCTGTATGGGAGCGCTAGCCAGCCACTGTGGGCCATTTTAGCGAGGCTGCAGAGAGCAGCCGGGAGGATGATCATTTCTTAGGAGTCAGTCAAGAGGCTCTAGACCACAATGAGACAGGATGGTGTGACCTCAGGCAAATCTGCCAGACGCCAACTGTGAGAGAAATTAGGTATGATATGTGATCAATAAGGACGGTGTGAGTCCAAACTGTATGAATTCACTGCAGTTTGTTGTGCCTTATGTATGTCAGTATGTATGTGCTTTATAATGTTATAGCAGCTCACTATAGATCAAAGCATCGCTAACATATGCATGTTAAATATGTGCTCTAGTCCTAATACTCCATGAGTTAGAGTATTATGAGCTATGCTGGTGACTGTAGTATAATATCTGCACGGAGGCTCTTCACACTCATTCTCATGCTTGTTGTTACTGGCGTGGCCTACAGGGGGCAGTAAGCCACCAGAAACAGACATCTCTGCAGTCAGAACCAAGGAGAAGTAAGGACAAGCAGTATCTGTCTGCTCCTCCCTCGCTCTCTTTCTCTGTCACACAGCCACACAGGAAAATGACTCGTATGAGGCAAAAATCTGCATTCATTGTTAGTTCAGGGGCTCATTTAATACTGCCTGAGATGAAGCCCCTCTCAAATGCTAACCTGTTAAGTAAACAATCAATGGGTGAATGAGGGAAGGGAAAAAGCTGCCCTCATTTTGCCTTGTTTGGGAAAACAAGGGGATCCAATAAAGGCTGCAGACACAAGGTGGGACTGCAATTAATATTCCTGTGCTGAGAAGTGGGCTTGATTTTAGGCTGGTCACGAGGACCTGCAGGCTGCCTCTCGCTCTCTCTGCCGCCGCTTCACACAAGTCAGATAATTACCTATTTAGATTTCACCCTGACAGCCTTTCTACCACAAGTAAAGAAGAGCCCCAGTGTGTGAGTGATGGTGAGAGGGCAGGGTGAGGCTGAGCAGGGATGAACTATGGGAGAAATTAATACGCCGTCTTTCCCGCACATGTAAAAAAACGACGGAGGCGTTTCCATAGTTGGGAAATGTTTTAGAGGATATTTGTTTTGCCACTAAAAGACAGCGAACAGATGTACTTTGATGAGTAGAGCGCCAGCAGACCAATTGGATGTTGATGTCCTTTGGCTGATTCATCTAAATCAGTGGAAAAGGAGGGGACATTTGTTTTCAGCAGAGAGGGCTATTTATCAGCAGTGATTGATATCCAGCAACACCGGACCGCCTCAGGCTGCAGCCATCCATCCGCTGCCAATCACCGAGGTTTGCCAGAGAAATTCACAGCACCTTCAGCAGTGCCGCGGTCTGCAGGCGCACACTGGGGACGCCGCTTTCATACATTTCATTTACATGGAAAACGGTGGCATATATAAACACACAGCACTGAATTATTAGCGCTGCTTACATTTATGGGAAGAAGCACAAAAACAGGACGTCTTTGTGTCTTTGGAGGACCGAGTGAGACCAGTCCATTTTTTCAAACTGGTTGGCACGAGTCAAGACCGCCAACTTCAAGAAAGAGTTCAGTCACTTTGTATCACAGTGACTGTTTGCATGCCGCCTGCTCGCCACCGCGAAAGAGCAGAAAGAAGAAAGGTGTATGCTCGGCTCTCTGTGGTTACCTGGCCTGGTCCTCTCCAGTGTTGGTCAAGTTACCTGAAAAAAGTAATCAGTAACTAATTACTGATTACTTCCCCAAAAAGTAATCCCATTACTTTACTGATTACTTATTTTCAAAAGTAATTAGTTACTTAGTTACTTTTTAAAAACACGATTTACACCCTGAACAGGTGATAAAGCGATAGATCTTTCAGCCCAATTCTACTTTTTCTGCATAATCCATCATACAAAATGTAATCAAATGGAAAAGTCTCTTTTTAAAACTTGTTTTATTAGTTTTAATCTTTTAATAATAATAATGGATTGCATTTATATAGCACTTTTCAAGGCACCCAAAGCGCTTTACAATACCACTATTCATTCACACACTGGTGGAGGCAGCTACAGTTGTAGCCACAGCTGCCCTGGGGCAGACTGATAGAAGCGAGGCTGCCATATCACGCCATCGGCCCCTCTGGCCATCACCAGTAGGCAAGTAGGGTAAAGTGTCTTGCCCAAGGACACAACGACCAGGACAGAGAGCCCAGGGATCGAACCGGCGACCTTCCGGTTACAGATGTGATTCCCAACCCCCTGAGCCACGGTCGCCCCATAACTTTAGGCATCAAGCAAAAATTTAATTATATGCAACATTCTCTGACTGGAAGAAATTAGTTGAACATTTAAACCTATTTTCTGCACATAAAATAAAATATTTTTTGTGTTTACACTCAGTCTTTCAAATAGATGCAAGTAAAACACAGCAGAAAATAAATAAAGTCAAAGACTCAGCGGTCCTGTTGCTCTATTTTCACCTGTAAAGCAGGAGTGGGGCAGGCGGAGGGTTACCCTGGTGCAGGTGTGCCGCGGTCAGTGGAAGAATCCGCGAGTTTCTCTGTGAGTTTCCCATTACGTCGTAGCTACTCGGTGCTTGTTTGGAAGTTTAGGGGTTTTTTCGCTGTAAAAAGAAGTTTTCTTCCCACGCACAGCGGACACTAATGTTTTTGTCACTTTTTATGGAATCAAACTCAAAGTAAGGTCAGTACTTCCACGCTTTAAACGCTGCACGCTCATACTCTCTCTGCACTCGATATATGATCCATTGTTGATCTGCACACAGCTGTTGTCACGAACGTCGCACTCGCTTACGTCACTGTCGTGAGACACTCTCGCAAAAAAATCACGGTTTTAGTAACGCAGTAACGCAGCGTTCCTACGGGAAAGTAACAGTAATATAATTACCGTTTTTGCAATAGTAATCCCTGACTTTACTCGTTACTTGAAAAAAGTAATCAGATTACAGTAACTTGCCCATCTCTGGTCCTGTCTGTTTTTCTCCTGTTTGTATGTCTGCTCACAGCTGTGCACATGTGAGCAGCATTTGCTGTTAAGCACTTTCTTTAAGGTGACTTTAATCTGCATTTTTTATTTTGCTGGAATACAAATATTACGGAGCTGCGCATACATGTGACTGTTATACATCCTGTCATGCACACTCGTCCTGCTTTGTTGGTCTCATTACTTTAAAAACGGTCTCAGTGGTGCGTCGTCCTCACTGAGAGGTCCAGAGTGCCAACACGCCACAGAGCAGCGCTGCTTTAAACTTGTTAGAGCAGCAGTGCAGACAGTGTTATGGATGCAGGCTTAACTTGGACCAGATGGAAGTGTGTGCTTGTTACATCGATTAGAGCTTAGGAAAAGAAGGGATTACATCTCAAGAGGAGTCCTGAATTGATTTTGGCCTTCGTTGTGCATGTTGTTAATGACTGAGCACTTTCAGTTTGTCGGTAAAAACAACAGAGGGTGGTTAAAATTAAAGACAAATGATGCTAACACGAAGAGCACTAACATGGATGTCTCAGGCTTCTCAAACTCACTTCTGCACACGATTCAGGAGCTCGTAGAAGCACATTTAGCAGCCATAACTCTTTATTTGTCACTCTCTCACGTTGTTGTGGAGGAGTTTGTGTCCTCTTCAGTTCACTGAAGGTCTCAGCACAGCGTCTCAGGATGAGACTTTGGACCAATGCAGGTGATGCTCTTCTTTTCCAGCCGTTCTGTGTTTGGGATCTTTGTCCTGTTGGTTGAACGAGTTCAGGCTTTAGCTGCGGGCCTCACATTTAACTCTAAAATTCCTTGGTGTGCAGACGAGTCCACGGTCGACTCAACGACTGCACGCTGCCCGGGTTCTGTGGCTACATCGGCCCTCCACCCCCGCCCGATCGTTTGTGCTGATACGCTGTTTGCTGTTCGTCAAACGTGGCTCTGTGCATTATTCCCAACAGTCTCCCCGTTGGTCTTGTTGTCTCAGAGGACATTGTTCCAGACGTTTTCACTTTGCTTCAGATGCAACTTTGCAAATCTCAAATGTGCTGCCATGTTGTTTTTGCAGAGGAGACGATGTTCTTCCTGACAAACTTCTGGTGTTCACACATATTGATGATGATGCTAAGACATCTTATAAAAACTTTCTTTTCATATGACTGCATCTTGAGCTGCAGGTAAATAAATTCTCTCAAGAACCATATAATGCTACCCACATGTGCACTAACTGCCTGCTTTCTTTCAAACCTCCTGAGGCTGAGTCTTGGTTTCCTCTTTGGATCTGTGCTAAAGTTTCTCACAGTAGGCACGGTTGCCTTGTACCATGCCTGAGCACGATTAGCTGCTCACACTGTGCGTAACGATCCAGGCCAAGCATGCTTCAGTTTGTCTCAGCATCTCACCCTCTCACGTTTGTTCTCCATCTCTTCCTAAAGCACTCTGCAGAGCACACTGGGGTCTTATTCATTTTGTAGACTGAGGCTTTGTAGAAGCTATGACACACGCTTTCCTCTCACAGGCCTCACAGAGTTCACTAATTACACATATTTCTGTTTTTGCTGTTTTGGAGTTCTGTGTTATGGTGCAGGTAGCAGCCCCGGCCCAGCTCCTCAAACCAGTCGAACAAACTGGATCTGAAACCTGCACCAGGTAAAGGACTCTGTGGTGCTACAGCGTATCATTTCACATGGTTATCTTATTTTTCATGTTTCATTGAGAAGTTAGCTGTGCTCTGAAAACACTCGCAGGTCAGCTGTTAGGTGTAACGTCACAATGATCGATGATGCGAAACCTTTTCATTAGATGGAAAAATATTAATTAGAGAATACTGAACTGTTTTAAAGTTTAAGGCTACCAGAATGTATTATGTATGTTATTAAACTATCAAATATACCGAGTGCATTTCCCTGCTCATGAAACACTAACGGAGCGTGCATGCTTATAAGCCTGCAGTCTCTGTTAGACAGATCTGTGACGGTATTTTAGCATCGCCACCTGCAGATAAGACAGATTACGTGACACCCGATGCCAGCTCTGTGTACTGCATCACCGGTGTGCATAAACATGTGCACGTGTGTCCTTATGCATATGCAATGGATAAAACTGGAGGCACCATAGTGCAACAAGAGGCCAAGAATGATCTCACTAATATATTCCTACGACTAGGAGTGTTCACATGGTCCAGTGCGCACACTATAAGCACACGTAACAGCAAACGAGAGCGAATAGATTTGCTGCTAACAAACCAGCCGCGATGACTCCGGGGATCCTGTGGCACAGTTTCCATAAAGTTGGTATGCAACAGTAAATTTAATCATTGTCAAATAATGTGAGCTGGCTGCTGTTTACCAGATGTCATTTCATATTCAGAGCGAATAGCATCACAGATACAACGAACATTTAGTCCCATTAACGTATCTTTGATATAATAAAGCACTGTGGGAAATATACAAACACAATATACAATATACATATACTGTGCTGGTCCTTTGAAAGTGCTTATTACGTTTATTCGAGTTCTGGAAACTGAGCTGTTGTAATGTTGTACTACAGGTAATATTGCAGAGATTACAGACCTGCTGGTCCTCTGCTGCAGGGAAACTCTTTCTCTTGTTTTTAGTAGCGCATAACTGATTAATTTAGCTTTCATAGTAAATAAATTCAAATGAACCCATCAAGTCTGCATGAAGTATATTCAGAAGTTACATATCCAGCCTTCAGGCAGAGACTCAGTGAAGCTGGCCCAGTGGGTCTGACTGACTGTCTGTCCTGATAAAGAGATGCAGGAAAGATGGATAAACAAGCTTAAACTGCCAGTGGAGTTGTTTCATGACACTTTTGATATAATTTAAAATTCTCAAAGACAGCTCAGAAGATTATGTTTCACTAGTATCCCAAAATGGTATTAAAGTGGCTTTTTACCCAGTTTTGTTTAATGACTTTGCTCTAAATGTCACTCAGAGTTCGACAGCTCGTTTCTTCTTACAATCGATCCGTAGAAAGAGTCTCTAACTCTGCTTTTGTTTGTTTGTCACCAGATTCTGTTGGTTAAGAATCAAACGTGCATATTGATCTGTACCTGCACCAGTCTGTTCACACTGGAGCGTGCAGTAGTTTCCAACATTAAAATGATCCAGTCACTGTTAGATCCTTTGTTCTGAGCGTGTGTGTGCGACAGTGTCGCAGGCCTCTCCTCAACCCTTCAGCTCACAGTCAGTCATATGTGCACAAACTGTGGGCCTGACAGTGGTCCTTGATGTGCACCCCCTGTATATCAGTAGGCAGTGAGTCACGTTCTGCACGTTCTAGTGACCTTTAAATAAAAATCAGTGAAACGATAAAAAAATCTGAGCCACTATCATTTTTTATTCCCTTCAGTTTGAACTGAGGCAGCAGAACGTTAAATATAGCGTTAGCGTTATGAGTAAATGAAGTTGAATTGATTCTCGTCTCTCTGCAGAGGACAGAGCAGTGTGGATGTTTTTGATGTGCGCTGACAGCACAAAACTGTGCAGCACGTGGAATAATTTCTTTTGTTAGCACAGATACTTTCTATTCTGCAGAAACGAGAAAAAATCTGCTTCCTTTTAAGAAGCAGCTACAGCCTCTAAATGACAGCTATTATTTCCTCCTTTGATTTAAAAAAACGACCCATTTCGTTTCTCGTAGCTTGAAGCAGCAATTTAATGAGAGTTATTCTACAGTAGAGAAAGTTGTGGGTTTTCATTATGTCTTGATGCGGAAAACCTTGAACTGAAAGAGAGCATACTTTCTTTTTCACAGGACTGTATAAAAGCTGTGGACTGCACAGGCACTTCATTTTTGATCCATGAAGAGCATCCAGCCTTTATGCTTTTGTGCCATTTGGTATAATACAGCAGATGTTACACACACACACACACATCATATAGATGTACTGGAAGTTTAGAGCGTTGTCTTTGGCTTCATTCTTATCTCTTGAACGAGGCTGCAAACATCATTTATCCCTTGATAAAATGTCTCTTTGTCAGGGTAAAAACAAACAGTGAGCAGGTAATTCTCTATGCTCTGTATCCAAACATAAAACAAACAAAGGAAAAAATTGCCTGCTCAGAATTCACGCACAGCCCTCCCACGCTCGCCGCGGCGTCACTTTCTATATGAAACTGACATGAAGCAAAGTTCTTATTCTCAGTACGATGAATGTTTAGAGTCCCAAGCTGCATTTAAAAGGAACCAAAAAGCTGCAAAACATGAAGGTTTTCTTTGCAGAGCTGCTTATTTTAGCTAACTTTAGGTCCTGAAAACAAACGCTCATGCAAACCGCTGTTTCTGTCTGTCAGCAGGATTTGAAAAATATTCCCCAAACTGTGACAATCAGTCATTAATTGTACATTATTTGTGTATATTTTTGTTTGGGGCTTTTGTCCTTTTGGTGTGCAAAGATGAAATGAAGACGAGGGCAGAGCAGTGCTGCGGCGCGTCCCTGTAAGCGGTGACCACACCAGCACAGAGATGAATATTAGCTGGAGCAGCCTGCACCTGTGTCACAGTCGTCCCTCCAGGTAGAAGACTTTCAGTATCATATATGGTCAGAGGATGATGATGAGAAGTTACAAGTTCTTATGAAATTTAGCAGCTAGCATCACTTTCCCTGCAACCTGCACATATCTGTAAAATGGGCCTGACTGCAGGTCCTCAGTTAAAAGAGACCAGAATAACTCACTGGGACGTCACAACCCCCGAGTGCAGAAAAGCATCGATTGTGCTCCAGTTACAGTTTTAGTCAGTTTTAGTCTTTCTGTACAGAGATGAGTTTTTGTGTCCCAGTGTTCCCACCATGAACCCACATTTATATTAAAAGCTGTGTTCAGTGAGACAGCTGTGTGACACAGTTTGTTGTGGATCATTCAAACAGCATCTGTCAGATTCTGCTTGTACTTACACTTTAATGGGCCGGTGCTTCCATTCCCGTCCACATTACATTAGCTGAGGGCGCCGTGCTTCAAAGTCAATGAGACAAACGCTGCGATGCAGCGCCGTTACAGGGTACAACACCTCCAGTTCCCCTAAAGTGTCCTTTGTACGACATCTGTTTACAGAATGGCGTGACTGTCTGTTACAGCGGCGTAATTAACGGTATAGACGTGCACACGCAAATGCTCGTAGCTTATTTCAGATCTGTCACGAGGATAGGAGCTTTCAAGGACTTTGAGAACGATTTGTCATTATATGATCAATTTATAGCTGCAGGAAACTATAGAGGAAACTGAATTTCACCCACTTCCAGCCAAGATTACATTTTTGCGGGTGCATTATAATGACAGATCGCTTCTTTTTATTGCACAGTAGATTAATTCAAATACGTACGATCTGTAAAACACCTCGCCACACGGACCTCATGCAGTTTGTGCTTAAATGAGGATTTATGCACAGCTTTGCTGTCCCGAGGTTATCCCTCTCCGTTTGCCTCGGTGCGGTGTACCTCGCATTAATTCTACCAGTGATGAATATATTCTTTAGTTTTCGTGGCCGTGTGGGGAAGAAGAGAAGTCTAGCTTCACGTTTAAATGGTAGTTTCATGTGACACCACTATCTCAGTAAAACCAGCCACCTGGCATCGCCTCACTGTACAGGGAATAAATATACGCTTTTGTAAGCTGTGTTTTTATTTATTTATTTATTTTTAAATCAGCAACTGTGGAAATTAATCTTCACTAGTACAGTGGATTTATCCAGTCTCTTCTGTGCTGTGAAAACTAATTTCATTTCAGTTTCATTTGTTAGGAAAGATCATAAACGGTTGATGTGGACAGTGGCTTTCTAATCAAATCCCTTCTGGGGATGGAGAACGTTTCGAATGCACAGCAGGAAGTGGTGTTTGATGGATGCGTGAGGCCTCCAGTGACAGGTGGTGTGAGCACTGACTCCTGGACCATAGAAGTAAAAACAGGCTGTCCCTGCGTGCACACACACATGAGTACAAATGCACAAAACACTCGATGCTTCTGCTAACTGCTGAACCAAAGAATAGTGAGGAGAATGCCTTTGAGATGTGTTCATGTGCCAGAGCCGCAGCAGACAAAGTGCTTGGCTGATACAATAATTAGTTTTGTTTGTGTAAATAGCATTAATTTTTCTAATTTATGTGGAAGTTGTTGTTTTCCTTTTTGCATAGTTAATTGAGTTGGCACCAAACTCTGCTCTCCACACAAAGAAGAAAGAAACATCTTCGTTTCCACATAAGACTCGTGAGCTTCGGCTAACCCGCGTCAAAGGGGAAACGCTCAGTTTTGCCAGCTGATGTAAACAGAATGATGCTAAGTGATTTAGCACAAGGTTTAACTGTATGGATCGGTCTATGCAGATTACTGATGGAAACTTTGCTCGTCTACATTTAAAGGCGTTAAGGACAAAGTCCAATCCTGAGAGAATTGAAACATTTGGAGCTTTTTTACTTATTTGAAGAGTTTCAATTTCCACTTTCTGAGGAATTCTCAGCTGATTTCGGGGAGAATGGGCCTTCACTCAGAGCTGCGTGGGGTGAAAACAGTATTGATGCTGCCTGCTCTCACTGAGGAGCTTCCTGAGAGGGATAGATACAGACTGATTGAGAGCAGAGACACCTCGTGATAGCTTATCCAAAGGTGAGCTTCATACCACCCACCCACTCAGGGGAATGAGCTGTTTCCACTTAGATGTCTCCCCAGAGAAGGTGGCTGCACTGGGATACGACGTCGTTTAATCTTGCAGGGGTGGGATGAAGATGAGACACCTCCTCCCTCTGATCTTCATCCTCTAAATGAAGTGAGAGTGAAGATCATCATTATCAGCTGAAACCGTGTGGAGCAATAAATCAGACATTATGAACTTTGGCTCCTCCTTCATGTCACTGTGTGAGGAAAAAGCAGAAGCGCATGAACTGCAGCTGTCATGTTGAGCTGCATTTGATTGCTTTAGATTTTTTTGGCTGTGCTTTGCAAAGAGGATATAAATGAGCTTCTGAATGTTGGAGTTAATAATACTGAACTGCTTCAGCATCTCCAATAGAACAGAAGAATAGAAAAGCCCTTTACTGTCATTGTGTAATTATGGAAAAATACAATGTGATGAAGGGATGAATTTTTAATATCGCTACAGTAAAAATCAGTTTTTAACTATGTTGTCATTTAATGTTCTGTCGTTCTAACCAATCAAACTGCGTCCCTTCAAACGACGGCGTCTCTGCAGGTAACAGGAAGTGCTTGTATATAAAATGGATCCACTGATGCATAAACGAATGTGCTCGGAGGCTTTGAATGTGTCCCTGTGCCTGCAGAGCCGAGCAAAGAGGCCGGTGCAGGATTCACATCTCAGCTGTGATCTGAATAGTGAAATACAAATCGATAAAGCTCGTCTCACCCGTACAGACAGCGCTTCACAGGGCGAGCTTTTTGTTCCTGTCACTGTTTCCTGCAGGGGATTTTTATCAATAAGACAAGAGTGACACCAGCCCGAGGCTTTAATGAAGGCCTTCTAACTTTAGGACAGTTAACGAGTTCACGCTGATGCTACAGCACAGTTGTATAAACATGCCTGCTCTCTGTTATCATCCGTGTTTGAATGTTGATCAGATTTTTTGTTTTGAGTGCTTATTTTGGTGTTTTGATGGTTTGCCCAGTTAACCTGAATAAAGAGAAGTTTGCATGAATTTAAATCTATATGTATATACGTGTGTGCAGTCATGTTACGACTGGTTTCACATTTGTTTTAATTTGTGTAACTGTTTCCTGTCATGATGATGTATTGCATGGGGAGAAAACATGCTAATTGGCCCGTGGACGTGGATTGGTGTAGGAAGAGTACTGCCTGCAGATGATTGGCTCCTACCTGAGGACCACACTCTGTATAAGGAGCCAAGATGTCCTCCACCTGTAGAAGGCCTCTTCCTTCCCTTTCACCCCAATCAGCCTGGTCAGTAGTAGCTTGAGCTGTGTCTGGGAGGAAGCAGGGGTAAGGTGTGCTGTTGGTGTCACTGAGCTCCTGTGTTAGTTTTAAACAGGTCAGGTTGGGTCTTGTTATTTTAGCCTCCTGGTTTTGTAAATCTACAGAACCATAAATACAGCATTGATCTTTTGATACTGCCACTTTAAAAAAACATGTTTTTTTAGGGTAAGATGAACTTCCCAAACATACGGAAGCGACTAGTTGTAGCTCCAATTAAGGAAAAGATGCTCGAGTCTCGCCTGAGGTGGTATGGACACGTGATTCGAAGCGATGAGAACTCTGTAGCAAAAACGGCTATGATGATCGACCCAGAAGGACGCCGGCCTCGAGGCAGACCGAAGAAACGGTGGATGGACAAAATTAAGGAGGACATTAAGACCGTCAATGCATCACCTGAGGACGCCTTGGACAGAACCAGATGGAGAGACCTTTGCCGAAGAGCGGACCCTGCACCAGCGGGAACAGATGAAGAAGAAGAATGAACTTCCCAAACAGTTTCTCCCTGATCCTGAGATTAAAAATGCCTGTTTTTAAAAATATCAGATATATTGAAGCTTCACAGAAAAACAAAAAACAAACAACAGATGTTTGTACATGAAACTGGAAACATGGATCAGTTTCTTTTCCACAGACAAGAACCAGAGTTCAGTAATACGGCTTCACTAGTTTTCCCTTCTTGCTCATATATTTGAATAAAAGTCATTTTTATCCAGACACGCAGCCGTTTTCTCGTATATGATGTGAACCGGTGACTGTCTTAGACCCTGATGTTAGAGTTTAACAGCACAGCCACCGGAGAGAAGACGTCTGGGCACATTTTGTTGAAGTGTCTCTTAAAATAATGAGAGCGGAGCATCCAAGAGGAGCTACGTCACATTTAGCAATGTGTCTAAAATTCAGAGTTGGAGGATGAGATTTGTGTCAGGATGGTTTGCTTGTAGTACCTTACCCTTAAATATTAGAATGAGCAGGTAGTGTCATTCTGCCATCAGCATTAATAGATTATTTTTCATTAAATATTCAACCGGAAGCCACAAACCAGAGGCAGTCTTCCAGGAATACAATTCAAAAGCTCTTAGATGCTATTAGAAATGAATACTCGGCTTTGACTGTGACGGTGTTTAATGTGGCACCAGAAGAGCCTGACAGTTTGGAAATGTATCTGCATATCTAGGGACCATGGTACGTGATCTCAGTGAGGACTAACATAAATGGTTGTAACCAGACTGAAAAGCAGCGCACATTTCGGTGCTTTTTTTTCCTGAGATGTCAGACACTTTGGATTCTAGCCAATCATTTTACCTTTGCAATGATAGTAACGATACCCATCCCTAATGAGGACTTTGACCAAAGTATGTTGAAATGATCTAAACAACAGAATGGGCTGATGGATGGATTTCTTCTAAAAACTAGTTCATGCATTTATTACTTCCAGGCTGGACGACTGTAATTCATTATTATCAGGAAGTCCTAAAAACTCCATGAAAAGCCTTCAGCTGATCCAAAATGCTGCAGCAAGAGTCCTGACAGGGACTAGAAAGAGAGAGCAGATTTCTCCTGTTTTGGCTTCCTGTTAAATCCAGAATTCAAAATCCTGCTCCTCACATACAAGGTCTTAAATAATCAGGCCCCATCTTATCTTAATGACCTTGTAGTACCATATCACCCTATTAGAGCACTTCGCTCTCGCTCTGCAGGCCTACTTGTTGTTCCTAGAGTATTTAAAAGTAGAATGGGAGGCAGAGCCTTCAGTTTTCAGGCCCCTCTTCTGTGGAACCAGCTTCCAGTTTGGATTCAGGAGACAGACACTATCTCTACTTTTAAGATTAGGCTTCAAACTTTCCTTTTTGCTAAAGCATATAGTTAGGGCTGGACCAGGTGACCCTGAATCCTCCCTTAGTTATGCTGCAATAGACGTAGGCTGCCGGGGATTCCCATGATGCACTGGGTGTTTCCTCTTCACTCACCTTTCTCACTCACTATGTGTTAACAGACCTCTCTGCATTGAATCATATCTGTTATTAATCTCTGGTTCTCTTCCACAGCATGTCTTTATCCTGTCTTCCTTCTCTCACCCCAACCAATCACAGCAGATGGCCCCGCCCCTCCCTGAGCCTGGTTCTGCTGGAGGTTTCTTCCTGTTAAAAGGGAGTTTTTCCTTCCCACTGTCGCCAAAGTGCTTGCTCATAGGGGGTCATATGATTGTTGGGTTTTTCTCTGTATCTATGAAGCGCCTTGAGGCGATTTGGTGCTATATAAATAAAATTGAATTGAATTGAATTAAAAAGCAAGTTCCTGTCATGAAAATAAAGTTGTGTTTGTTTCAGAGACTTTAAAAAGATACGGCAGAAGGCTTTGCTGTTCCAGCACGTTCAAATCCCATCTGCAGAAATCAAGGCTGACCTCCATTAGCTGCCGCTTGATGCTAAAGCAAAGCACTAAAGCAAAAATGTTGGACAAAATAAGTGATAGTAATAGGAAACTGAACATCCAAAGACATCGGTGCTGATATTAAATGGGATATCTGGCTCTGTCCCAAGACTCACACTCGTGGTTTGTGGATTTTTTCCAGGTTCCGACCTGCGTTTCAGGTTTCTGGTAATTACCAACGATGTTAAAGTGATAAAGTGAGAGCTGTGGAGGTTTTTCAGAACAGGTTGGGACGCACCGGGACAATGAGATCAATCCTTCCCTTGGGCAAAAGCACTACTCACTGTCACATGATTTTTTTTTTCTCCTGGAAATACGATCGGCTATGAATAATACATATGTGCAATTACACTCTTTGAAAAACATCCAGCCGCGAGCTGGACGCATGTCTCACAGTTTATAGTTCAATGCACTTGAACCTGAATTCAGACTAACTTCATTTTTTGGGGGTTTTTTTGCATTTTACCTCATTTCTTCTGCGTTGCTGCAAACACAGCTGTCAATCAGCTTTGTCCCCTTATGACCTCTGAGCTGACAGTGCATGGACTCAAACACAGTCTTGTAAAAAGTACATGTCCCTGAGTTAATGACAAACAACAGAGAAGGATCTGGAAGCCGTGGTCCTCTGGATGATGCCTCGTTGATGCCTCGTTGGTCCAGGAGAGAGGCTCCTCCCAGTCTGATCGACTAAATCTAAACTAAACCAGAGAAAGTTGCTGCACACAGTTTACAAAGCGTCTTATTTCCATTGACACGTCATATGAAGCGTGTCCTTGTGTCTGCTCTTCTGCTCCAACCCTCGACGTTTTTTGGGTTGACAAACAGGGATCGTGGGCTCCACCCCGTTTATTGGTGGCGGGTCAAACTGTGCGCCTAACCTCGCTGCACAAGGAGATTACTTCTGACTGGATCCCTTCCAAACTTGTCCTGCGTCTCTACACGACTTCATGAATCCTGATTGGGTCTTGAATCTCTTGTATCTCCATCTTACAATGCTGTGATTGCAGCCGTGCCCCACCTCGGTGAATGGTACTCATGGACACTGATCAATAATCTTTGATCAATTATCATGACAGTTTGCATATTAATGATCAATGAACTGACCTCCCAGCCCATTGTTCCCTCAGTGCTGGTTTCTGTCATTGTACAAATGATGATGAAACGTTTCTCCCACTGAGAACATCCAGATGACCAGAATCAACATTTTGGATTTCCAGAACATTTTCATGGTTTTTATTAGTCGACGACGGCGTGAACACGTGTTGTTGCTGCCGTGGGACGGGTCATTCACACTGAGCATGTGCAACAGCCTGGTGACGCTGTCATCTGAACATGGACCAAAATCTCTGAGTGGTTCACGTCACTCTGTGGTCTTGAAGGCAGTGGGAGGTCCAGCTTTATCAGTGCGTTCACGTCAGTCACATAACAAACTAGAATTCAGTTGTTTTAATGCTTTTTGAATCCCTGTGCAAAGTGCCATAAAACACGTTTAAAGCTTAGAGGCTCAATGGGCCATCTGGCACAGCAGGCAGTTTCCCGGTGGGCTGACAGACCTCAGGGACACATACAGCTATTTTCCTTTTTTTCGTTCTCTGAACAGCTGATAAAAACGTCACTATCTTTTTTCTTTTCATCCTTTTTGTTTCACCGACGTCAGTCTGGCCTCGTCAGCTCTGTAAAGCCTTACGCTTTGGTTTCAGTTTCTTTACGAGTGCCAGACGAGGTCAGTGCACGGGAAACTGTAGGGTTAAAAAAGAGAGCGATGGGGAATCCTGTTCAGCACCCGTGGATGCTGTTAGTCAGGCAGAGACGGTGAAAGCTGAGAAAATGTGGAAGCTAACGATGGGCCGACTGACTCAACAATATGAGGATTGATTAGTTAGATAATGATGATGAGGTTTACTTCACCAGAGTCCAGAAACTCACACAGATGAATTAAAGCGAGCAAAGAGACAAACTAGCAGGTGTTTGTAAAGGTGCGCTGAGGTTTAGTGTCAAACAAACTGCAGGCTTGGCTTCACGTTTTTGTTGCTCTGCGTGTGTTTGTGTGTATTTATCCATGCTTTTCTTGCTATGTAAATGAAACATTTTACCCGTCTCTCACAGGATGCCAGTGACTAGTTTGTTAAAGTGTAAAATCGCCCCGAGCTGCGAGTCCACCTCCACCCACTGCAGAATTTTAAAAAATGCTAAGAGGTGTGAAAAAGGGGCTGAAGAAGAGGAACTGATGTGTGAGGCAAGAGTTGTTCATTTTCCCTGGGCCAGAGGAAAGTGGAGAGCGAAACAATCACACGGCACCTGTGCAACAGAGGATAGATGGAGGACTTCTCCCCTCAAGAATCCCCTGAAGCAGGCATTAGTGTGGTGGAGGACGCTGGTGGACCCGAGCGGTATCAATTTGAGCTCTTCTCTGCAGCTGCAATAATGCCCAAAGTCAAAGCCGCCCCCCCCTCCCCCCTCTCGTTCTCTGTCCCCCCCCACCCACCCACTATCAGGGGACCGTCCTGCATTTCTGAGCTGTATGAATGTGTGAAAGAACAGAATGTAGCCCAGCCGAGCTTCTGCAGCCACAGACAGCACACGTCTGAACCACTGCAGAGTCATTCGCAATCAGGACCAGGTTACTCAATTACCTGATTGAGTAACAGATTACAGTAGCATGTTACTGTAATCCGATTACTTTTTTCAAGTAACGAGTAAAGTAAGGGATTACTATTGCAAAAACGGTAATTAGATTACCGTTACTTTCCCGTAGGAACGCTGTGTTACTGCGTTACTAAAACCGTGATTTTTTTGCGAGAATGTCTCATGACAGTGACGTAAGCGAGTGCGACGTTCGTGGCAACAGCTGTGTGCAGATCAACAATGGATCATATATCGAGTGCAGAGAGAGTATGAGCGTGCAGCGTTTAAAGCGTGGAAGTACTGACCTTACTTTGAGTTTGATTCCATAAAAAGTGACAAAAACATTAGTGTCCGCTGTGCGTGGGAAGAAAACTTCTTTTTACAGCGAAAAAACCCCTAAACTTCCAACAAGCACCGAGTAGCTACGACGTAATGGGAAACTCACAGAGAAACTCACGGATTCTTCCACTGACCGCGGCACACCTGCACCAGGGTAACCCTCCGCCTACCCTGCTCCTGCTTTACAGGTGAAAATAGAGCAACAGGACCGCTGAGTCTTTGACTTTATTTATTTTCTGCTGTGTTTTACTTGCATCTATTTGAAAGACTGAGTGTAAACACAAAAAATATTTTATTTTATGTGCTGGAATGTGCAGAAAATAGGTTTAAATGTTAAACTAATTTCTTCCAGTCAGAGAATGTTGCATATAATTAAATTTTTGCTTGATGCATAAAGTTAAAAGATTAAAACTAATAAAACAAGTTTTAAAAAGAGACTTTTCCATTTGATTACATTTTGTATGATGGATTATGCAGAAAAAGTAGAATTGGGCTGAAAGATCTATCACTTTATCACCTACTCAGGTTGTAAATCGTGTTTTTAAAAAGTAACTAAGTAATTAATTACTTTTGAAAATAAGTAAACAGTAAAGTAACGGGATTACTTTTTTGGGGAAGTAATCAGTAATTAGTTACTGATTACTTTTTTCAAGTAACTTGATCAACACTGATCAGGACACAGTTTTAGACGACTGCCTCTGTGCAGCCCAGCCGCGTCTGGATCAGGAGGATTTAAAACAGTTAACATGCAAAATGATATACTGTGCACTCGCTGGCCACCCACAGCGTCCTGTGAGATCCGGTGACTGTGGACGCCGCGTGAACACACTGTCACGTTCAAGAGAGCAGTTTGAGTTTCAGCCCTCCATCAGAGGACGGACACGGGCAGCTCCAACAGTAAAGTAGGTGGTGTTGTTCAAACTTGGTTGGTGCTAAAGAGCCTAAAGTGTGCCAGGAAACTGTCCCCGGCATCATCACACCGACTGCAGCCTGGACCGTTGATGCGAGGCAGGGTGGAGCCACGCTTTCATGTTGTTTGCCTCACGTTCGGACTCTACCATCAGAGCGCCACGGCAGACATGGACACTCTTCAGCGCCGCTGCTTTTTGTCAATGATTTGCTTGACTCTGGTGAGCCTGGGTGAATATTGCCTCCTGTTCTTAGCTGTCAGGAGCTGCACTCGCTGTGCTCTACATGCTTTCAGATGTTCTTCTGCATATGTTGGTTGTAATGAGCGGTGATTTGACTTACTGTCGCCGTCCAATCAGAGCAGCCTGGTCGTCTCACTGCTAGCATCAACAAATCGTTTTCAGAGAACTGCTGCTCGCTGGATGTTTTCTGCTTTTCTCTGCAACTCCTGAAAAGTCCGAGCAGCACGTCTGGGACCGCCAACCATGCTGTGTTCAAGGTCACTTACATCACGTTTCTTCCCCTTTCTGATCAGATTGGTATTCAGCAGCTAATCTGGGCCACGCTGAACTGCAGATTAGACATTTGGTTAGTTAAACAGGTTTTCCTAATACGTAGGTGGTGAGTGCACATTTTGAAAGAGTTGTCAATCAACACCGGCTTCATCTCATGGCAGTAGAGTCACTCAGGACTGCGTTTGACGGCGTGATGGATGCAGGTCTGACTGGTTCAGATGCTGAACAGGATCATCGTGTGTTCATTGTGTTTTTCATGAACGCAGGTGTAATCGAGATGATTAATTAAGGGGAAAATGAATTAAGTTTTTCCACAACAAAAGGCTAATATTACTCATTATTTATTCACAGATCACAATACTTCTCTTCTAAATATTAAAACTGATCCAACCAAATGCAGCTTATGATAACCTGACACTGCAGAGTGAGAGCGTGGCCACCTGCACCGCTGTGAGAAGCATGAAAAATCGTTGCATTGCTGTGAGTCTTTGGGACAGTAGGGACGTATAAGAAGCCGTACGATGCCACACGAGGTTTCCTCCACCTTTGGGAAGCAGCACTCGTGTCCCCGAGGTTTTCCAGTCTGTGTTTGTCACTGAGGCTGTGCAGTGAGGTTGTCGTACAGCAGCTGTTGTGTTAAACACTTGGCCTAAAATATTATTCTTGGCACCGTACGCTGATCCTGCATCAAACTATTGTTGAAAATGTGTTAACTGTTAATCATTTGCAGGAAATCGCTCACAGAGGGGAATCTGATTACATTTAGAGGAAACATGGCGAACGTCTCTCATATGCTGGTCGCAGCTACATTTCTTTTACAGAAATCGTCTTTATCAGAGTCAAACACTTGTAATCTGCTGCCATAAGAAGCTGCAGGATATCAGGATAGATTGATGTGTGAGATTTGAATATTCCTGCCACAGCTTCCAGAAATTAATGCTCATTTTGGAAATCATTGTTTCCAGTGCGATTTTTGAATGTGTGCTTTTCAAAGTGAAAGCAGACTCTGCAGAATCTGCTTTATTTACATCATCAGCTACTGCTTCATCTCAGCATCCGCCCTGGACGCTCCCTTCAGTTCTTACTCTAATTAAGTGCAATTAGACAATAGGCATCTAAAATATTCATGCTGTGATCAACCTCAGCAGTCGTTTCAACATATAATTATTACTGCAGTGGGAACTGCGATGTGCTTCTTGAGTGTCTTAATGTCAACATGTATGAAACAGACCTGTAAGTGTCTTCGAGGCTCTGGCAGTATTATAGCAGCTGCTGACTGGAGTTTATGCATCATGTTCTCAATGATAATCAAAGGACAACATAAAGGGACAAGATGCCACTTGGCAAAGGCAGGACACACAGTGTATGATTGTGGACGCTCCCTCTTCACATGAGAGGTGCAGTGACCATCTGACAATTTTGGCTCACAGTGATGTGCTCCACTCCCACACAGGCACAGAATGGATGGATGTGTTATTAGTGTCCTCGTATTGTAATCCCATCTGTCTCGTGGCGGGCCGTCGACGGGTTCGCCACCAGTTTGACTGTGTGGGTTTTTTGCCCTTTGTTTTCTTTCCAAAGTTAAAAGAAATGTTTTAATGATAAAAGATTAAAGAGGCGAAAACGCCGCTGACCACGAATGCGTCTGACGTTTAGTAATATTCACAGCGTGACTGAGTCCAGGCAGCAGCTGCATGTGAAACACCTCCAGTCTTTGTCACAGAGCGTAATGAGAGTTAGAAAAAGGCTTAAAAACAGAGCTCACGTTGGCAAAAAGCTTCACAACACAAATGCAATAACTCACAGGCTGTTTGTATATTATGTGTCAGTGCCCATGTTTGTTTGTATTCTATTAAGAACCGCTCAGTGCTTATTATCGTGCCTTGAAAAGAGTAGAGGTCAATTTTTCTCCCTTTCGCTATTGAATTGAAAACAGTCAGATAATAGATTCTCTCTGCATATTCCTATAAACATAATTTATCACCAGGAAGGCAAAAGAAATGAGGTTTCTGTGCGGTGTGAGATAAACAAAAGAACCGATATTACATGAGCAGCACACACGGGCGCGTCGATAGGTCGTCTGACCTCATCTTGGGAGGAAATGCTGGTTCCCGGACAGCTAACACACATGTCCATTTATTATGTTTGCTTTACATCAGCTGATTTATTGTTGCGATTTGAGGCAACAAGTTGTGAGAAAATACAAAGTATCCAGTTTAAAGCTGATGCAGACACTTCTTGGCAAACGGTTGCTTATTTACACATCTGACGGTAACACTGTGATTTATTCAGAGTAGAGTTTCTGACCATCTGGCAAATAAAGCCAATATTTATTCTGCCGCACTTTTGTTTCTGGCCTCTGAAACACTTTTTAGCTGCTAAATGCTCCATTATGTAAATAAGCCAACCAGTAAGTTTCTCGGATTTTGGGTGCTGAATGGATAATGCAGGAAAACAGCAGCGCAGTGAGGAAGCTGAGGCTGGAGCAGGGAAGTAAAGTGCAGCTGAAATTTGCTGTAAAACTCCATAAAGCCCGAGGTTGATAATGACGGTTGGCCACTGCGAGCGACCCCTTTTAAGTTGCACGTTGTTCTTTGGCCTTTGTTACATCATTATTAAAATATTGATTTTGTCCACTTTAAAGCAGTTCAGAAAGTGTCTGTGCAGGAGGGATCTCACTGGACGGCTGACAGCGAAACGCTCGTCATTAGACCAAGTGGCTGCTTCACTGCAGACTCTCTGAAAGGAGACTCGCATACATGCAGATTTGAAGCTCTCAGCAAAGCGCTTATGATAATTTGACTTGTTAAATTGTCACAAAAAAGTCTGACATTTACAAATTAGTTTGAAAGATTATTTTAGGAAACTTGTGCTTTAATTTCTTTTCCCAGTCAGGTGTAATGAATCCCTCTGATAACCCTCAACCTTCTCTTTTATAACTTTCCCCAAACTTGTCATGTAAGTAGTGACACAGCACTGTCACAAGTCAACAAGAGTTTAATTAAACGGTGTGATTTCTGTGTTTCCCACTCTGTGTTCTGCCACTGATATTAGAGCAGTCGGGACTGGATGAGGCCAGATTCTGCCTGTAAGCATTAATCGTGCGTCTCACAGAGTCTCTCGTGACACGAGCAGGAATATTGCGAGTGGGAGCAATGGACTGTGTCATTTTAATTTCGGCTGGAGCTCAGACCTCCCGCCAACCAAATCAATTGCTTTTTCACTGCTGGGCATTTGTTGATGAGTTATGTCAGACAGAAGAAGCAATAAGCCTTAATCAGGAGCACATTGTGTTCGCCTCCGACACATGAAGACATCTGGAAGTCTACAGATAAAAGATATTTAAGGGTTAGGGCTCGCTCCGGCCGACCAAGAGCCCAAAATCCAGAATTCATTTAGAAAGAAAATATCCTCCGGTGTGCCGTCGTCCGTGTGTCAAACCCAACCGGAGCACATCTGTACCTGTTCTGTTCATGGAAATGATGATCGCAGTAATGACACCTGCAGGGTTTTCTCTTTGATGCACATCGCCGTGCCCCCCAGCTCGTGTGGGGGCAAAAGGAACAGCTCATTCAGGGCTAAATATCCACAAACTCCGTCTGCTGTGATTGGACTGTTTGTTTGGAGCAATGATTGCTTGAAGAACGTCGTCAGACGTGATTGCTGTATCAGGCGAAGACGCGCAGAGGGCCGACACGTGGACGGGCAAGACGGAAAGATTAATTAAGTGTGGCCTGCTGAGAATACGGTATATTAAATATCAGCTGCAAACAGAGGAGGCCCATTCATGCTGAAGAAGGCACAGCGGAGTGCATGCACCACCTGGCCACTGACATGTATGTGTTTTATCCTCTAAGAACCACAAAATTAGTGCTGAGAGAATCAGACGTCTGAATTAAAGTGAGTAAAATGTCAAATACAGGAATTAAATCTGTCGCTGTGAGAGAGGGATGCTGAATACTACAGCCTGCGAGCTAAGTTAGCCCAGCCGAAGAGTTCTCGAGCAGCTGATGAAGCACAGAAGAGCCAGAACATCTGCGTGAACGTGGAGTGAAACAGGCTAGAAACTGTGCGGTGACCACACATGAAGACGTAACCTCAGACTGATGACTGTCAGCGCCCGCCTGCTCCGAGTGCCTGGAGCTGCTAACGTAAAGCAGTCCTCAGGTTTCCTCAACATGACATAAAAATCAAATGAATAATTCAGACTAATAAAAAGGATAGTAGCAGCAGAGCTGTGCTGATATTTCTGTCCTTTCCTTAAACAGCTGTCAGACAGTTTTTAGTGTTTATTATGAAGCAATCACAAATTCAGAACTTGCTAATTATGAACAGATGAAAGCAGCAGTAAGCTGAAAAACCAGAGCAGCTATATCAATATTGCATGTTATGAGGAGCTCAACATTTGGAAAAAAAGTTTTCAATGAATTTTAATTAGACTCAAACAAACTTTATACGAGCACGAGGAACAAGCTGACAGCGCCTCTCCGTCATTGGCTGACGATTACCTCACAAAGATCCATTAGTGGGAACAGCAATGACAAAGTGCAACCGAGATCCAGTTTATATAAATCTTATATATTTGTTAATCACCACAAGTCCTCCTGTCTCCTTAAATTATCCTGAGAGTACGGCCGACGAGACAGTTTTTAATGATGGATGCCGTATTGTCTCCATCTTGGCATGCTCATGGGAAGCCTAAAAACGATTTCTAATTTTAATGGTATCATCCTGTGGCAGATTTCCAAGTGACATTTATGAAATATTTAAAGAGGAACTAATGGGCTCATTGTTAAACATGTAGTAAAACTGAACCTGGCAACACTGCCTGTCCTCAGAACTGCCAAACACTTATTTCAGTTTATACATTATTATTCATTTAATTCACTTTTATTTATACAACAAAGTACAGAATACTATAGGATATGGAAATCTGTAATCAGATAATATGCTACAGCCGAGACTTTTGGAAAGTTGGGAAGAAAAACTCCCTTAATCAAACTCCTCACAGTGTGTCTGGAGGCCAAGATTTGTTTGTTTTTTTAGAGATTTATAAGCCCGCTGGGATTGAAACGATGGGACGAGGCGCGACTTCTCAGAACGGGCTCACTGAGAGCAGCATGAATAAGAGCTTGGAGACGCCTACGGCTGCAGTGAATACTCAGAATAAGACCTCTGAGTGTACATTGGATTACATCAAGGAAAAGCTCACTCAGAACAACACCTGGATCACATCTTGGAACAGCTGACTGCGGTCGTGAGGTCTCAGAATCGGCTCTCTGAGCAAAATAATGACAAGACCACGGAACTGAAGGTTAATAACATCATGGGAAGCTCGCGGTTCTCCAACGGGAGATTGAGAGACCAGTGTCGGAGTTTTAAAGAACAGCTTGAGATTCTCATGAGTTGTTGCAAAAGACAAATCACCATCATAATGCTGCTAGCCCTTCGGTGCCAGCTGTGGGCTCGAGGCTGGAGCCGAACAACAACACCCTGATAACGACTGTGTTTAGTCTGTTCCTTCCCATCCCATGCAAGGCCACCTGGGTTGGCTGGAAGACTGTTTACTTAGCCTGGCAGGGCGAAGGACACTGTCTCAGCTGAACTCTGGACACGCACACACACACACATATACTGATACTGATAAGCACTCACCGACGCATCACCCTCTCTACCCCGGATCCAACGCCACCTCCAACGCTTAGGTGTGATCCCACATGTACAACAAGAGCATCTGGGTACAAGGATTTCAATAAAGGACTGGATTTCATCTTAATGGAAATGAAATAGCAGTAGATTTAATTTCATTAAAGTCCATCAAAATAAGCAAACAAAAAGACTTAGAAGAAAAACTTAGCAAAGCAGAAAAGGAAAAGCAGTGTGACATGACATCAGCAGCAAAGCTCATGTGGAACGAGGGAATTCTGCAGGACTAAAAAGTTAGTGTGCTCAAATTAATAAGAATAATTTGCATATTACAGGTAAATCTCTCAGGTGTTTCCAGGCCAAAGGCAGGTGAACAAAGCACAGTTATGCATAGCATTAATGTATTCAGAGTGTTTCACATGACCACACTGTGGACTCATTAACAAAAACAGAAGAACTGAATTTTTACTTATGCTGGAGAAAAATAATAAGAAAATGTGGACTTTGTGTTTTTAATATTTAAGAACATTTAATAAGAAGCTTGCAGAGACACACTCGTGTGAAAACCCTTACTTTGTATTCAGTTATACTGCAGCTGGACTGAAGCGACTGGCCCGGGGTCCATTAAAACCATCTCATGCTGATGTGAGAGTTTTAATTGGCAGCAGTGGTAACATCCTGCAGACGCGAGGCATCGAGCCGCAGGGTGTTGGTTTCATCCACATATTGGATGGACGGAGAGCTGTTTCATTAGTCACCAGAGCCTGACTAATGCCAACACATAGACCTGTCAATTAAACGCTGATATCGGTCCGACGAGATATGCATGAGAAAGGGCAAAGCAGGGGTTAAAGTGTCATTTGATATTAACCCTGAAACTCCTCTGACGAGGTAAGAAGTCACTGTTTGTAACTCAGCACCAACACCTGGCCGTATCATGTTCTCTAAGAGTTGTACTTCAGTAAATGTAAACATAAGACTGGAGTCTGTCCCAGCTGTGGAGGGTAAGAGGTGTCCCGTCCATCACAGGGCTAACGCAGACAGACACACAACCAATCACATGCAGTTCAGGTGACGCGATGGCGCCAACCACCATGACAGCGTGACAAAGAGTAACTGTGCAAAACTAACTGTCATTACAGCCGTGAAGTAAAAGTAAATGCTTGTATGGTAAGCTTTGGACATTTTATGAGTTAAATTTATAATGAAATGTTAACATAACATAATATTCAGTAATCACATCCTTTGCTTTATTTCCACTAATTAAACAAAAATCTGCAGTGCAGTATCTCTCTTCAAAGTCCAGAATCACTCTGAAATGACTGCAGTCCTCTCAGGCAGATACAGAGCCAGCTCTGTCTATCGGTGCCTGCAGATGCTGAGTGGAGGTTTGTGGGACGTCAGACGGCTGAGAGAGAGTGAAGTCGTCCAGCAACACTTCAATAGTATAGATTTACCTTTTTGCTACAGCAGGTTTTGGCTTGTTGCCTCAAAAGTTTCATTTATCATCAGAATCATGTTGAAAACAAAACATCAATGTTCACTGCAAAGGAACTGCCTGCACCGATAAACCAATAAAGTGAGTTGGTCTATAAAGTGGAAGATGCTGGAAATCAGTCTTTTTTCTGTAGCATATGTAGTTGCAGAGGTGTAGCCTGCTAGCATGCTAGTGGAGGTCATGCTGCTGGTGTCATAGCTGTTCTGAGACCAGCTACCTGGAGTACGTACGTATTTTAAAATGTTTGGCATCTCACCGGCCCATCCTGTGCTTTTGGCTGATCTCATTAGTTTGCCACCCGCTGTGATGTCATCATGAATAAACACAAACATGTAATGCAGTAATTAAATAGTTACAGAGCAGTATTTCAGCTGTTCTGTCTTATTTGGCATTTTTCTTTTCCTGCTGAAACTCTGCGAGTTTTCGGCATCGTGCTGGTGGAGGCATCGCTTTAAAGGGATCAGGGGATCAAGCTGATGTGTTTGGTCACAAGTGATACTCTACTAGCCTCTAACCTGCCTCTTCCGCTGAGTGCGATAATATATGATAATAGATTCCTTCAAATCCCACCCTGTTTTCCGAGCACGACGCTGGTTTGCATCTACGCCTTCATATTTCACTCAGCTGTGGGTTCTGGACATAAACAACAAATCACGCAGGAGTGAACTCTAATTCAGGTTATTCTACGTCAGCATGAATACGATCCCAGAACAAATAATAATAAAATAACACAAAATGCTGTAATTTACTAAATTACTCCCTACTGGTGTGTTACTGGAGGGCACGGGTGCATAAAACCTGGTTTATCCGCTCCCCTTCGGTTTTGTCGGGGCCCAGCTTCCCACACGTCCCTTCGGTGCATAATTTCTGTGAGTTTGGACAGTAGTTGTGTGTTTACAGACCTGGATCAGAAACACATGACTGTTTAACTGCTCAGAGCCCTCCTACAGACATTAGAGAGAGCAGTGGGAGTGCTGGGTTTGAGCAGGCGGGAGAAGGGGTCAGGTGCTCGAATAAGACAGCAGCTGTAAATCTTTGTGCTGAACAGCAGCTTTTTGCTGGTGGCAAAATAAAACACACTGGCTGACTATATACATACAAACCGTGTTCGTCCTGCAGTGTGAGGAGATGATGAGCAGCAGACAACAACTAACTTTTAAAAACAGCCGTTGCTGCTCTTTGCTGTGGTTAGAATAAGGGCGGCGACATCGTAATGCAGGGAAAATAAGCTCACCATCACCAGTTTCCTACTTCTTACAATATGATTATGTTAAAAAGAACTAATGTGATTGAATATCATTGAATTTAGTCGTGACGTTTAGGATTAATGTCAGAGCGGTTTGACCACACTTCTCTAAGCAGACCCAGTGACAGCTGGTTCAGTCAGCAGCATTAAAGAGATGCTGTTCCCTGTTAGCGCCGCGATCCTGAACAATTTACTGAGAATATTTTTGCAGCATCGAGATAAAGAGGACCAGAAACTCCACATCATTAAAAAAGTGCGAGTGCGCTAAGAGCAGGCTTTTAAGAACACAGTTAACTGTCATTACAGAGCTAAAGTTCAGCCTCTCAGGTGAAGCCAGAACATCCTTTCCTCTAAGGCCACAGAGTCACAGAGGCTGCTGATAAAGCAACAGGAAGACTGCACTTGGATTACAAATGTGATTATCTGATCATGGCAGGATTGTGCTGGGTTGTTTCTTTCAAAGACATAATTGAATTCTTGCATATTAACTGGAACAAGTGAGTTTATTATCTGGTTGACTAACTGAAATATGTTGTTGTGTTTGCCTCTGCACCAGCAGACTTTTAGTAGCACAGTGACTGTCATTACAGAGCTAACGTACAGCCTTTCAGGTGTAACAGTGAAGCCAAAAACATCCTGTCCTCTAAATAAGGCCTCAGAGTCTCAGAGGCTGCTGATAGACGACAACAGAAAGTCTCCCGCGTGTGACTCTGATTACAAATGTGATTATCTGCTCATCTGTTCATGGTGGAAGTGAGTCGGGTTGTTTTTGCATTGAAATGATAATCGAATTTTTGCATATTAACTGAAAACATTGAGTGTATTATGTGGGTGACCAGCAGAAATACATCTCTCAGTTTATGTGTTTTTACATCATCAGTGTAAAGAACTACAAAATAAAAATGCTGTGAGTCTGTAGCAACGAGGCCCGTCTGAGATATAGGTTCAGTATTACCCAGAGGAAGTAATATTAGACGACCAGGCTAACGCAGCAAATACAAGTCAGTGTCTACACAAGACTACACACCGTCGGAGCTGGAGTCAGAAGTTCGATTCCCACCCGGTATCCAGTAAGGGTCCTGGCTAGACCCCCCATGCTAAAACCAAGCCCTGGAATGACGCAGCTATGTCTGCAGCCTGTCTGCAGCTCAGACACAAGAATTTCACTACATGTTGTACTCTGTATAATTGTGTATGTGACAAATAAAGGTTGTTTGCTTGTTTTAACGTATCTATTGTAACAAGGAGATGATGAAAATCATATTTTAGCAAATGTGAATGTTCAGTGTTTATGTTAGCATAGCAGCTGTTAGCATAGCAGCTGTTAGCATAGCAGCTGTTAGCATCGGTCACCTGCGACGGACACGCAGGAGTTGCTGTTAGTTACTCGTTATTCACCATCGCAGGCTCTAGCAGACTTTGCACGTCGTTGTGACAGACAGGTTCATAAACATTCCGTCACACTGTAATTTCACCTGTCATTTTAATTTTCATAGTAAGACATATTTAATAGCTTCACATTTTCAGGGGCGGGGAACAGAGCCGGTGTGCTCCTAGTGCCGGTCAGTGTTGCCAACTCCTCAGTATTGAAAATCACTATTGGCTGTCCTAAAAGTCGCTAGAAGTCGCTAAATGACGTCATCGCCTAATTTGCATATTTGGTCATGCTAATGTAATTGTAACCTACGTTGTTGGAGAGAGAAATAACATCGTGGAAGAGACATAAAGTGAATAAAAAACATCCTAAATGCATTTAGAGTTTATTTAGAATTACAAATTAAATTTCTTTTAGCAATTATTGGTTTTTTATTGTCACAATTCCAACCCTGCTCCTTTACCCGGGCCTGGACCGGCAAAAGTGACCCGAAATTGGCGCTCTGGTGGAGTTTCTCTGTGTGTGTGTTTATAAGTAGTTTTAAACCTTGTGGTTCACAAAACAGCATCAACGAGTCTCCAATAACACCAGAAAAAGTCGCCAGATTTGTCACTAGTCGCTTTTTAGAAAAAAAGTCGCTAAGGGGTCTGAAAACTCGCTAAATATAGCGACAAAGTCGCTAAGTTGGCAACACTGGTGCCGGTCCCAAACACAGACAAGTGAGCGGAGCTGCATCAGGTCAGGCATCCAGAATAATGTCTTTGTGTTCATAGAGGATCAGTCGGGATCGTGAGGTCTGACTGTGTCAGTGTGTTTGCTCCACGGAGGAGAAACAGGACTTCTGGAGTAAGCTGGATAAAGTGTTAGAAAGTTTCTTTAGCGGGGAGAGCGGTGGAGAAGACTTCAGTGAACATGGAGGTGACGTGAACAGAGGTGTTGAGTAGGTGTAGTGTTAGGAAGAGAAATGGACAGGTGGTTCTGCAAAAAGGAACAAAATGCCTGTGGTGAGCACACGCTTCAAGACGATGCGATGCAGGCAGGGTGGAGTGGGTGGAGGCGAGTGCTGGGGGATTGTGACAGAAGGATAGAGAAAGAGAGGCGTAGAAGATGGTAGTGAGACCTGCTGGGAGACGGTGGCAGTAAGGAGGCCTAGTTGAGGTGCTCAGTCCATCAGACGGACAGCTCAGAGTCAGAGAGGTGGAGGTGGGCTGGACATGTGCAGGGGGACAAAGGCTGTTAAAGATGGAGGTGCCAGGCTGGAGGAAAGGAGGAAGATCTCAGAGGAGGGTCATGGATGAAGGAGGACATGCAGAGGGTTGGCGTGACAGAGGAGGATGCTGGGATAGGAGATCATTCGCTGTGGTGACACATTAAGGGAGCAGCTGACAGAAGGAGAAATTTCCCAAAACAACACAATTACAATAATCAGGATAGAAAAAAGATGCATTTCTGATCACATGGAAACAAAAAAGAAAGTTAACCCAGACTGTGTGATCACACCTGCAAGAAGACTGTTAGCACTTATTGCACTAACGCTAAGTGGACCTGCATGAGTGTTATTAAAATAGAGATGTACAAGTTTTAATTTTAATACATTTTTAATAAATCTAATTCTCCTCCTGCCTCACAGGAAACTGAAAAGCATAATTTCATGCACAGTCGGTCAGTTTCTCCCACAGAAGCCATCGCTCTCTTTTATACTGTTGCAGAGACGAGCTGTCAAAATGAGACACAGCTTTCAGATTTCGGTCTTTGTTTGAATAAATTCCATCAGTGAAAATCTGTCTTAAAGTGACCTGCTGTTCTTATATAGTCTGCTTTGGTGCAAAATGTTTATGGAGCTCTTACCCACAGCTCCTTCTTCATTATGACAGCCAGGGTTTCTCTCCAACTGGGGTAATGGTGTTGCAGAGAACAACTCTGTTATTAGAGGGAGTGCTTTACCACACATGTTTTGAAATTACCGTGGAGATTTAATCACAGCTTGGATCAATTCCTTTGTATTGTGGTCATCATCCAGCTGTTAATAACGACTGCATTTGTTGAGTTAGACAGGACGCGTGCAAAGGTTAGACCGTAGATGCTGAGGGGATGCTTTTGCTTCTTTTTTGTGCGAGGGGAGTGCAGACTGTCATATGTGTTTCAGAAAATGCACGTGTTTAACCTGCAATATATATTTGTGTGAGAATATGGTGAAGCTTTTTTAGCAAACAGCCATCTTTAGACATCTGCACTGAGACAGTTGGTTATCAAATCCTGCAACATGTGGCACCAGCGTGGACACCAAGCAAGCCCATCGGTGAGTTTACACCCTTTTTTTGCCTAAATACCCCAAATGTCATCATAGCTCTCATAAAAACAACCAGAGTAATAGTAGTCCTACTAATGCATTTTAGTTTTACTTCCTGACATCATATTTGTCTGCTGGTGATGGTGCAGGTCAGAATAAATACAGGTTTAATGGGTGCACTCACACAGGGATGTTGCATGCTTCAACAGCAGGAAGACGATGAAGATGTAACTTCATAATCCAAGTGAGTGGTGCGGATTTAAAACACTCTTTACACAAAACATTAGCGAGCAACGGTCATTGCTGTTACTCAGAGAGTGTTAATGTATATGTAAAGTGTAGAGGTAAGTTTGGGCGCCTTTGATACACAAAGTGTTTGCAGGGGCTGCGGCGCTGGTACCCATTTGGTGGTTGTATCTTTTGATGTTTGCACATCTGGATGTTTGCACGTGCATGGATGTGTTGAATCTACCTAGTTGTTTTCCCTGCATTGGTCCGAGTGTGGGGTTTCCCTGGCTTCTGGGTGGCCAGTGGGGTGTTCGTGAGGTCAGGAAGTGTTCGGTTGTTGTTGCTGTGTGCTGGGAGAGGACAGGCTGCTGGGAGGTTTGTCTCCATCTTGCTGTTTCTGGTCATTCGGAGAGATTCCAAACCGCAGCGAGTCCTCACGTTACGTATATTTGTCCTCTGAATAGCAGAAAAATGTTGAAAGTGTTAGCCAACATGGGGACTGCTAGAGGTTATTACAGTGGCTAATTTTAGCAGCTAGCTTTAGCAGCTGCAAGCCAGGTAGCTGCCAGACGTTAACGGCCAGCAGCTTAGATTCAAAGAGAGAACAAGAGGAACAAGAGGAAACAAAGGGCGAAAGCAGACGTCCACACACATAATGCCAAGGAAGCGTCCTCATCCACTCATGATGTCACCCCCCCCAGTCGTTAATATTAACTGCAGAGCATTGTATGCTTGATGTTATTGTCGGGTCTCACCTGTAAAGATCTGCTTCTAGAATTTTCCACGCGACGGCTGAACTCACAAATCTGTAATCGCTGCTTGTTTTGTTTTCTTCCACCCGTCTTGGAAGCAGCTCAGCCTGTGAGTACGAGGTTTGCATAAAATCCCACGCAGTGACTTATTCTCTCACAACAGAACCAAGAAAAGGAAGGGTTAGGTTATGTGTTTCACATCACAACGAAATGCAAAAGTATCTGCAGTCAGACATTATCAGATATCTAAAAGCATATTTTTACCGACATTTACTTTCATTGCAGTCTTCGTATAAAAAGGTGAGTTATAACTCAGCTGCAGTCATGTTGAAACTGTAACCATCTTGCAGATGAAAAACAAAATCCACGACTTAAACTGAGGTCTTATGTGTGACCTTCTGTGTGCTGTATGGGTGAACTACACAAGTGTTGGAGCCAGAGAAAGCAAAGGGAAATAATATTCGGAGACAGCCTGATGGGAACCATGAGACCATGAAATGGAACCTCAGTTCTAGTGTGTCAGCTGGCCAATTTTCCACCGCGTGAGGTCAGACAAATTCACAGAAAGCTTCCCGATGCCTTTGTGTAAAATTTCACAGGAGGGTAATTCTTCAGAAGATCTCTCAGGATTGTTGTGGCTGCACGTGTCAGAACCTTCACTTTCTTTTTCTGTGTTCAAATAAAACATGTTCAGTCTCAAACCAACACCAGTTTTATGTGTTTGTGTGTTTGTGAAATGCAAATGGACTGTTGTCGTCCTAATATTTGCACTGAAAAGAAACCATCTGTCTGATCCATGTGTGCTGGATCAAAATCTCGATGCATTCATCGTGTGCCAGACTGTGATTTCTGCTAGACACGAGAGTTATACCAAAACGCAGCGAGCGTCTCTGATTGTCCCGATATTAACTTGTGATAGAAACGGCGACATTTTGCACACAGCACAGGCATCACCACTGTGGAGATATGTGATATTTAACGTAATAACATGTTTTGTCCAGCAAACAGTCTTGTTTGCTCGTCATGTTAACCGGACACTAACCTTCAGCCTGCGGCTGTGTTGGTGAGATGAACGGATGCGTCGCTGCACAGGCTGATGGACGGTTTGCATTAACAACCACTGTTTTTCTTTGCCTTCATGCACTCGTTGTAATACAGTCAGTGATGAGTTTTCAGGTGGTTGCATAAGCTCCTTGTGCTGCTCTGTAGCACACACACACAGACACACACACCTCTACAGCACTCTGCATGTGACTCCTGTTAGCTTCAGCATCTCCAAACACGGGACGAGCTCTTCACCTCCTCTTTACTGATCAGTTATTTGTACTGTGACTCAGTCAGGATACATACAGGGAACAGCTGCAATGGCTTACTCAGGCATGGGCAGGTACTGTTGGTGGAGTATACATTTTCATTTAATTGTGGGAAACGACTGAGAATAAAATCACAACTGTGATATTACAGGTTATTACAGGTCATGTATAGCACACATGAAATGCTGGGACAGTCGTTACTCCTGCTGCGTTCATGTTGACAGTGTTGATACTGACTTCTCAACTCTCTGATGAATATCATGTGATTTTTATTTAGTGTAAAAGTGCCAATGATATTTTTTTTAATTCTTATTGATCTCAAAGTAGCATTTAAAGTATTACAGTAAAACTATGAAATGAAGGGAAACCTTTGATACTGGTGCTTCTTCTGAGGTCATTTCTGTTTGACTAATTAGGATTTCAAAATTGTTCCGTTTTCTTTTTTCTTGCTTGTTTATTTTCTAAACCGATGTTTGATTTCAGTAAAGATGAAGCTTGAAGGTCGGCTGTCAGATAACCAACTAACATTTCTGCAGAGCAAATAATTACTGGAAATGTCAAACGCTAAACTGACTTCTATTTATACAAGGAAGCGGTAACGCACAATTCATAATTAATTACTAATCACACCCTTCAGAATGTGGAAAAGGCATGCGAGACAGCTTAAAAGGTAATTACACTGTGATGGGTTTTTTAGTTTCAGTCACTTTGTGGTTGCTCGAGCCTGCAGACACATTTGGCCTCACTGCGTTTAGAATGACATCCATATTGTGCAAAAAGGTTTCGTTTGACGCTTTAAATCTGCAGGATTTATGGAGACAACCTACAATTTTCCTTCGTTCTGAGGAGCCACTATAATCCCAAACACACTGTCTAATAATTTACACTAACTTAATTATGAAATCACTTGGTTGGTATTTAGGAGGTTTTTCTCCTTGGATCCATCTTTTTACTGTTTGTGCTAATAACACGTGTTTTTCTTTATGTTTGGCTGTAGCAAGCGATGAGACTGATGTTTGCTACAGAGGTGCACCGAGTGTCTGTGAAATATCAATACTTTGCATTAAACCAGTGTGAACACAGTGGAGACACACAGCAACACAAAGGAAACTAGAGCCACACTGAAGTGTTTGAACATTGCATTAATAGTCTTCACTCACTGTCTTTAGGGATTCACTAGCTTGCGAAGCTATTAGCGTAGCTCTTAGCGTAGCTGAATCACTAGCAGTAAGGCTTCTTCATCCGTCCTCCTGCACTTTCCTGCTCAGTATGTTAAATGTTTAGCTGTTCCTTGGGCTCCTTTTGCAACAGTGATACTTATAATATGGCCTGTTTATAGCTGTGGAGGCCAAGCTCAGCGAACCAAGCTCTGCACCCTTGAAAAACCAGACCCTTGTTCAGGTTCAGGCAATAGTTAGCTGTGACGTTCTCCTTTATCTTATAGTGGACAGAAATTATTTTTTGGTACAAATAATTTGTCTGGCATCTTATTTGATGCAGAGCAACTATATAATTGGTCCTGCTTGTCTGTCTGTTTGTTTGTTAGCAGTCTTATCAGTTTTCAAGAGCTCGAGCTAATTTAATTTTGGTGAAAATAAGTCAAGGTTAAGTTCACATTAGCTGTAAAAATTAAAATGTCATATTATTATTTGTGTTGCAGCATCACTGCATATGACTCTGGATACTGTGGGTGCTTAAATTAAAAGTACTTGACTCCCTGGTATAACGCAAACAGGGACCTTAAAGCAGATCAACAACCAGCCATCAGCACATCTATTAGAACTCCTGATTTATACTTTGATGTTAAACATGATCAAGAAATGTCAATTATCAAAGACAGTAACCACTGATCATTACTATTATTATTGCCATTATTATCATAGTAGTTGAATCTATCATTCGCCATATTTGCTGTAGCATAGGTTGTGATAAATTGTTTCTTAGGGCTGATGGCTGATCTAAGATGATTCACAGTAACTAAAGGACGAGAGTAAAGAGCAGCATTCCTGTTCTGTTCCTACTGTGGATCCTGACTATCTGACATCATTTAAAGGCTTATTGGACAAGCGAATGGAAGTAAGACAAATAATAATAATAATAATTATAATAATTATAATTATATATATAATTATTATTATTATAATTATAATAATTATATATATAATTATTATAATAATAATAATTATTATTATTATTATAATAATTATTTCTGCCAAAATTCAGCAACTCAAACTGTCAGCTCTGAGATATGTTGTATTGAAATATTATTTGTATAGAATATTTTTTAACTGTAATATTTTTTCTCCTGTTGTTGCAGTTTTTGTCTCGGCTGGTATCAGGCTGGAGTTTAGATCAGGCGAACTGTTTTCACATTTGAAGCAAATTATTGACGTGTTTTGAAAATGTTATTTTCAACAGATCTCTCTAAATTCAAACCGCAGCTGCTGCTGATCTTTTGGGCAAATCTCACCCATTATGGAACTACACAATGGGCTTTATTTTCACCTCAGACTTCCAACACAAGTTATAAAGTCAATGTTGTCGTTTTGCTGTTCCCGACTCTCAGCCTCTTTACAATCCAACTGAGGCTCTGACAGACTCACACACAGTCTGTGAGATTAGTTTCCATGGTTTTATCTCCTCGCCCAGCAATGCTAACCTGCACATTTTTTCACTGCCAACATCTCAGACTGACCTCTGCAGAATTTACATTTTTTTCATGTCCTAATGTTAACGTAAAAAAATAAATATATAAATCCTTTCATGGTCTGTGATTCATGGCAATCAAGAAACAACAACAATGTGAGTTTGAATTTCATAATATGAAATTCAAACTCACATTGTTGTTGTTATATTATAACATTATTAAAATGCTTTGTGTTTTTCCACAGTCACAAAAAATCATTGAGAAATTAGGTTAATAAAGGATAGAAGTGCAGCTTTATGTCCTCTTAGGTTATGGAAAGCAGGTGTGTGTGTGTGTGTATGTGTGTGTGTGTGTGTGTGTGTGTGTGTGTGTGTGTGTGTGTGTGTGTGTGTGTGTGTGTGTGTGTGTGTGACCGTTTGTCTGATCCTATTCCCAAATATATCTCTCGCCTGAAGTCTCACCAAAAATAAATTAAGAAATTACATGAGGGAAGTAAAGGAAACAAAGGTTTCAGATGAGGAGCGTCGTGATTTATTACTGGTTTAGAAGGTGGCCCCAAGTTAAACCACGGCAGAGCACAGGAATAAATCTCCCTGATCTGACTGAGCCTGACTCAGATATAACAGTCTGCTTGGCCCCCGTGGTCGAGTCCACTGGCCTTTGGTCATGGCACTATTTAATCTTCACTCCTTCAGCTAAACTAAAGCTTGGATAATCCAGAGTCCCCTCACATTCACACAGGGTTTCTCCAGCAAACCAGTCTTCACGGTGAAGCTGGATCTCCATCTGTAGCTTTGGAACTATTTGGAAAGACAATGTGGGGCGAATTATGCTGAGCAAACAGAGCATTGTCTAATATCTTGGGGGAGATATGAATTTCTGCAAGAAGTGAATGACGATCCATCCAGTACACGCCAGGTTATTTCTCCAGAGTGCAGAGCCGCACATGTGAATTTGTGTGGCTCTATGAAAAGTGTGAGGATCCACAGTGGGTGTGGTGCATCGTTCCATCATGAATCATATATTTCTGCCTGGACCAAGAACCTGACATCTTCATGGATAAACACTGTTGGCTTCATTGTATATGAAATGCATGATTTCATTTATGACACGTCGCTTTCTTTATTTGACCTCTTTAGATCAAACCTGAAATGCGTAAGACACCCCACCTTCTAATATTTGCTTATTCATGCAGTCATCTTTTCTTTGATGTCTCCTTCTAATTGCCATTTCCTTTTGAAGTCATGATAAATTAAATGCTCAGCTTTGATTTCAGCCGGAGTCATTTCATCTTTGCAGCACTTGGTTATGGTTATCTCCCTACCTCGGATGCACCGGGGAGGACCGTCCTCGGGGTATAGCATCATCTGACTTACATTTTTAGCCGTACTTTATTTTATGCAAATAAAGGAATCTGGTGCCTGACAGCATTTCTCTCACTGTCCAGGTGTTACTCACAGTTTATGACCCTCGTCAGTGTTTGGAAGTGTGTGTGCGACGGGGTCGAGGGAGCCAGAGCGGCAGACAGAGGACATGTAATTGAATTAGTAATGATTGAGTTCATTGACACACACAGTCCTAATCACCTAGCATTTAAAGGACCCTTGAGTAATGGCCATGGTTTGCAAGAGGGCAGATGGATAAGCAGGATAGTCTCAGTGGGCTAAATGTCAAAGGCAGACATAAACCCCCCGATGCCCACACGTATCTGCGTCCTTGCACAAGAACACTGTGAAGGACAAACCCCGGCCCACATTTAATTTAAAGTAGACTGTATGTGATATTTTTTACCAAACAATAAATAACAGTGATTTTCTCCATAGCTTTCTTCCTTTCAGCATTTGCTTGCATTAAATTTCATCAGCTAAATTCCCATTGCGCACTTACAGCAGCCCAAAGACAAAAGTCTAGTTTACAGCTGTTTACAGAGGTTTAGTGCAACACTGTAAATCTAGGGTGAGTAGTTTGACTAGTTTGTCCTGATTTTTTAACCTCAACACATCTCAGCTTGTTTAAAATGCACAGCATCTGCCTCTGCATACCAATGCTCCCATAAATTAGTCTTTGTTTCCACCTCCAAATACTCGCAGCAGGTCTCTGAAGAATTTCAATGTTTTTCTTTTTATACGCCCATCACATAAGATGGTGAAGATTTGCATAAAATATTTTGGTTATATGTGCATCGTGTGCCAAAAGAGTTTCGTAGAAGAAAACAGTGTCGCGATGATCATCAGCTAAAAGCCGTCTTATTGCTCTTATTCCCAGCGAGCCTGACAGGAGCTGTAAAGGACAGACATGGCCGTTATATTCATGAGGAACAGAGGAGCTTCAGAGCACAGAGCTTGGATTCCAGCATGAACTTTAACAACACAACTTTACTTAAAGAGCCACTGTCTTAACACCAAAGCTCACAGAGCCGCAGACACAGAAGACAAAAAGATTCAATCACGCTGCTCCAACACGCCGCGGCCGTAACCGCAGCTTATTACAGGGGATAAAACGTTGGAGAAAGGGGAACAAAAGGGCTCAGCTAGAACAAAGAGACTTTGAACAACCTTTTATATGTTTTTTAATATGCGACTTATGGCGTTTCAACCCATTCACACAAACGCAGTGATAAAAGTATAATATCTAATAATTGATCCCTTCAGCAGAAATTGACGGCCTTGGGCTGAATCAGCTTGCTTTGGTGAGATTAGCTGATGTCCGCTTCATTTAACAAAGGCAGTCGTGGGCTAACAAACAGCCCAGGAGACAGTTTGGGGCGGCTGCTCGTAAACAACATATGTGACCTTTTTGAAGGTTTTTTAAACTAAAGTCCTCACAAACAAAACTTTAGTCTGTCTGTGCAAGTGCACGCAGTGAGTGAATGTCCCTGAATGTCCCTGGGGGTTCATCTCCTCCTTTATTTCCCTTCATTAAGACGCTGAAATGAGCCCTTCTTACACCACACGCTCCACCTACTGTATCACCTGTGATACTCTGTTGATGCCATGCACAGAGCGCTGAGGAATCCACTTCAACTGGCATTTTGTCAGCATGCAATTAGAAGAACAACAAGGACCTAATCTTGATGAACAAGAAAATCAGACATTTCACAAACACACAAACTGATTTCCACACTCACAGAAGTGTGAAGGAGGAGGTGGGTGGGAAACAGCGACACCTTCACTGTAACAAGTCTGGACAATGAGGATGGATCATATCCACACAGTGGGAACAGACGACACACACATAGACAGATAGATATATAAACTGAACTAACATAATTATTATTATATTTTTCTTTCTTTTCTGTTTTATGAACTCAAACCTAGATTACACGAACAATGTTTAAATGCACATGGAGAGGCGTGACTTTAAGTATTTATTGTGTCCTCTTTTTTCTTACCTCTGACAGAGTTTTTTAGAGAAAGTTGTTCACATCTTTAGCTCAGTAGCTTTTTTCGGTTAAAGATAACGCAGACCTGCAAATATGCATTTCCTTTTCTCCAATTCTCCGCCGAGCGTCTGTGTTTCAGGTCCAGAGGAATTACACCGCCTGGCTGAAGATAGGAGTAGAAATCAGAGTTGTGCATGCATGTAGAGTTTCATCTGAATGTGTGTGTTTGCTTTGTGTGTGCATACAGTTTCAGTCATGGAGGTTTGGGCAGAAATCCCAGTTAAAAGTCGACAAATAGCAAACCAGCCATGTCACTGGGAAGGGTTTGTGCTGTAGAGGCATTTTACAGGCTGACATCAAAAGCTCTTCACAACATCATCAACAATAATAACAATAAATGATTACATTTGGTCGATCTCGTGTTCACGGTCGTCTCGTTGTGTTGTTTGCTTCCAGCGGGACTATTTATACATAATTCATCCTTTTTGCACTTTCAGTGTCGTCAAAGCCACGCAGAGAGTTAACCTCATGTTCTGTTTCAGACTGACCCAAATTTCATGTGCAAACTTATATTTTTAGTGTTATTTATTTGTTTTTTCAGACACACACAGAAAAAGATTTTTTGTGGTGGATCACACTTAGTAAGACAGCAGAGGGGAGGTTAATGACTTTCCTAATCAGGGCATTTGCTCTTTTCCACACAGCACTTCCTGGTTCTGAATCACATGCCATATATCAGCCAATCAGAAGCTAGTAGTTCTTCACCTTAGGTAAATGTAACCAAGATACGCCGGTGGATTCAACAGATTACAGCAGGTATTAAAAATCTACTCATGCAAACATAGTTACTCCTGTAAC
Source organism: Astatotilapia calliptera (assembly GCF_964374335.1). Lineage (NCBI taxonomy): Eukaryota > Metazoa > Chordata > Actinopteri > Cichliformes > Cichlidae > Astatotilapia > Astatotilapia calliptera. Next base: position 36,249,136 of record NC_137437.1, on the reverse strand, counting down.
CATCATAAACTAATCGTTTGTAAATGAACTAAATTATGAATATACTTAATTTGGAGCGATCTAAAAAAAGCAGCCCTGCAGGACTTTATGTATATTTAGATCAGGTTAAGATTCTGGACCAACTCCCAGAACTTTTTTATCACTCCTCATATTCTTTGTTGGACCTGGAGAGCGACAGATGCACTTTGAGCATTAGTGGGCTGAAAGCGAACGGGTAGTCGAACGGGTACAGGGTTTTGCTTTTACTCTGCCCAAAATAAATTAGTTATTTAAAACATAAAAGTATACCACAAATAAATAAATGAGCTGAACGGAAAAAAACAAAAACAGGTGTTTCAGCAAACCGAACCCAGAGTATAAAATTTATGAAAGAGACCATGAAGGACCGTTGGCTCAGTTCTTCTCCAGAAGCAAAGACAGCACCAGCAAAATGTTGCTTACCTGCAGTTTTCCATAAAAAATACATTTGATTTATTTCTTTTCTTTCTTCTTCACATCTGCACCTGCAGGTTAATTTCCTGCATCAAACTAACATGTTTGTGGAGAGCCTGCTGAGCCTTGGTATATGCCAGACCTTCCCAAAGTGTGGGGCCCGCCCCCTAGGGGGGGCGCAGAGCCATGGCGGGCGGGGAGGGGGGGGGGTGTATGAAAAGGGGGGTAACAAAACGCTTGGACACTGCTAGCACGGGGCGCCTACAGAAACCCAAAGCAGGAGATGAATATGTTTCCAAACCAACTTCATTCTAAGCCAAAGACTAGAAAACATGGTGAAGCAAATGTTTCCTTTGGCTTCACCTGCACAGGTGCCGAGGTAGGTCTCCTATGGGCTCAAAATGTGGTCATAAATATTTTGTACTTGTAAAAAAGATTTGTATGTGTAAAAAAAATTTGTGTGTGGACTTAGAAAAAAAACCCTGCAAGTTACAAGTACGGATTTTTGACCCTATTTTTCTTCCCTTCATCTGATTGGTCAATGTCATGTCAATCACAAATGTAACAATCCAATCAGAGAACAGATGGGTTTGGCTGTCGAGGGGCGCTTTTTTGAATTGCAGGTCTTTGAAGGGAATAAATGCCCTTTTACATGCCAACCCAGCGTTTTCCTTCATCACCACGAAGGAAAACAGTCTGGTTGTCTGAGTTTGGTGATTTTTGTGTCACAGGACTACGTGTTTAATACAGGGACTTCAACAGAGCTGCGGACCGCGGGGTGAGGGGGGGCAGTGTTTTGGAAATGACAGTCTTCATCACAAAGCTTTCTTCGTTATGAATTAGCATACATGTTTTTATTGAACATTTGAAGAACCAGCAAAAAAAACAAACTCTTGTAGAGGACATAAAGTCAGAGATAGAAAAGACAAGGAGCAGGTGCATCTAGTGCAGGTAGAGCTGCTGCACACAGAGCCCAGCAGCCAGCAACAAATTCTGGATCCTTGGCTTTTAGTTAGCAGTTAGCATTAGCAGCACATCCTGCGTCCGATGTGAAAGGACCTTTATGCTGCGCACTGTGACTCACAGCAATGGTCCCGGGTCAGCCCTGACGTTGTGTTAAACTAATCCTAAAGTAATGATGGTGTTTCTAACCACTGATATACCACAACTTTATCCTTTCAACAGCTGCTGAAAGTTAGGGGACCTAGCTGCTATCGGATATTTATATAGAGATTACCCTTCAAGGACCTGCAGTTCAAAAAACCCATCTGTTCTCTGATTGGATTGACATTTGTGATTGACATGACATTGACCAATCAGATGAAAGGAAGAAAAATAGGGTCAAAATTCGTACTTGTAACTTGCAGGGTTTTTTTTCTAAGTCCACACACAAATCTTTTTTACAAGTACAAAATATTTATGACCACATTTTGAGCCCATAGTCTCCCTGCAGGGTTGGTTTTCCCTGAGTCGGGAGCAGCTGGGCTGTTCAAATCACGGACAAACAGGATCCCACAGCTGTTTATGTTTTTGAACCCATTTTGCACAGAGAAGCATTTTTTAAAAAAAAATTATTGATAGCAGTGTTGAATATTATTACACAGGAAAAAAACAAACAACTACAGGTAAAACAATGACAATAATGTGTGTGTGTGGCTGGAGGATGTGTGCGTGCGTGTGCGTGCGTGTGCGTGCGTGCACACGCGGGGCGGGGGGCGCGAACATTATTCTTGTAAAACAAGGGGGGGCTAGCAAAATAAGTTTGGGACCACTGGTATTTGCTGATGTGGTGTCAGACAGTGTTACATTAGCCACTCAGGCCACCGTACCACAGAAGGACAGTCGGTGAAGGTGCACAGTGAGGATGTAAATATTGTAACACCAAAAAACAGGCAGACAAAATAGGTCATATTTAGGTTAATAAGTGAATCCTGTTCATTTGTTGTCTTTTTCTGTATTTTATAGGGACTTGAAGTTTGTCTGAAAAACAACGCAGGTATGAGTAATGCTGTTTTTGATGTATCCACAGGTCTGCTGGGTGTTTTTCTGCCGTCAGTGGGATCTGACTCCACAGACTGGCTCTGTTCTGGGTTTTCTGAGACGTCACTTTGAATACTGTTCGTGTCCCCAGGATGAACCTTGAGCTCCATCAGATGCAAATCTCCAAACTCCAAATCAAAGTATTTATTTTTGTCAGTGGAGCTGATATATAAGGTATTCATGTCGTCTGCATGAGTCCAGCAAACCCGTGCAAAGCTCAACACGAGCCGAGAGAAGACAAAGTTTCAGGTGTGGAGCGCTGCTGGGTGGTCAGCGGTGAGAAGATACATGATGGGTGAAGATGCAGAACCAACCAGAACGCTGTGAGGGAATTATGCTAACCTCAGTTTCCTTCTGTTCAGACCAGCTGCAGATGAAGGATGATAACATTCATACCTCTGAAATCTTTCATCTTGAGAAACTCCAGAGAAGAAGAATCACTGCATGTTATGTTTCATATATTCTATGCTTCCTGTAGCTGTGTCCTTATTACAGCAGGCTACAGGGTTTTTTGTCTTAATTACAATTTAAAATGAAAATATATTTTGGACCTTGCTGCATAGAGAGGATTTCAGCCTCTCTGCTCTTATCTCACCTGCTTCTACTTTCAAGGTGAACGTGAGGTCATTGCTGAAAGTTGCCCTGACTCCACCTTCACTAATAAATGATCTCAGTTTCACATTCTTCTGATTTGTGATCATGCAAGTTCCAAAACTGTTAAAATGTGCTGTTTACGGCGCCTTGTGTTTGTGTCTGTAGATTTTACCCGTCTGTGTTCGATTTCAGGGAATTCGAGTCTTCAAATGTGGCCACGGAGCACTGCAACAATATTTTGCCCCCTGAATGAATCACTTCTCGAGACACTGCAATGAAGCAGGTGGTGTTGGACTGATTCTTGATGTGTAACAGGTCAATTTTATGCAACAGGGCTAAATCTGCAAGCTGCAGAGTGATTCTCCAAACGTCTGAAAAGAAAACCTGCAGTCTGTTTGGACACGTGGCTGCACTGAATGTCAAAAACAGTTGTGACAGGACTCACTTGTATGAGCGTACCCTCTAATAAAAGTAAGAAGGTTGGTTGATTATTAACACAAAAATGAGTAGCTGTTATTGCATCAGTGTGGTGGCGGCATGTGATGTTTTCTACTGAGTTAGATTGTCGACTTCTTCTTGAAACCCAAGAAAGAAGAAGAAGAACGAGCAAACATGCAGCTGGAGTCCACCCCATCATTAATATAACAAAGGCCAAATAAAGAATACTGAACATGCCTTTCTACAACACCATTATATATTATAATACAATTATACAGACAAGCTTTTAATGGATTTGTTGTTTTATACTTTTATTGTGAAGTGTGTGTGATTTTTATCTGTGAAAGATTCTGTAAGTAAATTTGATTCAGTTGCAAATGTTGATGGTTTGAGACGTGTACTTTACAGGGATGTAAAAGTAGATTTCAAAGATTCAATATATTTACTTCCCAAAGAGATCTGACTCATATGGGGCATAAATAAGATGAAATATTAGATTTGGTGCTTGGTTACTTACTAATTTATTCTTCAAGTAACTAATTTCTGTATGACTTTTGCAGTTTCTCACATTGTTGTGGAGTTTTACAGTGTTGGAGTCAAAACCTGACTGGGCCAATCCAACACACTGTGTTTCCTGACACGTGTGGTTGGTTTTTGCCAAAAATGGTGCCGTGCATTATGGTTGAACATCTCTACTGTGCTGTTGTCTGTCCAAACAACACTGTTACACACATTTTGTGTTTTCAGGTGCATCTGTGCAAACCTAAGCTGTGCTGCCATGTTTCTTTTTAGACAGAGGAGTTTCTCTCCGGCAGTCCTTCCAAACAAGTCGTACTTGAGTGTTCTTCAGATTGCATAAACGTTAACATGCTAACCGAGCCTGCAGAGTCTGAGTTCTGGGGTTTGCAGTTTGCACGGTTTGACTTTAGGGCGAACGTTCTGGAACATTCAGTCCTGTGTTGTTTCATCAACACATACGTGAATGCTCCAAACCAGAAAACTGCCAAAAGCTCTGCTCTTATTACACTTGATGATCATTAATTAATCAAGTGATTGTGATTAGCAGCAACTAGCTGCTGCTTACCCTGTTAATCTGTATGGAAACAGTGAGATTCATATGTAATCTTCTCTGTTTCTTTTCCCCCCACAGGCCTTGGATATATTATATTGATATTATGCAATAAAAGCAGTTCATGCTCACGTGTATAAATGTGTCTTTATCATGTGAAGGCTGACAGTTAATAGCATCACAAGAGGCACAAGCTCCAATATTTGTGTTCAGGCAGAAAGAAGAAGGCACAGCAGACTGTTAGCGATAGCATGCAATCAAAGTATGATTTGTTTTGAAGCATGACATCCTCTCTGTATACTAATTACCTGCACGTCACACTCGCTGCTCACTATCAGTGTCTGTAACCTCAGACCGGGATTCACACCTGGAGCTTGATGCTGCAGTCTCGTGCACTGAGACCAAAACTGCAACAGTGGAAGAACACAACACCCCGCTCCTCGCTTTAACATAACACACGCTGCACGCCGCGCATGCAAACAGAGAGTACCGTGGAATACATGCGGCAAAAAGCAGAGTCTGGATTTCTAACATTATGATGAAGCAACAGACAGCAGAGTTGTGAAAGCGCTGTCAGACATTAACTCGGACTTTGGGGCCGCTGAAAGGTCTCAGTCTTCCATTCTACCCGTGGCAGTGCCTGAGCCAATGAGATAAAAGCTTCTGTGTTTGTGAGAGCCAATCAGTAATACTCTGAAGAGACCCAAGCCAATTAATCTCTCTGGTGACACGAGCTTTGGAGGAATGGCCTGGTTAACTCCTGGTGGCGTGCTGAGTCTTCATCGAAGCCCCGCTGCTTCCCTTTCATCTCGTGACAGACAAAACCGACGTTCCCTGCAGCAGAGCGAACTTTGAGAGGTTTTGTCTCTGTTTGAAACTCTACCTGTTCTTTCAAGCACTGAAAAGACGAGCTCTATCCTGGAATCGCTTCAACAATCTTTTGAAGAATTTGCTGTCAGAATAATTTATGCATGGGGAGTACGCAGCTACTTACTGCATCTTTTCAGGTCTTTTTTTATTTCTGTGTAGTGAATACTAGACTAAGTGGCAGACCAACATGTCTACTCTCAAACCTCCCGGTAGATCAAAGTGAAGGAGACAGTCCTCCGCTTCTGGATGTCACGTTGAATCGTGCCCTTTATCCTCAGCGTCTTGGAGATCCTCACAACAAGGATCCTGGGTCTAACGGTTTGAGTCGGCCCGAGGCAAACAAGCACCCTCAATATACAGTACTGTCAATTATAGTGACTGAATCAATGGAGTCTTTGGTGCTAAATGATATGAATAAAACAAGCATCGTAACAACGCTCGACACCATCTCGCTTCATAGCAAACACTGGGATTTCTTGTTTATTTATTTATTTCGTTTAATTATGTGATTTGATTGAAATGTAATTCATTTAGACAACGAAGCCAATCGCACACTTGAACTCATAAGCACCAATCGAGTACGTCTCTCTGCCAGCACAGCTGTGGCTCCAGCAGCCAGATTAATGCTGTAAACATATGGTAATGTACACAGGGCTGTTCAAGGTGTTGGCTGTCACAACTGCACCGAGTGGGAGGAAGAAAATATCGCTAAGGCTCGTGGTTCGATACGATACGATTCGTGGAATAAGAGTGACTTTCACAGTTTTGCAGACACTTTTCTAAACAATGAATTTTAAATATTGCATTTGGACTTCGACTGGCTAGACGGGCACAGGGATGCACCATTCGTCGGGTAAATACTAGGGGTGCAACGATACTCGTATCGATATTGAACCGTTCGATACAGTGCTTTCGGTTCGGTACGCATATGTATGGAACAATACAACATTTTTAATCTATTTTATCACCTTTCCTTCTGACGATGCTGCCTGTGTTGAGCGCTCAGTGGATCTGCGCTCGACTACTCTGCCTAGGCTGCACTGTCGAGTGCAGATCCACTGAGCGCAGGGCAAGCTAGCAAGACAGAAGCTAAGCTCGTTGCAACATGGCAAATTGAACCTCCCCCACCCTCATTCAGATCTGGTCTTTGGAACTATTTTGGTCTTCATGTGACGTATGACCCTGAAGGTAAGCGAGTCATGGACTAAAGTAAAACAGTATGTTGGATGTGCCACGCAATGCTCAATTACATGGGTGGGAACTAGTGCGTTAGCACAGTTAGCTCGTTAACGTGTTGACACCGTCCAGCCCCACGCACGGGGCGATCCGCGGTAGCTCGTTAACGGAGATTTGCCGTGTTGTGGCGTTAACGTCATTTCAGATTTACGCTGACAGCACTAGTGGGAACACAACGAATATGACTGCACATTTACTCCGACATCATCCTAGTGCAAAGACAAGTGGAAGCAGACAAAAACAACAAGCACGCATGCTACAAACTTTACCCGAGTCATTTAGACAGCCGTTAGCACAGGATTCTCCTTATGGGGACCTGATATGTTTAATATGCTGCTGAGAATATAGCCCAGAAGAAGAGTATAGTAGAGCTTTTATTTTGAAAGAGCCATTTCTCTGTAATAAACTCTCTTTTCCAAAGATGAGTGATTCCTCCATCAGATAGATTTATTTATTTATTACTTTGTTGTTTCAGCAACATTAAATTTTAAAAACTGTACTTTTGAGTTAAAATATATATTTATAATTTTAATAAATGACAAATGAAAAAAGCATGAACATCTTTTTGTATCGAAAAAATATCGAACCGTGAATTTTGTGTATCGTTGCAGCCCTAATAAATCGGTGAGTAATAGTGAAGTACTGTAAGGTTTTCCACCTTATTACGAGATGGTAATAATAACAAGTTATTGCACAAATCCTAGTGCTAGTCCTGAGAGGGAGGTGATCCTCATCAACAAGTGAAATATTGTATCAACAGCAGTCAACACTGGAGGCAACAGTGTACAAACAAACATTAGTACTCAGTATAATCTGTACACATATATAGTTTTTAATAACTTCACTCTGAACTGTAACCTGGTTAATTTTTTTTTTTTTTTGTGTCCCTTTTGGATCTTTAGCATCAGAATTGTTGTCTTAAGGCCAAGAAAGATGCCAAGCGGATTTATTTTACCAAGTGGATCATCATGGCCTTGCCATATTGGTCCATTTGATTGACCTTTATTATAATTATGAATTTATTTTATTTTCAGTTGCTACAAACGGGACAGACATGACTGGGGGATAGGACAGGGAGAAAGAATGAAAGAAAGAGAGGGAGAGAAAGAAAACCAAAGGGGAGAAGAGACGGTGAGAAAGGGGGGAAGAAAGAAAGAAAAACAAACAAAAAAAACAAAACACCTGGGTCACCTGTATGGAGAAAAAAAACAGAAGAGAAAGCAAACAACAAAGAGCAACATAATTAAAAAAACGGCACCATCACAATAAACTAGCTAGCAGTAGATATCAGTAGATTCTAAATAATAAACGATATTGTGCAGCACGTAAGATAGACAGCGCACAATGTGCTTTGAGGCAGCAGCCAAGAAAGCTGTAGTCCGCGTCTGTGAATACCCATGTGTGCACCTGTGTGCATACCTGTGTGGATCAGCATGCTTGCATTCCAAAGGTTTCTCCATGTAACGATCTGCTAGGGAGTGTGGGGGGGCCACAGCCCCGTCCTCCAGGGTATGAAGCAGGTATGGAGGAGATCAAAACTCCAGACATCCAGAGGCCCCAGAGTACAAGGACCCGAGGAGGACCACCAAAGGGTGGTAACCTGGTTAATAATTATATATTTGTTAATGATACCAGTGCATAATGTTACATGTGTGAGAGCCAAACCATCCTCAGAATCAGCCTGACATATGAATGAGAACGTGACATAGGGGGGGGGCGGAGCAGCGGCATTGTCTTCACGCACTCGGGGAACGTACCCGAGCACTTTGACCCCGCTGCTGCCCGTCAGGCCTTTCTCCACCTCTGCGCTCCGTCCTGGACAAACCTGCATCAAAGAGAGGATGATTGAAGATAATCTGGTATCCTATCATGTTGAGTAAGATACTTTGTGACACTGTGGAAGAAAATGAAATGCACGTGAAAAGAAACAAAGAGACATAAATGATGTTTAAACAGGAATAAAAGCCCCCGGCTCAGTGTGGGAATTGTCTCTAAAAGGGACGTATCTGCTCTCATAAGAGGTGTGTGTGTGTGTGTGTGTGTGTGTGTGTGTGTGTGTGTGTGTGTGTGTGTGCGTGTGTGTGTGTGTGTGTGTGCGTGTGTGTGTGTGTGTGTGTGTGTGCATGTGTGTGTGTGTGTGTGTGTGTGTGTGTGCATGTGTGTGTGTGCGTGTGTGTGTGTGTGTGCATGTGTGTGTGTGTGTGTGCGTGTGTGTGTGTGTGCGTGTGTGTGCGTGTGCGTGTGCGTGTGCGTGTGTGTGTGTGTGTGTGCGTGTGTGTGTGCGTGTGTGTGTGTGTGTGTGTGTGTGTGTATGGAGGCTCTGAAGCTGCATTTCACAAAGCGCAGTAATTCGTCATCACACTGCCTCCATTTTCAAAGCTTTTCTTCTCAGCAGAAGATAACGTGCTGCTTGCTTTCCACACAGATGCTGTCCAGCTCAGCATCGTTGCAATCACAGCTCGCTCGTCTACAGCTCGACATCACAAAGCTTCTAACACCATTTTGTCACCAAATGTAAATTTTATTTTTTAAAAGTCACATCTGATTATTTGCATATTACAAGTCTTTTTGTGTGTTTTCATTAATATTACGGTTAGACAACAGCTGTGAAGTTGGTCAAGCATGTAGAATAATATTAAGATTTACAAGCACAACCTCCCCCAGCCCAGTGTTATGAACGAGCATATGAATTTTACGAAGGCTGTGAAGTTCTCACAGCAGCTCACACTTTAGGTCCAATAGACAGACGTGGCTCTGCTTTTCAGACGGGCTTAAATGCAAAGCTTTTTTGATAAAGCTTATAGTCGGGTCTGGGTGAGGTAACCCTGAACCAGTCTATATTAATACTGCTGTGGGCTCCGGCTGGAGGACTTCCCATGATGCACAGAGCTCTTCTCCTCCACATCCTGCTTTTATATGCCACTATTGCACGCTACCAGCTTTCGTCTTCCCTCTCCTGAGGTTGTATTTTGTCCTGTTTGTTGTTCTTGACATTTCCATGCTACTCGTTGCTCCTCTTTAATAACGTAGGTCTTTACCTTACAATCTAAAGTGCCCTGAAGTTACTGTCGCTGTGCTGCCCTCTCCAAAGTAGAATTAAATAACACGGCGTGCCATTTAATACTTTGTTTTCCACACCTTGACCTTGAATTTAACCCGAAGCTCTTTGTATGTCATTTAAAACCAGAGAACTGCTGTGCTTTTTATACACAGTCTGCGATGTGTTCAATGACATTCAAGCCTCCGCTCTGTGCAGAAGGCCGATCATTAATTTGTTGAAACAGGACATCAGCTCTCTCCTCAGGTGAGATTATAATGACGCTGACTTCAAAGCTCTGATGTAAATCCTCTCTGGCTCTGGGCTCAAACCCCAGCTGTCTAAATGCAGGCATCGGTTTTTCACATGACAGTGAATAAAACAAGATTCAGAGGTCCAGCGTACTTTGATTGAAACATATAAAAACAAAGCGATGTTTCCCAAAATCACAGCGGCTGATACGGTGAGTCCATCAGTCCAGTCAGCTGTGACGTGAGCTTACGTGTCCTAAAAACACACGTCAGCCTGGCTGATGGTGACATCATACACTTTATATCTGAGAGCTTATTTTTCTCTTTGGCGGTTAAAAGCTTGCTGCTTGTCCTGCCGCTGATAATTACTGTTGACTTTACAGTTGTGACATTTCAGCTGTTTACAGTGGGACTGCATGGCGCTCATATCCTGCACAGCATGAGGGTGAACGGAGATAACGTGTCGTGGTTCTCGGTCCTTTTGACCCAGCATTTAGAGTTTCTTGTGTTTCTTGATATTCTGTATTTGGTTTATGTTCATCTTAGTCTGTTTTGACTTTCTTACACTCCCTGTTTAGTTCCTTGATCATTAGCTTCCTCCTTGTGTCTTTGTCCTCTGTGTGTCTGTGTTTCATTCTATGTTCCCCATCATGTCTCCTCTCGTCTTCCCTCGCTCCCTCTCGTCTGGCTTTCCTCCACTACTCTCACGTTTCAGTCCTGAGTTCCTTTGTTTCCTGTTTTATTGTGAAAGTCTTGCGTTCCTTATTCAGTGTGTTTAGTTTTGTTCCCCTGGTCTCGTTGTGTTCGTTGGGGCTAATTCGGCTCAGCTGTGTTCCCCATCTGTTCCCTCGTGTTTAAGCGCTCTCTCCCTCGTTCCCCGCCGTGCGTTCTGCCTCCCCACCTGTTTAGTTTCATGTATATTTCAGTTTTAGTTAGTTCTGTGTTTCTGCTCCATTCCTGCCTGCTTCACACGGCTAATTCATGACATCAACCCGTGTGAAGCCTGGTCCAGTCACGCCTTCGCTCTGAGCCAGTCCTGAGTAACACAGCTCTGCATCCTATCACTATCGCTGAGCCTCTTTGAGGAAACTCATTTCTGCTGCCCATCTTATTCTTCAGTCACTACCCACAGTATTTGCCCTCTTCAGTTCAATTCAGGCTTATTTACACGGCAGCAACAACAGTTGCCTCGAGGTTGTAAGATAAAGATGTTCTTTCTCTCTGTTCTCTGTTTATTGTCACACTTACATCATTCAGATCATCAAACACATTTTAATATTAGACAAAGATAAACTGAGTAAATACAAAATTCAGCTTTTTAATTATTATTTAATCAACTAATGGAAAAAGTTACCTGGCTGTGTGAAAAGGTGATTGTCCCCTAAACCTGTTGTTGTGCAGTTATGGGAAAACCTTTCAAATCAAACTGATGTTGCTGTGGAGTTCTGGTCCACTCTTCTTTGCATAGTTGTTTGAAGTCAGCCGCATTGGAGGGTTTTCCAACATGTTTAACATCATCCAGTATCTCAAATCCTCACACTGATTCTGGTTTGTTTTTAAAACCATTCAGAGGTGAACTTGCTGCTCTGGGATCAGTGTCCTGACTCTCCAGCTTCAGCTCATGAACCGATGATTCGGATATTTTCTGACAGAGAGCAGAATTTATGGTTCCATCAATTACAGCGAGTCGCTTCATATTTCAGGTTCCCTCTGAGATGATTAAAGAGTGGTTGTGGTTTTGTGGTTTGTGCATCATCGTAACCGTCGCTCTGTGACGCGATGGACTCAGCTTCTCTGGTTAGTCTGAGATCACACTGATCACGCAGCTTTCTGCAGTGACTGAAAGACAACATCTGCTTCTGTCATTAGACAGGATGTGGATCAAAGTCCATTTAACTATATTAACTATAACTTTGTTGTGCTCAGCTGGCACAGGCAGGAACCATAAATATGTATGTAGCTGTTGTTGTTTGTAGAGGAAAAAACAGACAACACAATGATTATTGGTGCTCTGCAGCTCATAAAACAGATTAAAACCAGCTGGAACAACATGAAGCCGCTGCTAACCTAATGTCCCAAAATGTGCTGTTTCTGGAGAACCCCTGTAGACGCTGTTACCTCAAAGACTACAATCCTGGAATTAAACCTAAAAGCATTAAAATGGATATTAAATCAACAATACAAAAACCGTCGCGGTCCTCCCGGATATCTTGTGCTAATAATAACTGTGCGCTGTTTATTTATTGATTTATTTTATCTATTTGTATTCTATTAAGGTTGGACGGTAGCTGTGCGGGTGCTGTAATCGATGGGTGTGCGTCTCCCAGTCAGACTCACTGAACTGGACTCAGTTGTGTTTGTGGTGCTGATGCTTCTTGGAGCCTTTTATGCCTCGGCTAATATGATTTTCTGTGCAGTAGGACTATTTGTGCTTCGGGTTTTGTTGCTTTCTATATTGCGTATCACATTAAAAACTAATACAGATGTGTGGGAAGCAGCTGTGGGACACTAATGATATTATTTTTAGAAAACATTTAATTTAAGAATAACTCCAACAAAGAAAGAACCACACCTGCAGAAGGACAAGTAAAGAGATGCTCAGAGTAACAAATGATGTTCAAGTCCCTCTGGCAGAGATGCAGGGAGCTACAGCCCACGGGGATAGCTGGGTGGGCGATAATGTCTTCCCAGAGGCCCCACTGAGCCCAGCACCCGACTCCCCCATAGGAGAAAGGATAGGTTCAGTGCACGTACACAAACAAGTAGAGTTATTCACCCAAGAGACTCCCGAGCCATGCAGGTAAGACCACACGTGTATCACTTCAATTTATCATTCTCACAGGGCAGGCTTTGCACACACGGTGTAGCTGTGCTAGATCAGCTGATATGAAGCACGGCCAGACACGAGCAGCTCGGCGAAACAGCAAACGTGCCAAACGGGGATTAGGTCATCGTGGCTTACAGCAAGTATAAACAAATGCATAGTTTTGGTATGCGTCCATGCAACGTTTGTCTCGGTCCTGAAAGTCACAGTGTGACAATTTATTCTAAACATTATAGAAATAAATCTGAACTTTATTTGTTGGTGAAGTCATTTCAGACCAATTCACCACACTGATTCAAGAGTTCTCCTCACACTGTTGCTGCAGACACACAAATGTTAGCCTGTTTTATTTAATGTATTCATCTTATTGTTTATATATCCAGGAAACGTGAGGGTTTCTTCGTCAGCGAGCATTCAGCTACACGTGGAAACGTTTAGAAAAAAGGAATAAATACGGATAAAATGAGTCTATTAAAAAGACGTTTGCTGTATTTTTAACGGTGAGTTATATTTATTAAACGTCTGTGCAATGAGAGATATATTATAGACGTGTACAACAAAGCATTGCTGAAGACTCCCCCCACGTTACACATCACAGTTACTCTGAGTTAAGCTGAGCTTCCTGCACACTTACAGTCTGATTGCAGCGCGAGTGTTCAGGAGAAGGAGAAAATTGTAGAGTTCACCACTTTTGAGGAGTGGAGACATTATTTCTATTTTTATTGCACAAAAGGACGAGAGCATGATGGTTCCTGGGCAGAAACAACTCTCCTGCTGCTGGACCCAGAATCGAATTAACGCCGAGCGTTTGCCGGCACTCAAAGCTCGAACCTGAGACTGAGCAGTGGACTCACAACATTTTCTTTACAGGCTGGTTTTGCACACTTGTGTTATATTGTTAGCTGCTAATTATGTGACTCTCAGGCCATGGTGTCATGGTCCTGGGTCGTGCGACCCAGTGTTTTGAGTTTTAGTCTATTTTGATGTTTATTGTTTGTTTAGGTTCATTAAGTTATTCCAGCTCATCTGTAATTATATCACCCTTGTGTTAGGTCTCCCTTGCCCTTCATGTGTTTATGTCTGTGTGTCTTATGTTGCCATGTTGCCGTTTCTGTCATCTTCCCCTGTACTCTGTCTCCCTGGTTCGTGCGTCTACCTGTCATGAGTCATGTCTGCGTGGTTATGTCTGATCTCCATGTTTCCTGTTTTACTTTGAAAGTCTGTATTCAATGTCAGTGTATTCAGTTTCACTTCTCCTGTCCTGTCTTTAGGTTCATGTGTGTCAGCTGTGCTCCCATGTGTGGCCACTTCCCCTGATCATCCCTCATGTGTATTTAGTCTCTGTGTTTCATGCAGTCTGTGTCACGTCGTCTGTGTCCCCGCCTCCATGGTTTCACGGTCAGTCTTTGCAGTTATCACCATAGTCTCTGAGTCTTCTTAGTTTGTCACAGTACTAGTTTTCCCAGTTTAGTTATAGTCTAGTCTAGTGTTTGTACACTTTGTCTTCAGCCATAATAAAGGCTCGCTTTCTGTTAAGTTCACTCCCGTCTACTCACTTGTGTGCGCACCTGGGTCCATCACACACACCACCACACGGCCTGTCTCCGCAGACATGTTGTGGTGTTAACAGCAAATACGTAAGGTAATCAGTTTAAAAAGAGAAAAAGCCGAGCTCGTGTACAACACCCGCATAAATGGAAGGGCAGCATCTGGAGTACAAATGTGTGCCAAACCAAAGATGCAGCTCAGGCTGCTGCGGGAGATACAGCAGGAGCTGAAAGCTACGCTTTATTTTACCGGTGCTGGAAATGTTTTGCTTACTCAGCAGGAGTTCCTGCTTTTACAGGTTGAAGTACATCCCAGCAAAGTTCGGATTTCATTGCCAACCTCACGGGAATGTTGCAATTATCTGAACAAGAAAATTCAAGTTTCCAGAACTCTTTTCATTCAAAGTTCACATAAAGAGTCTCCAATATTTGGAGTTTTCATTTGTTTTTAACAGTGATGCATTACTTTAAAACAAACGTTATTATATGTAATACTTTGTGTTGGGGCTGTTAACAGTGCCAACACTACAGGGAGTGCAGAATTATTAGGCAAATGAGTATTTTGTCCACATCATCCTCTTCATGCATGTTGTCTTACTCCAAGCTGTATAGGCTCGAAAGCCTACTACCAATTAAGCATATTAGGTGATGTGCATCTCTGTAATGAGAAGGGGTGTGGTCTAATGACATCAACACCCTATATCAGGTGGGCATAATTATTAGGCAACGTCCTTTCCTTTGGCAAAATGGGTCAAAAGAAGAACTTGACAGGCTCAGAAAAGTCAAAAATAGTGAGATATCTTGCAGAGGGATGCAGCAGTTTCAAAATTGCAAAGCTTCTGAAGCGTGATCATCGAACAATCAAGCGTTTCATTCAAAATAGTCAACAGGGTCGCAAGAAGCGTGTGGAAAAACCAAGGAGCAAAATAACTGCCCATGAACTGAGAAAAGTCAAGCGTGCAGCTGCCAAGATGCCACTTGCCACCAGTTTGGCCATATTTCAGAGCTGCAACATCACTGGAGTGCCCAAAAGCACAAGGTGTGCAATACTCAGAGACATGGCCAAGGTAAGAAAGGCTGAAAGACGACCACCACTGAACAAGACACACAAGCTGAAACGTCAAGACTGGGCCAAGAAATATCTCAAGACTGGTTTTTCTAAGGTTTTATGGACTGATGAAATGAGAGTGAGTCTTGATGGGCCAGATGGATGGGCCCGTGGCTGGATTGGTAAAGGGCAGAGAGCTCCAGTCCCACTCAGACGCCAGCAAGGTGGAGGTGGAGTACTGGTTTGGGCTGGTATCATCAAAGATGAGCTTGTGGGGCCTTTTCGGGTTGAGGATGGAGTCAAGCTCAACTCCCAGTCCTACTGCCAGTTTCTGGAAGACACCTTCTTCAAGCAGTGGTACAGGAAGAAGTCTGCATCCTTCAAGAAAAACATGATGTTCATGCAGGACAATGCTCCATCACACGCGTCCAAGTACTCCACAGCGTGGCTGCAAGAAAGGGTATAAAAGAAGAAAAACTAATGACATGGCCTCCTTGTTCACCTGATCTGAACCCCATTGAGAACCTGTGGTCCATCATCAAATGTGAGATTTACAAGGAGGGAAAACAGTACACCTCTCTGAACAGTGTCTGGGAGGCTGTGGTTGCTGCTGCACGCAATGTTGATGGTGAACAGATCAAAACACTGACAGAATCCATGGATGGCAGGCTTTTGAGTGTCCTTGCAAAGAAAGGTGGCTATATTGGTCGCTGATTTGTTTTTGTTTTGTTTTTGAATGTCAGAAATGTATATTTGTGAATGTGGAGATGTTATATTGGTGTCACTGGTAAAAATAAATCATTGAAATGGGTATATATTTGTTTTTTGTTAAGTTGCCTAATAATTCTGCACAGTAATAGTCACCTGCACACACAGATATCCCCCTAAAATAGCTAAAACTAAAAACAAACTAAAAACTACTTCCAAAAACATTCAGCTTTGATATTAATGAGTTTTTTGGGTTCATTGAGAACATGGTTGTTGTTCAATAATAACATTATTCCTCAAAAATACAACTTGCCTAATAATTCTGCACTCCCTGTACAGACTGGTGCTGAGTACGACTGACTGAGCACATTTTAAAATCATGATTCGCTGGAAGGTCGACACCAAGGTCAGCAGAGTCTCTGCCGTCTGGATTTTAATACACAGCCTGACAAGATTAATAAGTCACAGTTATTAGTTTTGAACCACGAAGTTCCGTTTACACAGAGATGACCACAGTTTGATTAAAAGTAACGAGATTAACGTCATTAAAATTACAGGTGAGCACATGAACTTTGGGGAAAATCGAGGCAGTTAAAAGCTGCAGGCTAATAACGGGCTGGTTCCTTCTGCAGGGTTTAGGTGAAGCTGCAGGTAAAGCATGTCTAAGCTGCCTGATTTTTTACTCATCCTCAAAATGCTGCAATCGCCGCACCTCTAAATATGACTCGCAAGGGCACGAACTCAGGTAGCACCAGATCAAAAGCCCAGATTTAGATTAAATCAGCTGATGATGAATTTACAAGGAAAGCAATTTAAAAGGGCCTTAAGAGTTCAGCTTTTGTTTAACATCGGGGAGCGCGCAGACAGTTCAGTGCCAAACCCGAGGGACTGGATGTCTGACAGTCTTCATTTGCTTTGGATCGTCAAATTTGCTCTCATGCTTTAGATTTTAAAAGCTTTACTGGCATGGAGCGGGACTATAAAGTTCACTTCACTATATTAAAATCAAACATTATAAAGCCTGCTTCATGCACCAATTGAAACATAACAAATTCACCCTGGCATCAAGCCGTGTATTACCTTTAAATGAGGGACAATAGTTGGTCATGTGGTGCTTTTTGTGTTCTCGTATGCTGGCAGGTCCTGCTGTGTGCAAACGCAAACGCAGCACAAATCACTGACAATGAGACGTCATACAGTCACATCCATGCAAGACAAATCCACTGGGGGGTGAATGGCGACCTTTGAACCCAAAGCTCCGCCTGGCTTACAACTGTCGCCATCAGCAAGAAACCCGACAGCGCACGCATCACTGCATGGGCTTCCTGCACCACCCGTAAAAGAAACACGTGTTTAGATGGATGTGGTGTTAAACTATTAGTGTGGAGCAGATATTTATTTTAGCTTGTAGGCTTTTATTAGCCAACGTGTAGTCCTGCTGAGCTTGTGACGCACGCAGTGGGTTTGAAGTCTGGGCGCCAATGATCCTTACAAACTCCGTTCCATTGAAGAGAGCGTTTTAACCAAACGCCATATCTTACAAAATGTCGAGATTTTCTAATACGGGGAAATGCGAAGCAGTTAAAGCAAATGGAGGGTGATCAGTGTGTGCCTTATCTACCTCATACTGCAGAGTTATTCTTAAATTTCTCTTGTTTTCACTTCAGTGCTGCCGACTCACAAATCCTCTGCTCTCTCCGTCTTCTGTTGCCAGACACAGCTGAAGCCGTGTCTCGCCAATTAGAGGGATAGGAGACTCGGAAAGCCTGAGCATGTCTCTCCACATTTCAGTAATAGCGTGGATATGCCAGTGGTTAGGGAAGGGATGTCATATAAAGTACAGTCTGCCAAGAAAATATGTGCAGTGCTGGAAACATAATGATCAATAATTTGCACAGTGCCATCTGCAGATGATTGCAGTCAAAATAACCTATGTGTAAAGACACCATCACCGGACAGGCCGGCTCGCCATCAATCATCGGCATCCAAAGCTTTTTATGATGGCAGCCGCTCACATCATGCTGTCGGCAGCGACTGGAAATCACATGTTTGTTCAGACGATTAGAAATCTGCACCTACTGAACACTTTATATTTACAGCAGGGCAGCTCGACCAGGCTGACTTTTAACCACGCTGTATTTGGTTAGGCAGCACTCGTTAATGATGTTCGTTCCTCTTTAAATAAATTAAAGCTCGTCTTTACCTTTGCAGTTTGATTCCATTCTGTGGCATCATCATCCTCACTGCACTGGTTTATATACCAGTGATCACAACATCCTCCACAGGGCACCAGGACCACATCTCCACCTTTGGCCAACTGGGAATCACACATGAACGTAACATGCATGGCTTTGGGAGGAAAATGAACACAGGCAGAGAGACAACATGCAAACCCCACACAGGAAGGTTCTAGCCAATCAGAACTCTTCAGTATGAAGTACTGAACGACTGCGCCATTTAGCAGCTTTTATTATTTCTATTTCTCAGGAGATGAGAAAAAGAAATAATGCCCTTTCCTCTCCTCTCTCCCTTCACACCCCAGTGACCGCCCCTCGCTGAACCTGGTTCTGTTCTTGGTTTCTTCCTGTTAAAAGAGAGATTTTTCCTTCCTGCTGTCACCCAGAGCTTGTTCTTAGAGGTGCATCTGATCGCCGGGTCTTTACCTGACAGTGTGAAGCACCTTGAGGTTACTATGATTGGACACAATAAGGGAAACACTTTACAGAACGTAAGCACAGGCTGCCCACGTCTTATTCACGGGTCGTGTTATAAAATGTTACCAAAGCTCTTTTAGTAACAGTTTGTTTGTGACGGACTGTGGCTGCATCTGCACCTTTATAATGAAGTCACCTGCACCCATATGGAAAAGAAATAGTAAAAACGTATAAAAGACTTAAATAACATGTGGCCTACTTCATACAGTGAATCATAGAAGCCTTATATGATTTACTCATGAAAGTGGCCACTTTCTCATTACTTCATGTATTGTTTTAGTATCCAAAACATACAAGTTTCATTTATATAATTTTTCAAAGGGTCTTATATGTGTTTTCACTCTTGTATGCTTTTCATACAAGTTTCACACAGGACAGATACAAACTTTATAAGATTCATATAGATCTTTTCCATGTGGGCAGTCATTTGAATAATACTTGTGAGGTGAAATTAGGAACAGAGGTTGTTGCACACTGTTTTAAAGTGTAATGTGATTACAGTAGCCCCAACAGACGTGATGAAAGTATCTCAATTTATCTTTCAGACTATAGTTTTGAATTCTCCTGACTGACTCTAATGAAAATGAAACCAAGGACAGCACAGCCACTTAGGACGTATGTGCTTTCATCTGGTCAGTGGGTGAGGCAGAGGTTTAG
The DNA here is from genome assembly GCF_964374335.1 of Astatotilapia calliptera. Taxonomy (NCBI): domain Eukaryota; kingdom Metazoa; phylum Chordata; class Actinopteri; order Cichliformes; family Cichlidae; genus Astatotilapia; species Astatotilapia calliptera. Next base: position 36,229,671 of record NC_137437.1, on the reverse strand, counting down.
AAGACACACTGTGGCTAACTGACCGCCACTTAGTGTGCTACGAGCTGTGACGCTGAGTGGGTAGTCAGACGCCAGAAGCTTCTGTGGGTCTCTTCTTCTGCAGTAGGATGAAAAAAAAAAAGTCTGGACAAGCAGTGATAGTTGCAAGAAGTGCATTCATTGCGAGCTAGCATGTGTGCTAACACACAGAGGAGAGCAGGTCATCTACTAATTGGAAGGGAGGTGGTTTGATCCCTGGCTGCTCCCGTCTGCATGCCAAAGCATCCTCGGGCATCCATCAGTGAGTGAATGTTAGAAAGCACTGAGGCACAGAAAACATTAGTGTGTGAGTGGATGACTGAGTGCTGTATGAGCAAGGAACTGGACTGCTGTTACAGCCTTCTGTTTTGAAATGACATGTAATACAAATTGTAGACATTTCCCTCTTGAAAATGTCATTTCCAACGATATTATGGTACAAGGATGCAGTCAGTTTCAATATTAATGCTCTCGAGTCCTTTTCATAAATCAGGAATTTAAATGTCACGAAGTTTCCCAAAGTTTAAGCAGATGTTTCATGCATCACTTTCACCTGGACTATCAGGATGTTTGTTTGCACTATGGGCTCAAATTGTGGTCATAAATATTTTGTACTTGTAAATCAGTTTTGTATGTGTAAAAAGAATTTGTGTGTGAAAATACGTGTGAAACTCTGCAAGTTACAAGTACGAATTTTGACCCTGTTTTTCTTCCTTTCAGCTGATTGGTCAATGTCATGTCAATCACAAATGTAACTATCCAATCAGAGAACAGATGGGTTTGGCTGTTTGAGGGGCGCTTTTTTTGAACTGCAGGTCCTTGAAGGGTGATACAGTTTGAAGCTGGAGGATCTCTATATAAATATCCAATAGCAGCTAGGTCCCCAAACTTTCAGTAGCTGTTGAAAGGATAAAGTTGTGGTATATCAGTGGTTAGAAATACATTATTACTTTAGGATTAGTGTAACTCAAAGTCAGGGCTGACCTGGGACCATTGCTGTGAGTCACAGTGCGCAGCATAAAGGTCCTTTCACATCGGACCAGGATGTGCTGCTAATTTGTGATTGACGTGAGATCGGCCAATCAGATGAAAGGAAGAAAAATAGGGTCAAAATTTGTACTTGTAACTTGAAACTTGAGGGCAGAGTTTCACACACAAATCTTTTTTACGCTTACAAATCCTGATTTACAAGCACAGAATATTTATGACCACAGTTTGAGCCCATACCACTGCAAAAAACTGAGTCATAACTGAGACTTGAGAGTAATTTTGTAAGAGTATTTATGTTTTTTAAAAGAACTACATGGCATAAATTTAACATGAGTAAAACTGTGCTTACTGAAACATGTCTAAAGCATGATGCCAGGGAGACGCTGGTGAGGAATCAGCAGTTTGTCGCACACTGTGCTGCAACAGTGATTCTCTTTGTTCAAGACAACCAGCAAAAGGAAGTGTAATCCAACGCTGACGCTCACTTCCTTTGTGGCTTCAGCCGTCTCTGTGCTGAAACTACAGCATGTTTTGACACAAAGTGCCACTATAACAATTAATATTTGAGAGTCACATATAATGACCTTGGGTAAGAGAAGACAAATGAGGCGTAGCATAGGTTGACAAAAGCCTCCTGTTTCCACATCAGTTACTTTCATATCTGGTAACAATAATGACAAAAGGATTGAAGCCTCGATGGAAAAAGCCTCGCTGTCTTACTGTAGCTCCTTGTCATTCTCCTCGAGTGCTGTGGGCAGGGCCGCCCTCTCTGCTGGGATAAGGTTATCTTGAATGGAAGAAACCCTCGGAGAAGCAGTATTGATCCAGCCCACAATTTCACACAAAGCTCTGCATTCACCATAAAAATGTTGGCAAGAATAATGTCGTTGCTTCTCATTTGGGGCTTAACACAAAATTTTCAGGAGAAGCTGCTCAATGACTTTCCTTGTTTCCTATTCAGGCTCCATCATAAATGTCATCATATGCAAAGCAGGATTTCTGAATGCCCGGCTGCATGCACCAAGCTCAGAGGGCTGAACCCAGCGTCTTGCATTTCACATGATGATCACCTGCGCTGGCTTTTCCCGTCTACAGCAACTTATGACAGTAAGCAGTTTGAGCTGCAAACCAACCACCGCCTGGTGTTGAGATTTGTCTACGTTTACTTTTACTTGTTTCTTGCATGCTTGGTGTGCACTGTCAGCCTGCTGAGTGGCGAACCCCTTTGATGGACATTCATGGACTAATATGAAAAGTGCAGAAACTGTTATTCTCCTAAAGACAAAATCTTCTGAGTTTAGTATCTTCAAACCTTTTATATTTGTAGTTTTTCCTCACAGCAAAATACCTGCAAACACATTTTTATGAGCCTCATGTGCATAAAGCATTTAACACGCAGTGCTACTATAAATAAATGAAAAACACTGAGCTACAGCATGGAAACTACAAACTTTAGACATCTTAGTAAACATTTAGATCAAGAGGATAATAAATCCAAGAAACAGCAAAAAAAGAAAAGATATCTGATAAATAAAATCACAAAAATAAAATGCTGTCTTTAAAGCGGAGCTGATTTGCTTTCCTTCATCCATAACTGAATCCCACTTTAGGCTGCGTGTGAATACCTGACACTCTCACCAAGCTCAACATTACTATTCAAGGATTTACCCATCGTGACGAATCCAGGAATTTTATATAGGAGGCTGCTCGCCCTGACCTTCGAATGTCACCGATGTATTCATCAATTTCAAAGGAACGAGCACAAAGGATGACATTAACATCTGTTGGGTCAGAGATCGCACCTTAGAGCATACTGCAGACTCTGATTTCCTTCACATGTGTTTAATTGAGATAATCTGATCAGGTGCATAAAACCAAGGTCAGCGAGAACGAAGTGGGGCTCGAGGTGTGCGCACCACAGGCTCGTCCAGTAATGAAGCGGTAAAAACATGTTTGTCCGTGTTATTGAAGGATGTGTTGTCGCTATAACAAACACATCCTCCATATACACATACAGATCAGAAATCTCATCATGCTGTCACATTGTTAGAACTGGAAATAACTGCCTGCGTGGTGATGAGCAGGCGGTAAAGCTGCGAGACGTTTTCTAGCTGTCAGACAAATACAAGAGTGTCCTTGACCTGAACTGAATACAGAAGAAATGCTGTTTTCCAACCATATTTTCATTTTTCCACATTTACAACATCGTTTGACACAAAACATTCTATCAGGAAATAAACAAACTGCAAATATTTTGTTTATTAAATGGCAAACAAATTGTTTTTGTTTGAACCAAAATTCACTCATTTTTTTCAGAAATCTTCCTCTTTATGTTCAATCTAATGACGATGACGATTAAATAACACCAGCTAAGGTTTTTGTTTTTACACCTGTGAATGTTGGTTAAGTAGTTGAGTTTTAGGTGTTCATCCTCTATCTATCTAAAAACTATCTAAATAAAATGTAATATGTGAGCACAGAGAGAAAAAAATATTATATATATTATATTATACTATATATTATGCAATAATATTGTCTCTTGTGTGCTGTTGTGTTCAGATTGTGTTCCAGTTTCAGTAGCACATAAACTAAACAAGTAGATGTCACAAAAGTCACATCCTTTGCAATCTTCATATCACATCTAAAAATCGATGTTGTCGTGGTTGTGATTTGGATTACCAGTATAGAAACCAGTGTAGGACCATGCTGTCTGTGGTTCATTCCTGTAATTAGAAAGAAAAAATGTTCTAATGTTACTGTAACACTTCTATGTTCATTCAGAAGCATCTGTGATGCTGAAACTACACTGTGGACCAGACGGTCGCCATAATAACATCATTTAAGGAGACACGACTACCAAGAATTTTCACTACACATGTTTGCTGTAACTTTAGAGCAGAGCAGGAAATGAGGCTGAGGAAATGAACCCAGACTGACCGCGCTGCACTCAGCTGTTTGGATTATATAGAACTGAAGGTCATGTAAGTATAGCTGTGCTGTTTATAGAGCTTTGAGAAAGTCCTGCTGTTCACCAACTGTGATAAAAGTAACTACAAATGTGGCAACAGTTACTAGAGATAATTTGAAAAGGTGCTGATATCCTTTGTAAGGTTAATGATTGCTGATTATCTAATAAAATATCTAAAACATAAATGCACATTAGTCAACAGGGTCCAGCTCTTGTTTTAGATAAGAGATAGTTCAAGATATTGATCTTCACTTCTCAGTAGAACTAAATGTAATTAAGCTCCTCTCTAAATGCTGGATACAAATCAACTACTTGCTGAATATTGGATCCATTCTGACAGAATTTTTTTGTCCCCCACCCCCATTCAACCTTCAAACACCCCGATACTGAAGTATAATTTGAGGATATTGTTGATAACACCTTAATACTTCCTTCATTGACTGTGGGAGAATCCATTCACACCTTCAGATCCTTTTAAAATTACATTTTGTGTATTTTTATCATCGTCTTTGTGAAGAACATTATTTTCAGCTGAACGCAGATGAAATAACAGAATGTTTTGCTTTTATCAGTTCATGTGACCCAGCTGGTCAGTTAGAGAGTTAATGAGTGAGGGTCTAAATACCCGACTGTCCTTTTTTGCAGAAAGTAAGCAACGCTGGCCTTTGTGATGAATTGAAACCTCCATTGTCGAAAGAATCACTTGAACCAAGGTTACACTGTAAACCAGATGAGCTACAGCAGACCATGCGCTATTTGAACTGTTTTTCTAAAGGCTAATTTTGTTCTTCATTCCTCCACCATCAGTTCATGACTGTTCATAACAGATAAGTGTAAGCCAATGGAGCTGTGTTTCCTAAGAAGCCAGTAAGCGCGCCTAATCCTATTTTAAAGAGCTCAACTGGGAGAAGCTGGTTAATATCCACTTCAGCCAGAACCAAGGCCTGGAGGTGCTGGTGCTCCAGTAGACCCGGCAGATCTGGACCAGAGAGACAAAGTGTAGCTGAATGGCAAGATGCAGATGGTCTCACGGGCTGTTCAGCACGTGCCACGGTGGAGCTTCACTGGAGGCATCAACAGTCTAGTTGTAAATACATTATGTGTGGCCAACACTGGAGGCGAGGATAGGATCATGGAAGGCACAGATGTGGCAAAAATATAAAACTGCTCTTTAGGCAGAAGTGAGAAAGAAAGGACAAACAGCCAAGGCCAATTAGACTAAAACAGCTGGGGTGGCGGGTAAGAAAGTTTTAGGCTGCTTCTGATTAATAGCTATCAGCCCTCATCTGAATCCTGCCTATTAGAGAAAATGTTTTTATGAAGCAATGGTAAGCTATATAACAAAGATGGTGAACAAACATCATGGAGAAATGGCTCCAGTATGTGCTGGTTGAACAATGGGATGCCATCCCACAGCAGTGACCAGCATGAGGAGGGGCCAGGCTATTGTGGCTGTGTGTGGTTCTTCCACATGTCATTGAGGCCTCTGTTGGTTAAATGGATAAACTGGTAAATTCTCAAAAATACTCTTCTCTCCAGACGTCAAGCATCCCATCCAACAAATGATCCAAACAACAAAAACAAATTCAATAAGTGAATAAGTTGTTTTGCATTCACAGAGAAGATCTGGAGATTCTCATGAACTCAACTCTGCTCCTCAACCCACAAATGCATTTTCCCACAATGTGGCGCCATGAGAGTGGAAATAACCAGGCTTCCTACGGCATAAGATTTAGAGCCAAGAAGGATGGATGGATACACAGATAAATAGACGGATAGACGGATGGATAGATAATATTAGGGGTGCAACGATACACAAAATTCATGGTTCGGTTCGGTACTTTGGTGTCACGGTTCGATATTTTTTCGATACAAAAACAATGTTCATGCCTTTTTCATTTGTCATTTATTAAAATTATAAATATATATTTTAACTCAAAAGTACAGTTTTTATATTTAATGTTGCGGAAACAACAAAGTAATAAAAAAATAATCTATCTGATGGAGGAATCCCTCATCTTTGGAAAAGAGAGTTTATTACAGAGAAATGGCTCTTTCAAAATAAAAGCTCTACTATACGCTTCTTCTGGGCTATATTCTCAGCAGCATATTAAACATATCAGGTCCCCATAAGGAGAATCCTGTGCTAACGGCTGTCTAAATGACTCGGGTAAAGTTTGTAGCATGCTGCTTGTTGTTTTTGTCTGCTTCCACTTGTCTTTGCACTAGGATGATGTCGGAGTAAATGTGCAGTCATATTCGTTGTGTTCCCACTAGTGCTGTCAGCGTTAATCTGAAATGACGTTAACGCCACAACACGGCAAATCTCCGTTAACGAGCTACCGCGGATCGCCCCGTGCTTGGGGCTGGAACACGTTAACGAGCTAACTGCGCTAACACACTAGCTCCCACCCATGTAATTGAGCATTGCATGGCACATCCAACATACTGTTTTACTTTAGTCCATGACGCGCTTACCTTCAGGGTCATACGTCACATGAAGACCAAAATAGTTCCAAAGGCCAGATCTGAATGAGGGTGGGGGAGGTTCAATTCGCCATGTTGCAACGAGCTTAGCTTCTGTCTCGCTAGCTTGCCCTGCGCTCAGTGAATCTGCGTTTGACTACTCCGCCTAGGCTGCACTGTCGAGCGCAGATCCACTGAGCGCTCAACGCAGACAGCATCGTCAGAAGGAAAGTTGATAAAATAAATTAAAAAATTTGTATTGTTCCATACATATGCGTACTGAACCGAAAGCACTGTATATAAAAAACACCCAGCACGCCCCTTCAAGCTCGGGTCCTCTACCAGAGGCCTGGGAGCTTGAGGGTCCTGCGCAGTATCTTAGCTGTTCCCAGGACTGCGCTCTTCTGGACAGAGATCTCCGCTGTTGTTCCCGGGATCTGCTGGAGCCACTCGCCTAGCTTGGGAGTCACCGCACCTAGTGCTCCGATTACCACGGGGACCACTGAGGGGATATATATATATATATATATATATATATATATATATATATATATATATATATATATATATATATATGCAGTCAACTCCAAGCCCATAGCACAAGTCACCATCAAGTGCGGGATCTACCAAGGAGATGCTCTGTCCCCACTGCTGTTCTGCATAGGCCTGAACCCCCTCAGTGAGATCATTAACAAGACTGGCTACGGATACCGACTACGGAACGGAGCAGTTGTCAGCCACCTCCTGTACATGGATGACATCAAGCTGTATGCCAAGAGTGAACGAGACATCGATTCACTGATCCACACTACCAGGCTATACAGCAATGACATTGGAATGTCGTTCGGACTGGAGAAGTGTAGTCGGATGGTAACAAAGAGAGGGAAGGTAGTCAGAACTGAGGGGATTGAACTACCAGAAGGCAACATTACAGACATAGAGGACAGTTACAAGTACCTGGGGATCCCACAGGCGAATGGGAACCATGAAGAGGCCGCTAGAAAAGCTGCAACCACCAAGTACCTGCAGAGGGTCAGGCAAGTCCTGAGGAGTCAGCTGAATGGTAAGAACAAGATCCGGGCCATCAACACGTACGCCCTGCCCGTGATCAGGTACCCTGCTGGGGTAATAGGCTGGCCAAAGGAGGAGATAGAAGCCACTGACATAAAGACAAGAAAGCTCCTTACCATGCATGGAGGGTTTCACCCCAAGTCCAGCACCCTGTACGCTAAGCGGAAGGAAGGGGGCCGGGGACTGGTGAGTGTCAGCACCACAGTCCAGGATGAGACAACGAACATCCAAGAATACATTGGGAAGATGGCCCCAACTGACCGAGTGCTCAGTGAATACCTCAGGCAGCAGAAACCCAAGAAAGAGGAGGGAGACGAGGAACCATCATGGAAGGACAGGCCCCTGCACAGTATGTACCACCGGCAGATAGAGGAGGTGGCTGATATCCAGAAATCCTACCAGTGGCTGGACAAAGCTGGACTGAAAGACAGCACAGAGGCACTAATCATGGCAGCACAAGAACAAGCTCTGAGTACAAGATCCATAGAGGCTGGGGTCTATCACACCAGGCAAGACCCCAGGTGCAGGCTGTGTAAAGATGCCCCAGAGACAATCCAGCACATAACAGCAGGGTGCAAGATGCTAGCAGGCAAGGCATACATGGAACGCCATAACCAAGTGGCCGGCATAGTGTACAGGAACATCTGTGCCGAGTATAACCTGGAAGTCCCGAGGTCAAAATGGGAGATGCCCCCAAGGGTGGTGGAGAATGACCAAGCTAAGATCCTGTGGGACTTCCAGATACAGACGGACAAAATGGTGGTGGCTAACCAACCGGACATAGTGGTGGTAGACAAACAGAAGAAGACGGTCGTAGTGATCGATGTAGCGGTTCCCAATGACAGCAATATCAGGAAGAAGGAACACGAGAAGCTGGAGGAATACCAAGGGCTCAGAGAAGAGCTCGAGAGGATGTGGAGGGTGAAGGTAACGGTGGTCCCCGTGGTAATCGGAGCACTAGGTGCGGTGACTCCCAAGCTAGGCGAGTGGCTCCAGCAGATCCCGGGAACAACATCGGAGATCTCTGTCCAGAAGAGCGCAGTCCTGGGAACAGCTAAGATACTGCGCAGGACCCTCAAGCTCCCAGGCCTCTGGTAGAGGACCCGAGCTTGAAGGATAAACCGCCCGCAGGGGCGTGCTGGGTGTTTTTTTTTTAATATATATATATATATATATATATATATATATATATATATATATATATATATATATATATATATGTATGTATATATGCATGCATATATACAGTATATGCGATAGATGGATGGGTGGACAGACACTCATTTCAATTTAGAAAATAATAAAAAGAGCAGGCCAAAATATTTGCAGACCTTGTTACCACCCAAACTGCCGCCTCCTCTTATATCGCAATGAAAGAGCATTCCACTCTTTGCAGCGCACTCGTCTCATAACACACTGCAAGGAGTACATTTGCATATTTCAAGGGGTGACAATGTCATTTGCATAAATTTAATGAGTCTTTCAAAGGAAAAAACACTGGATACCTGCAGAAACAAGCTGACATTGTTCAAAGGCCTTTTTTCCCCTTATTACTGACAATATTGGCCTTGGCTTGCAGACAAAGCACTGTTACACAGATTGTCAGGAGGTTTGACATCTTTGTTATCAGAGAGGCTGTTTTCCTGGGAGGGAAAACGTGCACAGAAGATGGAATTTCATACCCGCTAAATGGGTGGCATAGATAGTTAGCATGATATTGATACAAGGACTTGTTTGCTGGGAGGAGCTGACAATCACCAGGCACTAATACCGGTGTGTCATGGCGACGGAAGTCTGCGGCATTTTGATGAAAGCAGTTCAACTGTCAGTAACAAAACGGGCAAACTAATTACCAGTGTAAGCTGATTTCCTGGTTCACGCTCCCAACAGCTGGGAACGTCTCCAAGCGCACGGCATGATTGTTAAACTAAGAAAAGGTACATGTTCTGGGTAGGTACACCAGAGACAGTGTAAATGAATGGGACTGAGTGTATGGAAATGAAATAAATGTTCCCCTCTTACTGGGAACAGCCCTGTGAATTTCAATGAGGAGACGATGGTCTCTGTGGCAGTGAAAGCGAGGATTAAAAACTCCGAACTTCTTCTCCGTCAATCACGCTCCTAATGTGAATCTATGGCGTGGTGCCGCACAGGCTAGCAGAGGCCTTTTGTCTTCATATTGCCAGATATGAGATCAAAGTCTATGCGATCACTTCAAAGATGACATTTGCAAAAAAATAAACATGGCAATACTTTGCCACGGTCATTTCAGCAACTCCCCGTTTGTGCCGCTGTGCTCGGCCGTGCATCGCTCTCTCTCCAGAGTCATTTATTAAATACTGATGAAACAATGGTGGCACATAAGCTCTCCTTTGTCAGGCCTAAGCTAAGTTAATTAATTAGCAATCCATGCCACAGTGCCAGGAGGTTGTTGATTGTATCATCCTAAGCCGTCATCCTGTGTAAATTGACTGAGATTGAGATCTAACAAGGCTTTGACCTGGATCCCTTCCTAACAACCTGATGTGTGAAACATTGATGAGGGGATTAAGCTGGAGGAGGCTAGAGGACATGTTATCTTCAGCTCCATTATGTGGCAGTGGTCAGACACGCACTGTGTGGAACTATGCTGTTGATGCGCAACCTTGAGGAGTGTGTCCTTTTAGCTTCATACAAAAAGTCTCCACTACACCGAGTCAAGCACGATAAAGACATGGCATGAATTTCAGATGTCAGTCCTAACTCTGACTTACACAGCGACTAGTGCTTTCTCTTTGTTCCCACAGCAATAATATCCTGAAATTATTCACACAGCAATTCAACATCTTTGAACCTGTTCAATTGGCATTCATTTGCAGTATGTGAGCAATAATATTCAGATGGCGTCTTTTGACCTGCTCGTTCTTTTAATGAGCAAAAAATGCATCTGGGTATCCTGCTACTGTGTCCTCAGTACAAAGAGTGACACTGGTGGTCACACCAAAGTGGTTTTTGAATTTCCACAGGCCGCCCACTGCTCTGAGGCGCGCTAACTGTTAGGTGAGCTGATCAGGCCCCGTGGGCCCTCAAAGAGGTTAGAAGACCACTCAGTCTCATTTCACATTAGCAAGAATAACGAGCACAGCAGCGGCATTCACATGCCAGTACACAGCTGGGTGAAGATCGGTGTGCACAGCATCGTGTGCTTTTAGAGCATCGTGCCACTCTGTACAGCCTCACAGCAGCTACACAACCAGCAAATAACAACAACAAGCATCACAGAGTAATACAAGTGCAATGATAGGTCATAATATTGTGTGATGCATTTGTTAGCAGATCATAAACCTGACATGAGTGAACTGGTGAAGTTAGAAATGTCCACAGTAAATGCATCTTCACCAGCCTCCACATCGTGAACGTTTGTGACATTTCATGAACCAAACAGTGAGAGAAATAATCCTCAGCAGATCAATAATGAGAGTAATTGTCAGCTGCAGTCCTAGAACGAAACACCTTTATTCAGCGTCAGTCGTGACCTTTCACTTCTTTTCCCAGTTGTGCCGTAATTACTGGCTCTCATAAATCCACATTCAGCTGGTTCTGTCGAGCGCTACAATTAAGTGCTGCAAAAATGTGGCACAAGATTGTGTTTTTGTTGCCTAGGAGAGGAAGTGTCCCTGATTTCAGTCACATGTTGAGTTTGTCCAGCGGTCTGACATTATCCATACGCCCTTGTGGATAACAGGAGGCAGACCTCTGCGATGAATATGGAGGAAACACTTAATAGAAGCTTCTACTGCCATTATTTAACAGGCTTTGCAGTCTTGCAGTATGCACTTACATTGTATTATTTTAGTCAGCATGTGATTAGCCTCCCATAGGCCCCAGAGTCTAGCTGAGCTGAAAATCCCCTGTGCTTCCCACAGAGACACATCAAACCGAACTGGGCCTGATTAAACAGCCTGCTTGAAACTTCAGAAAACAGCAAACAGTTTAACCTCACAGGAGTGATTCATACTGCTCCCCTTTTACACTGCTGCACACCGGGCACACCATCATGCTCAGTTTAAAGCACTGCCATGGCTCAATGGAAGCCGGGCAGTTACTGTATGGATAATTATCACCTTACAGCACCCGTGTAGCGTAATAGTACGACATCATCTTTGTGTTTTGGGACGAACAGTTTTAGCTTAATTTCACCTGATTTAATCAAGTTAGAAAAAATCCACAATGGCTTTATTCATAACCTCACAGTGGTTTATGAGCAGGATGAGAAATGGGTACGATATTAAGCAATAAACATGATTCCTGCATGCCTTTGGTTCACTGACAGACCATCTTGTGAGAGAGAGGAATGTGCCGCTGGACTCGCAGGTGCATCATTTTGACCAGACTATTTTGCTTCTTTACCAGAGATGAAAACGGGGGACAGATTTAACGGCGTGGCTTGTCTGGCTTCATGACATCCTACACTGCAAAAGCCGAGGATTTACAGAAGCACTTGTGACAAGGTTATTGTAGAAAACAAATTGAAGTCACGACACTGCTGAAAGCGCCCGGCCAACGGTCACGAAGAGATAATCCAGAGCTGGGAGGCTGCACTTTGGTGTCGGTCCTAAAACTGGATGATTTACATTTCATCACAGCGATGCCACTGATGCACTGCATATATGACTGATGTCTAACTATGCTGAAAGCATCCCACAGCATGATAATGGTAAACTGTTTCCAGATGTAGGACAGCTGGTTTCATCATTCTGTCATACTGACTGAATTCAGTCACTCAGGGCTGCTTTGATTTGATGTTTCACAGATCTTCATTCAGTCCTGGCACTGATGAAGGAGGCAGCAGTAATGAGCACGATTTATGCCATATGTGCAAGAGACTTGTAGAAATTACACTTGTCAGCACTGACAAGGACGCCGAGTGTAGTTACATTTTTGAGTGCCCTGTTCTTCCCGTCAGTGTCAATAAGAGCAGAGTGTGTGTGTGTGTGTGTGTGTGTGTGCGTGTGTGTGTGTGTGCGTTTGTGTGTGTGCGTGTGTGTGTGTGCGTGTGTGTGCGTGTGTGCGTGCGTGAGTGTGTGTGCGTGTGTGTGTGCGTGCGTGTGTGCGCGCGTGTGTGTGCGTGCGTGTGTGCGTGTGTGCGTGTGTGTGTGTGCGTGTGTGTGTGTGTGCGTGTGTGTGCGTTTGTGTGTGTGCGTGTGTGTGTGTGTGCGTTTGTGTGTGTGCGTGTGTGTGCGTGCGTGTGTGTGTGCGTGTGTGTGTGTGCGTGTGTGTGTGTGCGTGTGTGCGCGCGTGTGTGTGCGTGCGTGTGTGCGTGTGTGTGTGTGCGTGTGTGTGCGTTTGTGTGTGTGCGTTTGTGTGTGTGCGTGTGTGCGTGCGTGAGTGTGTGTGCGTGTGCATGTGTGCGTGTGTGTGTGCGCGCGTGTGTGTGCGTGCGTGCGTGCGTGTGTGTGCGCGTGTGTGTGCGTGCGTGTGTGTGCGTGCGTGCGTGCGTGTGTGCGTGCGTGCGTGTGTGTGCGCGTGTGTGTGCGTGTGTGTGTGTGTGTGCGTGTGTGTGTGTGTGTGCGTGTGTGTGTGTGTGCCTCCTCCACTTCTCACACAATCATGCTCAGAGAGAGATCCCTCCTCTCGATTGCAAATGGCAAGAATGCATCATGATCTTAATCTTATTCTATATCAGAGACTGTTGGTTAGAAATGAGAGTCATGCAGAGTTCACTGCTGTGCGTGCCTGTTTGTTAATACTGCTGCTTTACTGTAGTTAAGACTTGAGACCAAACTATGAGACTGTGATCAGGAGTTCATGAAGAAGGAACCAGAAGGCTAATCCAGACTTTACACCTTCAGCAGCTGAAAGCAGAAAGAGCTGAAAGGCTGAAGACGCTGTTGGACACGTCACAGCACCTGTACATTAAATATATAATGAATTTGTTTTTGTGTTGATCTTTGTTACTCGAGACATGTAAGTAAAGAAAGCGTGTCAGTGCTGACCAGCAGAAACATCCAAAGGTCTGTACATCTTATACTCAGGAGGGACTGAAGAAAGTACTTGTCAGGTTGTCAAAAAGCATCTAAAAGCTTCTCTTCTCGCACCCGGTCGACTCTGACAGGCAACATTTTGAACCTAACAATTTAGCGAGTACATCCATTTCACACAGATGAGAAATATGCACTATGGGAACTTTCCTCTCACGTTCTTTTACTTTCTTTTGTTTTGTATTCTTCACACTTCTAAAGCTCGTGAAAGCCTCTGAGAAAAGCTCTTCGCCTGTTTTGATGCCATTTATCTTGGCACGCGCTACAAGCTCTTCTTCCAGGCTGCTTTGCAGATGATTGCGTTCACACGCTTCACACAAGGTGGATTTCACTTCAGGCTTATTGCCCCTTTTGACCAGGTTCAGATGTGATTTTGTGGAGAGCAGCAAAGATGTGCAGCAGACACGTCATTAGGAGCCATTGCTGGCACTGCATTTACTCTAGTTATAGTTTATGGTACAGATTTAGCAAAGGGCTTGAAACATTCCCCTGATAGTTTGATGACATCACAACTGATGCAGCTGTAACGTACTGAGATCTGCTGACTGCAGACGCACTGACCTACAGGGGACTCGCTGTGACCTTTGAACTTGTTCTGGAAGCAGCCATATAGTAGCCAGTAGCCATGTTGAGACATGGTTGGTCGCAGCAGATGGCCCCGCCCCTCTCTGAGCCTGGTTCTGCTGGAGGTTTCTTCCTGTTAAAAGGGAGTTTTTCCTTCCCACTGTCGCCAAAGTGCTGCTCATAGGGGGTCATATGATTGTTGGGTTTTTCTCTGTATGTGTTATTGTAGAGCCAACTGCACAATATAAAGCACCTTGAGGCGACTGCTGTGTAAATAAAGTTGAATTGAATTAAATGGTCATCAACAATACTCAGGTTTGCTGTGTGATTTAAACAACAGTCAGCTGGTACTAAGGTGTGCCAAGCCGATATCTCTCACACGAACACACCACCACACTGCACTGCTGACACGGGGCAGGATGTCACGCTGATTATGCCACGATCTCATCCACCCGTCACAGCAGAAACTGAGACTCATCAGAACACAAACTTTTTCCCAGTCTCCTGTTGTTCAGTGAGCCTGTGTGAATTATAACCTCGGTTTCTTGTTCTTCGCTCACAGGAGTCACTCCCAGTGTGGCAGTGACTCCTGTGACTCCAGTGACTCAATTATTTGAGTTACAGTTTCCTTCCCATCAGCTCAAAGCAGTCTTTCCATGCTCCTCTGACCTTTGACATCATCAGGCATTTTCTCCCAGAGAACTGCTGCTCACTGGATGTTCTCTCTTTCAGAGTTTTCTCTACCAATTCCATTCTGGACAATTCCAGCAGATCAGCAGTTTCTGAACTCCTCAGTGGAGCCCATCTATCATCAACAACGACCAGAGTCGCTGAAATCACTTTTCCTCTCTATTCTGATGCACCTCTGATGAGTTAATGAACGGTTGAACAAGTGTATTTAATAAAGTGGCCAATGAAAATAAATTTTATATAAAGTAAGTACAATTACATATTCTAATAAAAACTTTTGTTCCTATTATGAGACACAATACTTAATAATTGAATTAAAAAACTTAAATTCTAAAATAACTATTAAAAGTGATTTTTTAAATTCAGTAGCTGAAGATTTCATTATATCAGCAGTGGTCAAAACACACTGCTGGCTGCAGGCTGATAGCTGAAACCTGTGAATGATCACAGCTCTGCACTGCAGCTCTGCAGTGTTAGCAACAGGTGAGTGGAAATGAGCTGCAGATTACACAGGCTCTATTTGCATGTGGATGAATGGCAGATTACTGAAGTGTGAAGTAGCTGATGGCCTTCCAGCTGGATGCTGTCACATGTGAAAGAACTGCTAACACGGTGCAAATTCAAACACTAATAACTTGTAAATAAACAGGATAACGCCAAGAAAGCATGTTTATCTGCAGAGTACATGCAGTCCCCATGAGCACATATAAATGGTGATGCTAGCTACTACAGTTCTTCTGTCGGTTTTGTTAGCCTAATGCATGTTATTGATTATGTTATTTTTGTTATATGTTGCTGTTATAAAAACCCTTTTCATTATTCTCAGCATCACAAACAATGATCTTCAAGTAATTATCAGAAAACGTTTGCAGTTTTATTGTTAATGAAAGACCCCACAGAGAGAGCGAGAGCTCAAACAGCTCAGAAGAACACAGACCTCACAGCCGCAGGCGACACTGAGACGCATCCTTAATCTCAAATACAGTAAACTAGTTAGCTAACGTTAATTAGTAACTCAACATTTACTGACATCAGCATGAGCATCATGTCAGTAGATTGAATTAGCATTCTAGCAGCATTAAGCTTCCCACTAAGTATATTTCATATTGCAAATTCTGTTTATATAGCTGTAAGTGTTGTAGTTCAACAGCATCAAGGTTGGGTATGTTTTGCATTCAGAGATGCTGTTCTGCATATCTTGGTTATAATGAGTGGCTTTCGAATCACCGCCTGACCGTTCTGACCTCTGGCATCAACAAAGCACGTTCACCCAGAGACGTGCTGCTCGCTGGGCGTTCTCTCTTTGCCAGACCGCTCACTGCAAACTCGTGCTTGTGTGGGAAAATTCCAACAGGTCGGGAATTTTTGAAATACTCAGACCATCCCGCCTGGCGCCAACAACCACGCCGTGTTTAAAGTCATGTAAATCACCTTTATCCTCTTTCTGATGCTCAGTTTGAATTACTGCCTCGGCGTGGCTGGCATGTCTATCAGTGATGGAGTTACTGTGATTGCCTGAGTGGATATTTGTGTTAACGAGCAGTTGAGCAGAACTGAAATAGTAAATCTTTATTGATACAAACATCACTGAGTGTCTGAGGGCTGCACTGAAAATCACACCAAAAACCAGTAAGTTCAACACATGACACAGATGTGGAAATGATGTCATAAATCCCCTCTGCCCTCCAATTAAAATCCTTTAAAGTATTAAATACATAAAGAGTCTGGACAAACATGGACGGCACATCAATGTTGGTAACTGTGTTTCCTCCTGAGACTAGTTAACTCTCTTTGTAACCTTGTATGAATCATTTGCAGAGCCAAAATAAATCCTGATGATCACAACGACAGCTTAATGCAAAAGGTTTAACAAAGAACATTTTTCACCTCCCGTAGTATCCATCGCCCCGCTGAAGCTGCTGGTTTTACTTTTCAAGCTTCAACATTCAAAGAAAAGTTGAAATATTTTTGCTTAACAATGAATATAAAACATATGAAAGTGTTTTTCTTTTTCATTCATTTTAAACTTTAAATGTAAAGAATAAATTCATGTCTATGATGGCTCTCACGAAAGTTGTTCACTTTTAAGCATTCAGTGAGAAACAAAACCGTCTCTGCCGAGTCTGCCGGTTACAACTCAAAGCTGTGAAGTACAACGCAGTAATTACACTCAATAATATTCTGTAATTAAGCATTTATTAACTACTTACAGCTTTGAGGCCCCACACTGAAACAACTGCAGCAGGAATATACAAATACGACCTTTGTGAAAGCCTGCTGCAGACACTCTGCTCTGTTCACAATGACAAATGCTTTCAGTTATTGTATATGTCTAATCACACATGCACAGGAATTTCAACAAGTTTAGTTTAATATCTATCTCTGCCACATTAGATTAGATTAGTATTACTTGCTGTCTTCAGCCTCAGCGTCCCACAGTCCCCTCTGTTTCACCTGCAGGTGACTAATCCTAAATGACCCAAACACCTCCAAACTTTTATCGGAATAATTAAATTCCTTAAATTAATTCATTCAACCATTGACATTTTTTTTACTTATAATTAATAAATCAGTGGATCAAGTTTCTCACAGATCATTAACTTTAAAAAGCTGTTTGACCCAGTTTGAAAAAACAAACAAACATGGTCCTTTTATTGGGTTCCTCCCACCAAACCCAGCATGTGTCAGAAATGTGCCAGAATACCATAAACCCCATCAGCACTGCTCACCATGACCGGCCCACCTTGGTATTTCTGTTTGTGAGACACTATGTGTAATGTGAAAGTCTCTCATTGCCTTACATGGATAATTATGGATAATTACAAGAGAAAGACATTTTTCAGGTGCTGAGCAGTGATGATAGAGGAGAAATACCAAAATAAAATGATTCAAACTACAGTGGAAAAATCATTTTATATCACACAGAAGTTAAAGTGGGGCAGCACGGTGGCACGGTGGTTAGCACTGTTGCCGCACAGCAAGAAGGTCCTGAGTTCAATTCCACCATCAGGCCGGGGTCTTTCTGTGTGGAGTTTGCATGTTCTCCCCGTGTTTGCGTGGGTTCCCTCCGGGTACTCCGGCTTCCTCCCACCGTCCAAAGACATGCAGCTTGAGGGGATAGGTTAATTGGAAACTCCAAATTGCCATTATGTGAGTGTGAATGGTTGTCTGTCCCTGTGTGTTAGCCCTGCGACAGACTGGCAACCTGTCCAGGGTGTACCCCGCCTCTCGCCCTATGACAGCTGGGATAGGCTCCAGCGCCACCCGCGACCCTGAAAAGGATAAGCGGAAGCGAATGGATGGATGGAAGTTAAAGTACATAATATATGTTTTACCTGGTTGAGTTATTCATTCAGACGACTGAGTGAGATCTTCAGAATCATAGAGCTGATGTCTCAGTGCTGCCGATGTCACTGTCTGATTCACACTGTGCTGCATAATGAGGCCGAGGACTGGCTCTGTAAAGGTGCACATGCATGAGGCTACGTCCACACTAGCCCGGATAGATTAGAAAACGGCGTGCTCATCTTAAAACGCGCCGCGTCCACATTATCCTTTTCAAGCGTTGTTCATCCACACTGAAACGATCGAAAACGCTGACGTTCCAGTCCTGCGCATGCGTGAAACACAAGAAGATTCGGCCTGCCTCATTTCTGTCTGCCGCTTATTTATTTGAGGCAAAATGTTGAGGACAAGCAGCAAGTTTTTAAAATGGACTAACAAAGAAGTGGAGTTGTTGCTGCGAGTAACACAAAAGTACAAAGTTGCAAAAAAGAGTGAGAATTAAAAATGTGAGCTCTCTGGAGCACGTGCAGACTGATATTTAATGGGGCTGTCAAACAAAACAGCTGCTGTATAATGCCCTCCGATATCTTTGTTTAATTGGTCACATGACTGCATCACATGACTAACATGTGTCATTGTTTTCAAAAAGGCTCCGGGTCCGCCGTCCACACTGTGAAGCGAAAACGGCGTTTTCAAATGTATCCGCTTTGGGGAGCGTTTTGAAAACGCTGCGTTTCCTTGAGTCTCAGTGTGGACTTGAGGCCGAAACGGAGAGAAAAAGATGAATTTTCAAATGAAAACGTGTTAGTGTGGACGCAGCCAGAGGTTACACGTTTACATGCAGTGTGTTGAGCCTTTTTAAGCGTTGCTTTAACATTGTTGTTGTTGTTTCCTTGAACAGAGTGCAAAGCAGCAAAGCCTTCAGGCAGATTCACAGTCGTCATCAGCCAACAGCAAACTCTCTCATCTTTGAAAATGATTCAAATCAGCTGCGAGTTGATGAACCGTTTGTGTTCATTGGGTAAGAACTTCAGGTTCGAGCTGTCAGGAAGTCAGTTATTCCTGCTAAAGCTTATTTTGTCACTCAGAACATAAAGAATGGAACGAGCTGACGGCAAAGTCATTCTCTGAAAAGCACCAAATTACACAGTAATGACATTTAATGGTATAGTCTAACTTTGCACTTAGTGAGCAATTTGCAATTATTTGATTTTCAATTATAAAATTCTTAAGAGTATTTCAGTATGACTGAAATAAAAGTAACTTTTATTAGATTGTGCAGGTGTGACAGAAGCACATTAGCACAAACAGGAAATTGCAAAGTAAAGTGAATAAAACTACTTTTCACTTTAATGCTAAAATCTCTACAGGGAGCTTTAAATCTTTAATGTCTGTTTTGCTGAAATTTAATTTGAAATATAAATGTAGGCAGGTCAAATTATTTTCTATTTATAATAGATGACTTTTCTTTCATTATGCATTATCTTAAATATGTTGAGAAGAAAGCGCAGCTGTACGATGGGCCTTGATGTTCTGCAGTTATGCTGACCTTAGGTCCAGAGATGAGACGCCCTGGAGAGGCCGTCCCAGTGCAGACATATTCAAATGGTCAAGAGATGCCTCCGGTTAATAAAAAATTAACTACTAATGATTAATTGACACCCTTGATAATATCTTAACAGGCTTCCATTTATGTGAGTTGAAGCATAGAATTTCACCTCCAGGAGTCAATAATGACATCCACGAAAAGCCATTAAGGGTAGAACCATTTTAATAATTGATCATCCCGAGCTCCTTTTCATTGTTGCATTAGTAGAACTGTGACGCAGGTTTTTATTTTTGTAAAAAACAAAATGTGTGGATTTTCCTTTCAGTTTCTTCTTGTTTTCTCCGAGTGAGTGAGAGAGGACCACACTGTCAGCAAAGGTGACAGGTTAGGTTACATATGAGCTGGCAGGGAGAGAGGCTTTCATCGCGGTCAGAAAATACAAATAACAGGAGGCAAATACCTCATGAGATAACTCAGAATTAGGCTCTACGATGTCCTGAGTCTTTATTCCAGATCAGGGCTTCATCAGCAACCTGTTTGAAGGACTGAGCTCCAAGATCTGAGGAGAAGCAAGCAGTGCTGCTCATCAGGAGTGCTGCAGATATGCCTCTCGAATCAGC
Source organism: Astatotilapia calliptera (assembly GCF_964374335.1). Taxonomy (NCBI): domain Eukaryota; kingdom Metazoa; phylum Chordata; class Actinopteri; order Cichliformes; family Cichlidae; genus Astatotilapia; species Astatotilapia calliptera. The sequence continues at coordinate 36,209,430 of NC_137437.1, read as the reverse complement.
CGCTGCCTTCAGCCCCAACCATCAGTCTCAAAGCGGCAGTCACAGGTGAGAGCTCTCTGTACCTGTGATAGATTCTAGAAAATCCTGCCTGTTGTGCTGTGATAACACATGATATTGTCTTGAAAGAGGATGCTGTTGTCAAATCCATGAGCCATGGAATCCCTTAGCACCTTCTTGGCACCTTTAGAAAGGATCCGAGCTTTAACTGGGCATCACTAAAACCTGCTTCCTTGGACTTTGAGACTATTATTAGTTGAGGATCATAGACCCGCGGCTGTAATCTTCTCAACAAACTGTGCAGAGACACTGCGTAAAGGTCACGAAAAGCCCTCGAGCGTGTCCTGGTATGTTGGTGGGACGTCCATCTGTACTGTTAGAGTAAAAACACCTGGAAATGTGCTTTCAGATATGTAATCGCTGTGACGTTTGGTACCATCCGACTGCACCGACGTGTCTGTGGTTTGAGATATTTCCCCAGTGAGCTCAGGGTCACGGGCTCCTCGCCAAGGAAATTTGTTTGGAAAAGGCTGACATCTTCTCATATGTTCTCGCTTTTATCAGATGACCTTAAAGTCGTAAAATTAGAACACTGTCAAGAATAGAAATTTTCATTTTAAGTCTCATAGCGGGTCGCAAAATTGCAATATATTATGCAATAATGACGTAGATTAATTATGCATTCAGTCAAATCCCAGGCAGTTTGTGTTAAACACATTCTTTTGCCTTTTTTGAAACTTGTGCATTCAGTACAAATCAATATCGCTGCAGTAATTAGTTTTGTGGACAGAAGAAAATATAATCATACACTGGCATTAAGGTTTAAAATGTTTCCAATCTGTACTTGTCTTTGCATTTATATCATAGTGATCAATACAGCACCAGTGAGAATGTAACCCAGAACATTTAATGGCTGTAGCATTACAGTACTGAACCACAGTCTGATTTTAAGGTACCTGCTTAACTTATATATATATACCAAACCTGCTTTCTGCTATTTCCACTTTATTTTCCAACTGCAGGCCAACGGCTGAATATTAATTCTTACAGCTGCCTTTAGAATTCCTACAGGGTCATTATCATAGTCTATAACCCTCTCAGACCCAAATTAAGTTTTAGTTGCTAATGCACAACCAAGTCCTGCAGTGGTACTTCTGAGTAAAAAAAACTCATAAAATATGTATGTGGGGGGAATCAGGTTGTTAGGTCTTAACTGTTGCAAATCTGCAACGTCTGCCTGGAGAGGGTTAAAACAGACTAGATGATTAAATAAAATTTGAACTTGAACGTCCCGTTAACCCTTTCACATCTCCTGTAGTTCTACCAGCCTGCTAACTGAAACTATGAGCAGAACCCAAATAACCACAGCAAAAAAGGCCCGAGAATGTAAATATAAAGAAACCAACAAGCAAGTACCTGTAAGAGGTACAAAACTAGGTCATTACAACCAGCTGAGGGTAACGAAGTGCTGCTGTTAGCCGCTGTTAGCTCTTGTTAGCTGCTGTTAGCTCTTGTTAGCCGCTGTTAGCTCTTGTTAGCTGCTGTTAGTGAAACTTTTTTTTAAAGTGGATCACACACTCATCCCCCTCCCCCTCCAAACGCCTTCGACGTTTATTCCCTTCCGATGCTGACGGTGGATCAAGGAGACCAGCGCACAGGCTGCAGGCCTGGATGTGCTGTCTACACTGGCTGTCTCTCACCCTTTACCCCCCCTGTTGCTTGTCATGTGTTTCTTTGGTGTATTAAGAGTTTTTCATGTGCAGAGGTGTTTTTTCTGTTCTCAAACTGATCTCCCTGTTGGAGCTCAGTCTGGGGGGAGTTATTTTTTCTCCTTATCTTTCCTCATGTGGTGCATCTTCCATTGTTATACCTCTCTGACCCGTCTTCCCCATGTGATGTTTGTGTAATGTATGTATGGTCGGAGGGTAAGATGGCGCCGCCATTGCGTGCAATAGGTCGGCAGCCTTATGAAATTTCCCCTTGTGGGACTAATAAAGGTATATCAAATCAAATCAAATCTTGTAATTTCGACCATATCCAGCAAAAATAGGCATGTTTATGTACATTTTCATATATCAGAGCCCCGACTTCAGTGTAGGAGAGGTGATGTTGGAGGATGAGCTGCCAGTAAGTGAGGGGAGAGAGAGCAGCGGTGGAAGAGGAGAAAATAATGATGAAAATATGTAAAATGTGTATTGATTACTTCTAAGTTAATGGCACTAATTCTTTGAAGAGGTTGTTATTACACAGCAGTTATGTTTACTCTACTATGTACCCTTAAACAGTTTCTTAATGTGCCTTTAAACCAGTTTGTGTTTGTATGCAACACAACATTAAATACATTAAATAACGACATTAAATAAGCTTCTACTGGAATAGTGCTGGACTTTAACTCTGCTCATGTGCAATATGCAACAATTTGGACATTAACACTGGGGAGATGATGAGACCTGATTTGTATAATTACTTGTCAGACCTGTACCCCAGATTTTATTATACATTTAATTCATTTGCTTTGAAGTTATTATCTGTTATTTAGCAACATGTAACATTTAACATCCAGTCCTGCAATGTCACCCACATTTCATAACTACTGAAACACGACTCAGACAAATGTGCAACATGTGCATGCCTCTGGAAAATCGCTGTAATTACATTTGCTTTGAGAGTAAAAGTGAAATGAAAAGATTAATCTTCAAGTTTATAAAAGTGCGTGCTGTCATAAATATTCATCAAATATTTATCAAAAGCTGTGAGAACTCAACTAGACCTCCAAAAGTCACTCATTAGCACCATGAAACAAAAGTAGCACCGTGTTTCAGCAAGCCTTCGGAAGCAGATACTTCCACCTTCCCCTCTACTTTACATCTTCATTGACAGGGTTTGAAGACAGTTCATTGCTAAGCAGCTTATTCAGTACATGGTCCCATATCCTTTCCCTTTTCTTCATCTATTTAATGATACCTGGTTATTGCTTTCACGTCAGAGATAAGGTGCTGATCAGTTAATCAGCACCTGCCCTTTTTATTCCAACGCAGCACAAGGTTAATACATTTCTTAGACACTCGTTATGAAACCAACCGCCTACTTGTCAGAATTCTACTTTCAATCTATCAATTTTAAATGAATGTCGCTGATTAGTTCTTACCTCTCTGCCAATGACATCTTTGTATTCGTGCCAGATTCAGGTCAGTTTCGTGGTGATCTGAGTTTCTACTAATGTGATACAGGTCAGATAGAAATAAGTATGCTGGAAGGAACTCGAATTTTGTTTAGAATTCTTGAGTCGTTGAAGCCATTAATAAAATAAAAGCCAAAGATATCATCTGAAAATGAAATGAAAAATCCAACGTTCACAGAAATAGTAACCTTGCTGGTGATTTCCACAGAAATGCTGATCAGTCCAACTGTTCCTGCTAAACACAGCACATGTGCATCCATAGGAGGAGGGACTAAAGAGTGCAAAGGTAAGAACGCATATGACACAAAATAAACTACATTTCTATTTGGTAATGTATTAGTATGTGGGCGAGGCACCGTCTTCTTTTGGAAGGAACTGCAAAGACATGAAAAATGACTGTAGGCACGCTGCCGTTGGTGGGTTCTCTCATCCATTTTGTGGTTTTCAGATCAATGATAATATAAAAAACACTTTCACAAAAAAGCTTCTGGGCAGCAAAAGCACCAAAATCTCTCAAGTTTCTGGTAGAGATTTCATGTGAAACCTCTACAGGACGATTTGTGTCGCTGTCACCTCGCAAAATCAGAAAACAGCATGTTGGTCGTTTCCAAACTAAAAGCTCTTCTTTGGTATTTTAAACAGACCAACTATTCATAACTGTAACGGTAAAACAAACGGCCTTTAGAGTCTTCTTGATAATTGCAAAATATGAGGGCATTCATTTCATCTCATACTGCCACATAGTGGACACACCAGGAAGTGCAGGCTCGACGCTGCGTCATTGTTGCTACAGAACAGTGCAGGTTGAAAAAAGTAATTAGTAACTGATCACTTGTCAAAAAAAGTAATCCCGTTAATTTACCGATTACTTATTTTCAAAAGTAATTAGTTACTTAGTTACTTTTTACACAACCTGAATAGGTAATAAAGCAACAGACCTTTCAGCCCAAATATATTTTTCTGCATAATCCATCATATAAAATGTAATCAAATGAAAACATCTCTTTAAAACTTGGTTCATTAGTTTCAACTTTATTCCCATTGCATTAAGCAAACATTTAATTAAATGCAGCTGTCTTTGACTTGAAGAAATGTGTTTAACATTTAAACCTATTTCCTGCATATTCCAGCAGATAAAATAAAATATTTTTTTACACTCTTTCAAATAGATGCAAGTAAAACACAGCAGAAAATAAATAAAATCAAAGCCTCAGCAGCTCTGAGTCCTGTCGCTCTTAAATCTATTGTCACCTGTTTAGCAGGAGTGGGGCAGGTGGAGGTTTGCCCACAGCGGTCATGTCAGTGGGGGATCCGGGGGTTTCTCTGTGAATGTCACGTTCCTGTGGCAGCGTGCTCGCTGCTCGCTCAGACGTTTAGGGGTTTTTCCTCCCACGCAAAAATATTATCCATTGTTGACTTGCACACAGCCGCTGCCACGAACGTCGCACGTACTTACGTCATTGTCGTGAGACACTCTCACAAACAAAATCACGGTTTAGTAACGCAGTAACGCAGCGTGCTTATGGGAAAGTAACAGTAATCTAATTACTTTTTTGCAATAGTAATCCCTTACTTTACTCATTAATTAATTGGATTACACGTTACTGCCGCTCAAATTCAAAATTCAAATTCAAATTTTATTTGTCACGTACACAGTCATACACAGTACGATATGTAGTGAAATGCTTGGACAACTGCTCGTGACCTAAAGAAAACAAAAAAGGAAAAGGCTATGAATAAGATAGGAAATAAATATGAAAAATTAAAAAGGGTAAATTTAACTAGGAAGGAATAAAATATAAATTAAGGTTAAAAATGAAATAACTGTACAACACAAATTAGAATGAAGGGTAAATTTAACTGGGAAGAATAAGAAAATATATAAATTAAAGTTGAAAATAAAATAACTGTACAACAAAATACACAATACACAATATAGAACTATATAAGAATGTATGAAGAAATCTAAATATAAATAAATATATACACAATAACAGCAGCTGTACAAGTATTAACCGGAAATGAAGAATATAGTGACCAGTGTTGTGCAAAACCAAAGTCCAGAAAGTCCAGTGTGTGTGTAAGAACCATATGTGTGGGTCAGTACTGTGTGGTGGTGTGATTGAGAGACCGTATCGCCTGCGGGAAGAAGCTCCTCCTCAGTCTCTCTGTGTTGGTCTTCAGGGAGCGGAATCGCTTTCCTGACCTCAACAGAGAGAACAGTCTGTTGTTGGGATGGCTGAGGTCCTTCACCATCTTCCTGGCCTTGGTCCGGCACCGCCTGCTGTAGATTGAGTGCAGGTCAGGGAGCTCGGAGCGGATGGTGCGCTCAGCTGACCGCACAACCCTCTGTAGAGCTCGTCTGTCCTGCATGGTGCTGTTCCCGAACCAGGTTAAGATGTTTCCCGCCAGGATGCTCTCTATGGTGCACGAGTAAAAGTTCCTGAGCACCTTGGAGGGCAGTTGGAAGTCTCTCAAGCGTCTGAGGTGGTAGAGACGCTGTCGGGCCTTTTTCACCACGGAGTTGATGTGACAGGACCATGACAGGTCCTGCGTGATGTGAACTCCGAGGTATTTGAAGCTGTCCACTCTCTCCACTGGGCACTCGTTGATGACGGGGGTCTGGTAGTTCCTCTCCTGCTTAGTGCTGAAGTCCACTATCAGCTCCTTTGTCTTACTGACGTTTAGAAGGAGGTTGTTCCTCTGGCACCAGTTCTCCAGATTCCTAATCTCCTTCAGGTAGGCCATCTCGTTGTTATCAGAGATCAGGCCCACCACGACGGTGTCGTCAGCAAACTTGATGATGGCGGTGGAGCTGGTAGTGGCCACACAGTCATATGTGTACAAAGAGTACAGCAGGGGGCTCAGAACACACCCCTGGGGGGCTCCAGTGCTGAGAGTGGTGGAGGCTGAGACATGTCCGCCCATCCTTACTGCCTGTGGTCTGCCAGTTAGGAAGTTGGAGATCCACTGACACATAGATGAGCTGAGTCCCAGATGCTCCAGCTTGGTGTTGAGTGTGGAGGGAATTATGGTGTTAAATGCAGAGCTGTAGTCTATGAAGAGAATTTTAACATAATTCCCCCTTCTAGTGTCCAAGTGAGTGAGTGATGTGTGGAGGAGATGAGAGATGGCATCGTCTGTGGAACGATTTGGACGGTAAGCGAACTGTAGTGGGTCCAGTGTGTCTGGTAGTGAAGAAATGATGAAGTCTCTGACCAGGCGTTCAAAGCACTTCATCACTACTGAGGTGAGGGCTACAGGGCGATAGTCATTGAGAGAAGCAGGGTGGGGTTTCTTCGGGACAGGAACAATGATGGACTCTTTGAAGCATGTGGGGATCACCGACTGAGATAAAGAGATGTTGAATATCTCAGTGAACACAGGAGCTAGCTGGTATGCGCAGTCTCTGAGGATACGACCTGGGATGCCGTCTGGTCCTGCTGCTTTCCTGGTGTTCACTCTCTTGAAGGCTCTCCTTACTTCATGCTCGGAGATGACGAGCACGTTTCCGGTGCTGGCAGTATCTTCCTGTCTGCAGCCGTTAGCGCCGCTAGCACTAGCATTGTTGGAGACCTTAGCTGCAGCCTCGAAGCGAGCATAGAAAGTGTTCAGCTCGTCTGCCAGAGTCACGGCCGCGTTCGTCATACCGGTTGTTGGTGCTTTATAGTCCGTTATTGTCCTTAGTCCCCGCCACAGGCTTCTAGAGTCACTCTGTTGGAGTTGTGACTCTAGTTTCCTCCCGTAGCGCTGCTTCGCCTCTTTCACCGCCCTCCGCACGTTATATGACGCGGCTTTGTACGGGTCCATGTCCCCCGTCATGAGTCCCGTGTTGTAGGCAGCGGTGCGGGATCTCAGAGCGTCGCGGATGGTTTTATCCACCCACGGCTTCTGGTTGGGAAACGTTGTGATAGTCTTTGTCTCCACGGTATCATCCGCTAGTTTCCCGATGAATCCCACAACCGCTTCCGTAAACACGTTGACGTCATCGTCGGAGCTGTTTCTGAACATGCCCCAGTCATGTTCTTTGCTTGCGAAATTTGATGAACTATAGAGGTGAGAGATGGAAGCTTTGTACATGGTCACATTAAGAACAAACTCTCCAAATGAGTGTTTGAGTCAGCAAACAGTGCAGGAGGATGCCACCGTCCCTCAGCTGGTGCTAGCATGACTGATGCTGCATCGCTGTTCACGTTGCCTCCAATCCATGAAAACAAATTGTGGAAGAGTGCTCTTGTTTCGAAGCTGCAGAGTCTCCTTACACTTCAGCAGATGTTTGCCCAGGCAGGACTCTTCTAACCCCGCTCATGCCCATTTGCATAGGTATGTAAGCAGAGAGAAGGGATGGCACATGTGTAGGTCAAATAACGACGCGTTGAAAAATGATTGTTACGGCAGAGTTGATCATGACGAGGGAGAAGCATGAAAAATATCAGTAATTTTAAAAAAGGCAGATTTAAAACACAGACAGTCCCGTCAGTTCAGCACAGGCAGAAAAGCAGCACACAGACTGCTTGTTTCACAGGATTTTGAGACTGCCCCCTGGTGGCAGTAAACAGCTACAACAAGTATATCTCCAAACATGCTGTGCGTCGGACCAACATGCTGCCATGTAAAAAGGAAAAAGTTAGTTTAAACTGCTTAATGACAACAAAGTAGGAAGGTTAAGCTCAGCAATGTCTGCGGTAACTAGAACGCCCTCATGACTTATGAACCTGAACCTGGTGGGTGCAGGTTTTCTCCAGCTGCCATGTTTCAGGGTCAGCAGTCTTAGTAAACACAAAAAACAGCTTTATTTGTTTTTATCGTCCTCGTCCATTATTCCAAGTTTCTGTACGACTTCTTACACTTTATCTAATTTAGTGCTCAGCTCAGATGAAATACTTTTAATGAGTGATTTTAACGTGTGTAGAAAATCTGCTTCAAATCTATGATCGGACTTAACTGGCTTCTCTCAGAACGTCAGAGAGCCCACTCACTCATTGAACAGTGGTTTTTAGGAAACCCTCGTTTGTCTGATCATTTCTTAACAGTGGTGGATTACATCACACAGGTGAAATTATTTCAGTAAACTCGAATGTTTCCATCGTTGCCGTCATGGTGCGTGCCACACGCCAACACAGCGTGGAGCAGCTACCTAAACATTACTCAGACGTCGATTACCTTTTGAGTACTTTTACACCCTCCCTGCACATGACTGTAGATACTCAGAGGACTGACTCTCTGCTATAACTGCACACCTTAAAGCAGACAGTGGCCTTGTAGTTATTTCAAATGTTTTCATTTGGCATGAAAAAACAGTTTGTTGCTGTAACAAAGCAGAGCCGTCTGTAAAGCTGCGGTTGGACATGTTACTAAACAGAAACAGGTTTGTTATCTGCGTCGTCTCCAGGTCAGAGTCGCAGCTGTGTTGAACAACTATTCATTCAGGAATTTCTTCTAAAATAATTTTTTAACCTTTAGAGGAAACATATTTATTCATTAATCAGCTTTTATAAGAGCTGATATTCAGACTCTGTTTAGCCTATCGATCTTTACAAACTTCAATCATTCTTGAGATAATAATTTATCTCTATTGGATCACAGGCTTTCAAGCTGGCAGTAATTAAACCACTACTTAAAAAGTATGTGATCCAGCTCTGTTAGCTAATTATGCACTAATCTCCAACTTTCCTCCTGTTTCTACAATTCTTGAAAAATCAGTTTTCACAGAGCTCACTGATGACTCGAGGAATGTTTATTTGAAGAGTTTAAGTCGTAGATAAGAATTATCTTATGTCCTCTGTCAGTGGACTCGTCTCTGTGCTCGTCCTGTTGGACTTTACTGCACCGTTCAGTAACACTGATCACGGTATTTTACTACAGTGACTAGAATACTTTATTGGTATTAAAGGAAATAAATGATCCAATGGTTTGAATCTAACAGACAGTTTGTTCATGTAAAGAGGAAGTGCTCTTCACACACTAAGGAGTTCCACAGGGTTCTGTGCTAGGAACGTCTACATGCTTCCCTTAGACAATACTGTAAGAACCCACTGAATGCATTTGAAATGCTATGCAGATGCTACCTAATTATCTATTAGTTAAACTACAATTATGTCTTAAAGATATAAAGGCCTGGATTTCTGTGATTCTCTACTTCCTGCTTCAGATAAAGCTTGGATCATGTTTGGCCCTCTAAATCGTAGGAACATGGTGTCCAACCAGACGTGACATTATTATGGTGTGCAGATACACTGTTATAGTCATTTCTGATCAGGATATGTTCTTTAATGCGCTTATTAATATGTAGGACTGCTTCCTTTCATCGCTGCAACATCTCTAAAATTAGAAATATCCTATTTCAGAGTGATGCTGAAAAGCTGGTTCATGCATTTATTACTTCCAGGCTGGACGACTGTAATTCATTATTATCAGGTTCTAAAATTTCCCTAAAAAGCCTTCAGTTGATCCAAAATAGTGCCACGAGAGGACTGACAGGGACTAGGAAAAGGAATCATTTCTCCCACGTTAGTTTCTGTTAAATCCAGAAGTTGATTTAAAATCCTTCTCCTCACTTACAGGGTCTCACATGGTCCCATCATATTACAAAGATCTCCTTTAACCTTGTTATCCTGACAGAGCGTTTCACTCTCAGGCTGCAGGTCGACCTGTGGTTCCTAAAGCTTTCAGGAGAAGAACTGGAGGCGGAGCTTCGGCTGTCACACCCTCTCCTGTGGGTTTCCTGTGATCAGGTGACCCTGAACCACCTGATCACTTCTTCTCCTCTCACCTCTTTTCTCTCCACACGTTTAAACACCGCTGCAGCTTGTCATTCAGTTTTCCTCCTCTCTCACTCAGTCCTGTCTCTCCGTGCCCTCTTCTTTTATCTTTCTTCTTTTCAACCCCCAACACGGGTGTTGAGATGGCCCCGCCCCTTCCTGAGCCTGGTTCTGCTGGAGATTTCTTCCTGTTAAAAAAGGAGTTCTTCTTTCCCACCATAAAGTTATGATTATTACATTAATATTAATTATGTAACTTGAACTAGTGGAGGTGAAGCCTGCCAGACAGATCCTGGTTACAGCTGCCTCTAATCTGCACACCTGCCAGTCAAACTGGCCAAGTCAATAATGCTGAACCTCAATGAAATCAGCATGAATACCCCCCCCAAACAGTTTTTGTAACAGCCTGCATACGTGTTAATTTCCTCCTGGAAGCCGGGTCAAGCTGGAGTGTCCCTTGGAGAAAATGCAGTTCTTGGCTCAAAGCCTCTGAATTTGCCACCTGGTCATCACAGCACAAAGAGTCAAAGCTGCCATCACATAAAAGGGACAAATACATTCATCACCGTCCGTGCAGTTCATCAAAATAAATGTCTGAGCAGACGTATTCACCAGCAGGAAAACTGCGTTTTTCACACGCTCAGATTTTGACTAGTGCATAGTGCGTACATCTTGTAGCGCAGTTATCAGGAGAGCAGGATACTGATCCTCAGGATCTGCACACAACACTCCTGGCAACAAACAGCAGCAGCTTGAGTGATTGCATAAAGGCATGACATGGAAAAGGCTTCCAGCCCATCTGGGAGAGGCTACTGTAAGGATGCTTCTGATAATATAATGATGATCTGTTTCGACAACACTGTCTCTCTGTTAACACGTCATATCTTAACATTACACGTGCTCGATCCTGCCTGCGACGCTGACGGTACGAGCTGTGAGCCTGTGCTTGTTCGGGACTGTAACAGTGCCAAGTAGGCATCGAGAGTGCGTCAGAGTGCAGATTTTAAAATGTCACCAGCCCAACGCTTTCTGCTCAAGTTCTCCTTTCAAACACGACATGAGGCATGTCTTGTTTGGTCACCTGTGGAGGAATATGCAAAGTGTCAGCGCCAAAAAGTCCTGCTGTGATGTTGATGCACGATTCCAACAGCAATCTCATTTTAATTTCTGTCTCCACAGGTACTACACCCCGAAGCTGATATGGTAATGAGATTACAGTTGTCTGCTCCCATTCGATATGTGCGGCGTGATGTTAATCTGCATTCCATCTTCATCACAGTGATTCCACCGGCCTCACGCAAACTGACACAGAATCTGGAACACTGTTACTTCTGCTCACATTTTATAAAATCGAATCAATCCCAGTTTTTCTTCAGTTTGATATTGAAGAATTCAGCAGCGCTCAACTAAATACAGAAAGGACAACGCTCTCCTTCCTTCTTGGTGTAATATTCACAATAACAGCAAAAGCAAACAGAAAACCTTCCTAACCATCATCGATTTATTTCAGGTTACAACGTGTTCTGGTTGTGATAAAACGGCACTTTAGACCAAATCAGTCAGGAAACCAATCAAACAGGCAGATGTCAGAACGTCCTGACCTTTAACCCCTAATATAAGTCAGGATTTTCCATAATGTTCCCAACAGCAGCGTTTCCTAGTACAGTACCATGTTTTTGTCATTTTGGGCTTTTTGGTAAAGTTTGCAGAGGCTCTGCTGACGGGCTGCACTTTAATGAAGCTGCAGCAACAAACACCCACTTCTTTTGAACTCGACGCCCTCAGTTTCTAAGATAAGCTTTCTAATGTAAATTTGTAGTAACCTCTGCTCATATCAGCAGAGGTCATTTTCTCCAACTTTACAATGCTGGAGACCCACAGCAGCTTTCACAGGCTGTTAGCAATGCAAACCAGTGAATGAAGGAGTCAAACATCAAACGTTGCTCCAAACCTTGAAATGTGCACATCGACTCTGAGGGAAGTTTTGTAGATGTGAAAGATTTATTTATTTATTTATTTTAAATCAGAGGAGTTGCATACGCACATTTATGAAGATGGATTACAGAGTTTAACTCTGAGTTCTACACAGCAAACAGCACACGGAGCATCTACATACTGCACGTTACAGCTAGCATGATATTTCATGACTATGGTGACGATTTGTGTTTAAAAATTAACCACACGACTTTAAACGTGCTTAATTAAATATGAACGTCAGCATAAATAAATTGGTTGTTTTCCACTCGTAACATTAGATGAATCGCCACTTCACGTGATTATTTCTCTGCGACATCAGCACAAACAAAAATCAGTTTCTTTAATCAAACGCTGCAATCAGTTCGTTTGTTGAGATTTACTAATAAAATGAAAATCATCAGAAAGCCAATCACTTAAAAATTAACTGAGTTTGGTTGTTGGAAATATTCTGAGGTTTCCACTGAAGTGACAAACACACAGTTTCTCACATGCATCTAAAAATGTTTTCAGAAACATTTCCATCCTGTAACATGTCACAGGAATCTGCATCAACTTTGAAGGTCTATAAACATGTTAATAATAAAGTGAGGACAGAACAGAAGAGATGATGATTCAAGCCTGAAATGTGTAGTTAGTTATAGATGTAAGTTTTTAGGTGGTGCTGTGTCACTATAGCAACACAATCATTGTAAATAATATTGCAGTAATTGTTCCACAGAAAGTTGACGAGTCACAACCCTGAAGCACAGTTACTGTGTTATTTCTGACCAGCTCTGAGCTCGTTTTCAGGCTGGAAGGAGACGAGCAGCAAAAAAAGCTTCTGAAAATAATAATTTCATTATTTTAATGTAACAAACACTGAATGTTTGAATTCGTAACTTTGTATCTTTGCAAACAGTTTTAACGTTGGTCGTGTTTGCTGTGAATCGTCTCTCTGATGGGACAGTAAACTCAAAAATATGCCCAGACGCACCGAGCCGTAACAGTGGAGAACCGGGAGCAGTCCATAGTGCTCTAATGGACTTACTGGACTGTGGACGTCCAGTCCTTAATCTCAACCCGTGACATTATCACTCATAAGTAAACCTACCATAACATAACCACACAGATTAAAATGTGTTGCTTTAAAATTTCAGTGTAATTTTTAAAGATATCCTAAATGTGAAATGATTTAATAGTTTTAAGCAGTATTAAAAAATCCTTTCTGTCCAAAGAAGGTTTTTAAACGCGACCTCCATTTGTGAAATACTTCAGAAATAGTTTGTGCCCCGGGCCATTTCACAGCAGAAACACTGGAAAATAGATTTTTCTCCAGACTGAAACTCGGTGTGCAGCATGACAAGTCGAAGTTTCACAGTCATTTAGAAACAAAGGAAACAACAAGTTAGCTTCAATCCTCTAAATCAGATCAGTTAGTTGTGATCATTGGAAACAGTAACCACATCAAAGTCATTTATTTGCTCCTGGAATCAGTAAACTGAGCGTCACAAAGTAAATCTGTGTTGAGCCTCTTTCTGCCTTTTGCTAACAAAAAGTCTAGAATATGGAAAATAGAGACAAACTCAGTGTGATGCTGTTTGTTGTGCAAGAGGCCAGAAAGTTCAGAGAGAAAGTTCCTCCAACTAAAACAGGACATGAGTTGAACATGAATCGTAGCAGAAATAATTCTTCACCCACAACTGAAACTTCTAATGAACCGAATCAAAGCTTTTAGATTGAAGTGCTGTTTAATGAGTCAAATTGAAATTCTCTCGTTAACACATTATTCTGAGCATCGATATCAGCAACTGAGAGAAATCTACATAACGACCAAGGATGGTTGTTTCAATACCAGCTGCTGCTTTTACTTTGTAGTGATGCACCAACGTCAGAATGAGTAAGTCGTTTTTACCTGTAATCAGAATCAAGAGTCATTTCTGATATTTGCCCAAGATTTCCCATCTTATTAACTGGGACACATAACATACGTTTCCTTTCATAGTTATGCATATGTATATATGAAGTGTTTATTAAACTGGTGGATCAACTGAATCATCAAACATCTCCATAATAACCTCAGCACTGTTTGGCCTAACAAACTCCTGTTTTTGACATTTCATTTTTCTTTGTTCATCGTTACGTTTAGGGACCAAAACTGCTCTGCTAGGTTTGGGTTAAGCAAACATAACGTGTGTTGTGAATGTCACAGGTGAAAGGTTAGGCTTGGTTTCACCCTGGACCTCAGCTCGGCTGTTCACTGGCTACTAGAAATAAACTGCATCAAATGTCCTGGATAGTTTTTGTTATTCATTTAATTATAATTTGGCCTTTATTTGATTTTTTTCAACTGTATTATCTACTGTACTTGTAGATAATACAGTTGATAATACAGGGTTATGACATCTCAACCGTTTCTATTGAAAACAAAATCTTGATTGTGGTTATTACTCACCCAAGTCAATAAGAAATGCAACCAAAAATGTTTCCATTGCTTTTTTCTTGGTGTGGACCTCAAAGACATCTGCAGTCACCTTCAGCTCCATCCATCCCACAGCACCAGCAGAGCACGCCTGCCTGCACCTTACGGCATCTCTTTCAGAACCTGAAGGATCTACTGAAGTCAGACTAACCTGTAGGTTGGAAGATAAAACTCAAATATAAATCCTGCATGTGAGAAGAAGTTGTCTTTTTTTATAGTCCACCACTTACATGTTTTCTTAATAATAGGCAGTTCCAAAAGTGCAGCCCAAAGGACCCAGTTTAAAAAGAAAGCCTTTTACCACGTCTCAATAATGGTTACCACATTTTGAAAATCTGCAATTTCCTTTAAAAGCAGCAGCTCTATCGATTTTCCTTTACTATGAAGGCCAAAAAATTCATTTCCATTGTACACAGAATGTGAAAAGAGCGACAGCGGTACATAAAACTGATAATAGACAGCTACATTTATAATAGGCGTCCTGCCACAGCAAAGGACAGAATACAGCAGAGCTCGTTTTTATTTCAGCCTCTGTTTTGGTCTTTTCCCCACGTGCTCCTCCTCTCACAGCAAAATCAAATCACAATAAAAGAAGAGCTCATGCTTTCCTCAGCGCTGTGCGCCTTCAGCACAGAGCAGCTTTGATACGGCTGAGGTTTGCTTTCTAAATCACATAAACACATTTCCTAAGTGTTTCTATCACACTGCAGTCTGCATTTCAAAGTTTTCCTTTAGTGGAATATTTGCATTACAGTGATAAATACTCTGAAACACAATTACTGGATCTCTGTCTGTCCGCTGGTTAGTTGGAAATGTTGCGTCAGCCGTACCGATCATGAAAGAAAGATGAGTCTCGTTACAAATTCAGTGACCTGCTGGAGACAGCAGTGGAAACGACGTCCAGTGTGAGCGATTGTTTAGCCAAACACAGGCTGTAGCTGTGTCCCAGTGAAGGGGCCGCATCCTTCGGAGGCCGCATTTGTAGGCTGATTACGTCACAGCGACGCCACAAAGGCTGTCCAACTTCATCGACTCCAGCCGACAAACACTAGTGAACCTCGAGCTCCCGGCTGGCTATCAGCTGGTGGGTAACAGACGCCTCCGAAAACATCGAAGCACTTTTGCAAATACGTGATGTCTTGATAACTCGAGCAGATATTTGAAGTTTGCACAGCTACACGCTCGCCTGAAAATAACTTAAAATGTATTTGGTAACCCAGAAAGAGTAATATTAAAACTATGTAGCTGCTGCCATTGTTGAAAACTGGAACTGGCTGAGCCGCACTATGCAATCTGGGATATGGTGGACCACGAAGGATACACCCGACCCATCCTTCAAATCTGGGGAAAAGGAGGACGCTTTGGCTGGAGTCTACTTATCTGGACAGCCTTCGTTGCATCACTGTGATGTAATCAGCCTACAAATGCAGCCTCCGAAGGATGTGGCCCCCGAGTTGAGACACAGCATGAAGCTTTTAACACTGGAAACTACTTTTTGTTTGAGTGCTGCAGATAATCAATGAAAGGCATGTTCTTTGTACATCGCAGATCCTTCCAGTTTCTCTGCTTCATGTGAGAGGATGATTAAAGACAGTAAGTGTGTTTGATTGTGAACAAATGTAAAAGGAGTCACGACACAAAGAGCTGGAGCACAGAGAAATGATTGACCTTGTGGGCACCACTCCAGTAGATGTCAGCAAAGTTGGACCACCTTCATACAACTGTGTTTTTTCTAGTGCCGAGTATGGATTTAATACTCTCCCTCTCAGTGGACCACCTGTCTGGCTTTTAAACACTTTGACGGCCACGTTCTGCTGTAGTCTTAATGGTTTTAGAAAAACATGGTATGGTTTAGCGAAGGCAGCTGGAAATCCCAGCAGACTCATTAGCCAAGTGATCCAGCGTTGAAGAATTTTACTACACTATCCTCCTGATGAATCTTTGACTCTGCGACTTGTACAATACTCATCCTCAAGCAAATAACCCTGAACCAGCGGCTTTCTTCAGCCAAACATGCCTCATAATCTGTTATGTTCAGCTGAGGGTGCTGCGTGCTCTTTGTGCATACAGCAGCTGCTAAAAGGCATAAAACTCCCAGAGACCATCTCCACTGATAAAATGTGCTTATTATATTTAGTAAGTGTGAGGAAAGGAAGCACTGATGCACCGATACGACTGTTTAGTAGGGGTGCAACGATACACAAAATTCACGGTTCGATATTTTTTCGATACAAAAAAAATGTTCATGCATTTTTAATTTGTCATTTATTAAAATTATAAATATATATTTTAACTCAAAAGTACAGTTTTTGAATTTAACCCTAACCCTTGTGCGTGTTTTTTATTTTGACAGCGAATGCGCACCTGCGGACCACTTATGTGCAGCCCTGGTTATTTAGCTCGTCATATTGCAGCCACAGAAATTCTTTTGTCCATGAAACCATAAAGCTGCACTTTCTTTTTGCCTTATAGTCTGATTTGTCATAACTTCTCCGTTTTGTGGTAAGCTTTTCTTTGGCTGTCACTTCTTCACCCTGACCTGTCTTATTTGGCTCAGCAGAACTGAAATGCTTTTACACACTCACTCACATAAGCTCAGCGATTCTCTGCGCGATCAACCTCTCACATGTTTAAGCTGCGGGAGATTTCACTTGTCATGTTTGCATAGTAAGCTAACGATTAATAAGACAATGTCAGAGGAATTGGTGCACAAATTATCATCACTCACAGATCAGTGCTGTCGCTCTCTATACACAGTTCGCACGATTGCAAAGTGAAAGCAAAAAAACGAGCGCAAATTCAAACGCGACTTCAATATGTCACATATTGACAGTGGCTCACCGATGACATAATTACCCAGCTACATTTCTGAAAGAATGCAAAAGCATTGACATATATTTTTCCTACAATAGCCCGACGGGCAGGGCAGAGATAGATTTTGGTAGCCCGACTGAAAAAATCGCTAGCTCCAGGACGTCGGGCTAGCGATATTGCGAGCCCTGTATCTGATTGAGGAATCACTCATCTTTGGAAAAGAGAGTTTATTACAGAGAAATGTCTCTTTCCAAAATAAAAGCTATACTATCCGCTTCTTCTGGGCTATATTCTCAGCAGCATAAGGAGAATCCTGTGCTAACAGCTGTCTAAATGACTCGGCTAAAGTTAGTAGCATGCTTGCTTTTTTTTGTCTGCTTCCACTTGTCTTTGCACTAGGATGATGTCGGCGTAAATGTGCAGTCATATTCGTTGTGTTCCACTAGTGCTTTCAGGTTAATCTCGTTGAAATGACCTTAACGCCACAACACGGCAAATCGCCGTTAACGAGCTACCGCCGATCGCTCCGTGCATGGGGCTAGACGGCCAACACGTTAACGAGCTAACTGCGCTAACACACTAGTTCACACCCATGTAATTGAGCATTGCATGGCACATCCAACATACTGTTTTACTTTAGTCCATGACTCGCTTACCTTCAGGGTCATACGTCACATGAAGACCAAAATAGTTCCAAAGACCAGATCTGAATGAGGGTGGGGGAGGTTCAATTTGCCATGTTGCAAGGAGAGCTTAACTTCTGTCTCGCTAGCTTGCCCTGCGCTCTTCCTTCTGACGATGCTGTCTGTGTTGAGCGCTCAGTGAATCTGCATTCGACTACTCCGCCTAGGCTGCACTGTCGAGCCTAGGCGGAGTAGTCAAATGCAGATTCACTGAGCGCTCAACACAGACAGCATCGTCAGAAGGAAAATTGATAAAATAAATTACAAATGTTGTATTGTTCGATACATATGCGTACCGAACCGAAAGCACTGTATCGAACAGTTCAATATCGATACGAATATCGTTGCACCCCTACTGTTTAGCTCTGTTACGCGACCTCCAGAGCTTCATTGAATGTATTCACAGTGATGGTGGTTACTGTTACATCTGTTTTGTTCTCACCACGGGAGCTATATCACAGTTTGGCTGTTGCTGAGTCATTTTGTCCCAGAAACTTGTTGTTTGTTGGTTTCTATTCTGGTACTTGCTGAAAATCTTTTGTCTTTGAGCTCTTTTGTTAAGAATGACTTTGCTCCCAGGAGCACAGCAACAGAAATGTAAATTTGTTGTAAGATGCTAAAGAGTTTAGCTGTGATGCTGCAAAGTTTATTTTTACCCACTGCAGCAAAGCTCGTTTCTAAAACGTGTCCACTCAGGATCTGACGGCTTTTCTGTTTCCTGTCGGACCAGCCCGCTCTTCTTTTGATGCTGTGCAGATGAGGCTGTTTTAATCTGAAGCCGGTGGTTGTGCTGCACTGTTCAACAGCATGAGCGCGGTGCAGAAAATGGACAGAGCAATTTTCTGTTGACAAATGAACGCACGCAGTGATAAAGTAGAAGGACTGATGATGTGCATCAACCGGTCACAGCGTTTTCAATAGAAGGCCAAGAAGCAGGGACCATTTTTACAGCACAAAGGTGCTAAAAGCCTTTAGCGGACGACTCATTTGAAACATTATTACACGAGAGAAGTGAAGGAACCGTAATTACATCTTCCACAGCTGTTTGAATCAGTCTGTTATCTGCAGAACATAAAGGTACGGTTTTATCTACAAGTTCTGCAAAGGGTTATAAATTAAAACGTCTCTGCTGTTTCAAAATACAAGAGTCTGGATTATTAGCTCGCATTTCAGAATTATGAAGACGTGCTCATGTTAATGGGCTCGTTTATAACACCACTGCTTGTGTTACCATCAGTCCTTCAGTCAGTTTAAAGAGAGAGTCACAGTTTCCCTTTTTGACCTGGTTCAGCCCAGAATGAATCATCTGATCTGCACTGATGCAGCTTTCTCACAGTGAATAAGGGTGGAAGGATTTGAGAACATGCAAAGTTGACCTGTTTTCAATCATCAGTCATTCGATTGTTGGGTTTGTTTTCTTTGTGTTATTGTAGGTTTACCTTTCAACAGAAAGCACCGCAAAGCAACCGTTCTTGTGATTTGAAGCTGTGTAAATAAAACTGAATTGAATTGAAAAATTGAACTCTGTGTACAAACAAGTGTGTTTATGCTAGCAGTGATTAAATCTGTTAATATAAAAGTGCCTTGAGGCGACTGCTGTTGTGATTTGGTGCTGTAGAAATAAAGCTAAATGAAACTGAATCTGTTGCAACATCACAGATTTGACTGTGAAATATACTTTTTTAAAAATCTCAAAACTCAAAAAACACAAGTTCATTCATGTTTTCTGCTCTTTAGGCATTAACAAAAGTTATGTGCAATATGATGAAACTTCATTTATGCAGATGGCTCTTTGCTACCATATGGCCTAGTTGTCACAGTTGCTAAATTAATTGCAGTAAGCCTACTTTTCCCTGTGCAGTGGGTAGATGTCATTATTGAGTTAGTTTTAACAGGGATGGATGTGGAAGCTGTAAATCGGCTCTTAGTATGATTAACGAGAGAGTTATAGGTTAAATTTAAATGTAATTAAAGGTTAAAGTCTAATAGAAAGTCATCTTGCTGGGAAGATGCTCATTTGACCTTCAGATGTTAGTTTTCTGACTAAAATGTCTCTTCGGTCATAAACCTGTTTGTGCCATCAGAACAACTGATGAAACATGTTAATCATATCAATTAGAGCTGGGCGATATATCGAGTTTTTAAAAAATATCGATATATTTTTATACGAGATATAAGATGTGACCATATCCTTTATATCGATATAGTCTATGTTACGTTATAATTATACTTGCGGAGCCGCAAGTTTGCCTCTCTTTCGTCCACTTTCGTCTTTACGCAACGTTACTCGGCCTCGCCTCTCCTTCACTGAACACAACTCCCCCTCCTCCCCCATCGCTTCACCTGCAGGAAGCGACAAGATGGACACGGCAAATCTCCGTTAACGAGTTACTGCGCATCGCCCCGTGCGTGGGGCTGGACGGCGTCAACGTGTTAGCTAGCTAACCACGCTAACGCCATGCAGCCTAGAGGTGCTGCACGGACTAAAATCCTTTCATTTTCTCAAAAGTTGACAGCGCGCCTTATGTATGAATTCTGGTTGTGCTTGATGGCCGCGAACCGATTTTATGTGGAACACGGCGCTCAGCAATCTGTCAAAAATGTTTTAGTACGACTTTGGTCAGCTACGGTGCTGCACCGCTTGATGGATTGTCGGAGCATTACGGCTGAGCCTCGCGGAGTGATACGTACTGTGCTTCAACGTAATATTACCCTACTGTGTATAAGGACCATAAATGGCACCTGTTAAGAGACGTGGTTGCGAAGCGGATTACAAACTCCAGGCTGTCAGTCACGCAGTAGAAGTTGGGAACAGAGCAGCTGTGAAATCTGTCTTTGTTATTGTGCTCAGCGTCTGTTAGTTTACATTTTGACTGCACAATTGTGAGCTTTTTGTTATGCACAAAAACAACATTGTTTTCTTTTATTTATGGAGCATTATTATTTAATAAATGCTCATAATTTATTTTTGAGTAAATTTTATGTACATCTGCTCTATGTTAATAAAAGTGCCTGTGTGACATCTGGGACACAGCTTTGACTAAGAACTCTCTTTTTGTTCTTACTTTATGGCTTTAAAAAAAGATATATCGAGATATATATCTTATATCGCCATCCAGCTAAAAAATATCGAGATATGAATTTTGGGTCATATCGCCCAGCCCTAATATCAATCACTGTTTTTCTGCAGCTTTTAGTGAGACCTGACTTCACCTGATGTGTTGCCGTGCAGTGGTCATCTACAGCATCCGGTCCAGGTTTGAGGTTATTGTTTTGTTATTACCAGTGGTGGTACTGGTGGAGGCTTTCCGTGCATCCTTTCCAAACAAGCACCTGTTCAGTGTTTTCTAATGGCGCCTTTATGGAGCTTTTCTCTGATCGTTACAGTCTGACCTTGAGATGAGTTTGCTCGACACCCACTCCTGGAAAAACTGTGACATTTTACTAAGAATCACCTGAATAGTTCAGACCAGCACCTGCCAGTACCTGTGCTGTTATAGATGGGGTCACCTTTGCTGATGACCTGTTAACACCACAAAATCAAATATTTACACTTTTTATCTTTGAGTATGTTTGTTTTAAATAAAGGAATAAGTCAGATGAATGAACATGGGTGTGGTCGGTTACATTTAACCTGTTAGTCTGATGATGAGTGAACACGCTGACCATGTGGAGTGATGCTCTTTGACTAGGTTAGTTTTGTAAAGACTAATCTAGTTCTCAGTTGTGCAAAAGTCAAAACAAACATATCAGCATTTCAAAGGGCGTAGTTTAGGTGAAGCTCAGTATCTGAGAGTCTGAACGAATGAAAGGTCAGTGTCATGTTTTAATTAGATACATATGACAGTTTGTCAGTGTGTTTTTAACTCATTCACTGCCATTGACGTCTATAGCCGTCAATGGCAGTGAATGAGTCAATGGGTTTAACTCATTCACTGCCAATAGCTGGCAGTGAATGAGTTAACTCTGCTCTGTTTTGGTCTGTCCCACTGACGGGACTAATGGTCATTGCTGTTGGCCACATGTCGGCAAAGTTATGTGACATTAGTGACGTTTGTACTAACTTTGTTTTAAAGCCTTTACTTTAAAGTATACGCCGTTCGATAGTCGACCTTAATCTTACAGAGATGTGATGATTCTGTGGATAATTAAAGTCAGTCATATATCCACAAACACAACAAGCTGAAAGTCAGTGATGCTGCTCGGTTTCCTGAACATCACGGCACAAGCAGGATCCACTGCATTGTTAATGTGAGCTGTGTTATATTGCTGCCTCTGTTCGGTGGTGTTGAGCCAAACGCACTTTAACGTGTGTTTGAACGAGCTGACGGTTCACTCGTTAAGCTGAAAGAAAGATGCTTTAATCACAGCAGTCACACATGTGTCCACTGCACCATCTGGAACTCTTCTTGTTTACACTCGTAATAACACAAACACTAAATCCTCCTGTTTGTAGCAGTGTGTACACCTGAGACTGTCACCTGTCTGTCTGTCCTGCACTCTCTCTCTGTTTCTTTCTCTCTGATTGTGGAATAAAAGTATGAACGTGTGTTTATAAGTCACACTTGTGTTTGAATCCTGCAGCTTATCACACATTTGATTTCCATGTGTGACGACTGCAAGTGTCCAGAGTGAGGACAGACTGAGGGACCCACTGCTGCACATCATCTGTGAGGCTTTGCAGCCCTGATGATCCACCAGGACAAACTCAGCAGTGTGTGAGGAAGAGGAGGAGGAAGAGCCAGCAGCAGCTGACAGATGGAGAGAATAGACAGACTGTTCCCTGTTTGTGAAGGACTGCTAGGAAAGTTTAACATAACTGTCTGTGCTGAATCAGTCTTATTAGATAATGTTCAAATAATGTGATCATCCCAGTGTTTCCAGTGTGGGAGAAAGTACTCAGAGTACTCAGGGCCTTCAAGTTACACACTATGAAAGGCAGCAACAAGTTTAATGTTCAGAAGCCTAAAGTCTGTATCAGCAGCAGAATGGAGCTAAAATAAATGTTGGTTTCAGTTCTATGAAGCTTTGAGTATTTTGGATCAGTAGCTGCTGTGTTTGTTGCATCATATTGCTGTAATTGTTTATATGCTTTATATATTCTGAGCTAAGTTGATCTATAGTGTTACATCATATTCTATAAGGATGTTATGTGTTTGTAGACTTTCTGCCCAGTTTGACCCATTTAGCAGACGTCAGCCTGTTTAAGGCTCTGATATCTATTCTGTGTGACTTACAGCAGTTATGACATGGTCTGATTTTCTCACCCAATAAAGGAATATTTCATATATCAGTCTACTCTTCATTCTATCAGACACAGTTACCACAGCTCCTACATTTGCTTTTTACACATGTATGTAAGCATTGAGCCAAATTTAGTAATGACAACATATTAAACAAACAATATTTGTCTCTTATAATACATCTGTATACACACTGTCACAGATGCTTGTCTTTGAGTGAAGATCTAAGGTGACAGGAAATATAAATAACTGCGACTTGAATCTTTGACCCAGAGTTCAAGCTCACTGCTGTAATATATATATATATATTTATATAATATTGGCCATATTATATTTCCATTACCACAGTGAGATGACTTTAGTCTCATGAGCAACATCAGCTAATTGTTATTTACTAGCTAATCTTAAATGACTGTTCAGCACAGAAATGAAGCCCAACAATCATGTTTACAGTCCTGTGCTCTCAGCCTCAGATACTCAGCTAATCAAAGTGATGTCAGCACAAAACATTGTGTCTCCTTCTTTCTGTCACACAAAGCTGTATCAAACGTTAGTATCATGGTTGCTAGGCAACCTGAGCAGCGCAACGAAGGCCAGAGCGTCCCGTTTCACAAGCCTCTCACTTCCGCACTTCTGTATCGGCTCGTACTGACGTGGCTCTGCAGCATCACACATTAGGATGTTTTATCTAATGATCTATGACCTCAGCGCATTCAAAATAACACTAAAAGCCTGTTAAGAGACATCAATTTATTTAGAACTCACCGGAAAGAAAATGCTGCGAGCAAACCAACAAAAAATCGGGGATGGCAGAGAAGTCGATATCCGCTCGTGTGAGCGCTGCAATCCAAGCCTGACGTCTTCGTTTAGTAATATCGGATACATGAAATCCCTCCCGTTGCCTCCAGGAGGGGAAACGATGAAAAGTGAGCCCATTGTCCAGTATTGCCTTCCCTATCGTGTGATCTAACGTTGCAACCGACAACACAGCACGTACGAACCATAGCTGACGCTTCCGTGTGCTTTCTTTGGCCTACTGTCATGGCGGGAGGGGGCGTGGCCACCTTCCGTGACATCACAGCCATAGACTAGACCAGTGTTTCCCAGCCTTTTGGAGCCTCAGCACATATTTCACATTAGAAGAATTACACGGCAAACAAACATGTCACAAAAAGCATGTTGATCATTTTCCCCGCGCACCAGGTGCAGTGGAACTGGCTCGGTGTTTCCCCAGTATACCATTTCTGCTTTCTTCTGACCACTACTCCTGCTCGGGCCCACATCTGGGTCAGCGTTTTCTCCAGATCCCAGGTCAGATTGACTTATTTATAAAATATATATTTATCTATTGCTCTTTCGTGCTGCATTGTCTCACTCACAGCATGACTATATAGTTTCTTCTTCATCTTCTTCTGTTTTACTGGCAGTTAGCAATATATTTCATTGGAGCAAGAAGTCGTACTGCCCCTAGTGCAAGAGAATGTAATTGTTCTGTCCAATCTGTCCAACGAGTACCAATCAGGTGAAACCAGATAATCTTCCACAGCACACCTATTCACTTCTGCCACGGTACAGTGGTTGGGAAACCCTGAACCAGACTAAAACTCAACTCAATAACAAAAGAACGTAACATTACTCCAACATAAGAAGTCAAAAAATACCAAATAAGCTCAAAATGCTGCCTCACAGACCCAGCTCCCTGACAATAATATGTGATCATGCATTTGGTCATATTTGTGTGTGTTACACTTTTACACTAAACCTTTGACAGAGCAAAAACAGTTCTGTGGTTCACGTCACCACCAACATTTGTTTCTTGCTGTATGCTTTGCAGTCCTGCTGGTTCATTGCTGTTCTAACACACTGCAAGTAAAGTGAAACTGCGGCGTCTAGCAGAGTGAGAGATGATGTGACACTTTACGTGACGCATTTAGTCCTCGTTATGCATTTTAAAAGGCTGATCTCTGACATTATCCAACTGCAGAGTGTGAGCACAGCTGCAGCTGCTCTGCCTGCTGTGACTGGTGAAGCGGTGACTGGATATCCAGTCATTGTTCGGACATCTCCTGCTGCTATGGCTCGGTCTGTGGTGGACTGGATATGTCCAGCTGCAGAAGCTTACAGTTTGAACCTGTGAGACTCGTCTACCAGGTGTGTTACCTGCATGCATGATGCAAAGTCAGTGAGCGAGTGTCACTTCCATAGCAAACAGATATTTTAGAGCCATAATAAAACAAAGATAAAGCACAACCACAGCCAAAATCACTCGCAGCTGTGTGAAGTCATAATCAAAGACAGTCTTGGCAGCAGCCAAGATTATCCAAACCAGTGGTGGTCTGGTATAATGCATGATACTGCATCAGCTTTTCTCCACTGGCTATCAGATGAAAAGCAGATGTGACTGTGAGATAATGCTAAACATGTCTGGTAGACGAAAAGCTTCTCGCTGTCTTCTTCGGGTGTTTTTGATTTCCTCGGTTCTTTCTGCAGCCAGTTTATTAAAGGAAAACCACTTTTAAGCTTGTAGCAATGACAGCTACATCCAGGAGGCTACAAAATGAACAACCTGGAACAAAAGAGAATTCTAAACTCGCCGCGCTTTCAAATAAAAATGGTTATATTGGCATTGACAGATCCACAAAGATCAGAGGCAGAATACAGAGTTTCCCCTGTTCACTTAAGCCCACAACTCCAGAGACAGAGACGTGCACTGAGTGATATAAATCTGAGGAGCCAAGAGCAGGAATCACAATTATCTGGCATTTGTGCAGCCAGTTCACAAAGCTGAGGTGAACTTCCTCTCACAGTCACCTCGTATTCCTCGCACAGCAGAACAGGTCAGAGGCTCTGGCGCTCTCTGCCATGCTGTGAGGCTCAAATATCACAGTCCCCATGAAGAAAAGAAACTAGCATATCATTTCCTCAACATCTGCTACGACAGCAGGATTTTGCTTCCTGTAAGTTGGCAAGGCCTTGTGCGACTGACATGAAGTGGACTTAACCCAATAGGGTGATTATTGCTCCAGCCGCACAGAGCTAGGACTTGCCAGTTATTGCACAGAGAGGCAGGCTGCTGGTCATTATCACTCACATGCTTGAAATGCTCTCCTCCTTCAGGCCACCTTAGAAGAATCGTGATGAGGCCGCAGACAGCCAGACGGCGATAAAGGCAGCGAGCCCTGAGCTGCTTCTGGAATCTTAAAATGATCGTTTGTTTCCTGCTTGCATGAATACATTTGCAGAGAGGAGTACACTTTGTTTGTTGTATATATTCATCACACACAACGGTCCATGGAAGCGGTCAGTCTGTGACCAATAGGGTAGATGTGTCCACTCAATGCACGCTACCTCCCACCATGCATATCTGCCTGCATCAGAACAAATACCTCTGTTCCAGTCCCCCTCTTTCATTTCTCAGACTCTATTGCAGAGGTGGGGAACAATTGTTCTGCTACATAACCCACCTCCTCCTCCTCTAATTCAGCACATCTAAAAGGAGGTCTATAGAGAGAAATAAGCCCTTTTCAAAGGCATTGCTCTGGCTAATGGCTCCAGCGAAGGTCCTTTGTAAGTAACACATACATATTAACATTTCTGCCATTTAGATGGAGGCACACAGTGTGTATTAAGACGCCTCACAAAGTAATAATGTAATTATGATAAAACAGGAACAGAGAAGAGATGTGATCACATTATCTTTCATTTCTGACTTTTTGCTTCAGTCAATTCAGTTCAGTTTAATTTTTCTTATATGAATAAAGTGACAGCATGTTACAGAAACAGAAGTAGTGACGGGACACTTAGTAGCAGCTTTGTATTGAACAGTCATTTGAATCAGTGTTTTTGCTGGATGTCAGCCAGTGAAAAACAGCATTTTCAATGTAAAATTAAATGAATAAAAGCCAAACAGGGATACTTTTTTGTTCCAAAGATTTATTTTTGCACGTTAAAAAAAGAGAACTGTGCATTTTAGCAGGTCTCACTTACTCACACTCAGGACATGTTGTCCTTATGTGGCTTAAGTAAGACTAACAGGCTCACTTACAGGCTAAATTAAATACTGAGCTCAGGGTTCAGAACGTTTTCTGCTTTAGGTTAAATATAACAGCTCAGTGCTGCATTACACTGGAGATCCAGGCTGTACCCTGCCACTGGTACCTGGGATAGGCTCCGCCCCTGACAAGTATAAGTGATGGTTTTGGTGCATCTCTGTTCTCTTTCTTCCATTGTCCACCTGTCGTCACTGCTCGGAGCTCCACCCAGCTGTTACACAGCATTCCTCTGCAACCATGTAATTATTAACGTTTCCATTTTTGTATCATGATTAGAGCAGAAGGATACAAAGTTAATAGAGTTTCCATCAGGGTTTTTTTTATATGTTACCAAAGTAATTTTCTTCACTTTATGAATGAAGTGCTATAAGTTCACTTTACCTTTTGTCACTTTTCTTCTGTTCTCCGAAAATTTTAAAAGTTTTTAGAAGTGTTTTAAAGCCAATACAGGTGTCACAGTGTCAGGATTAAGGATTAAAATGTGCAGCACACGATCCGCATGTGGCCCTTTGTGCCACACGCTGCTATAATCAAGGACCGGGAGCAGGAGTGTTACATAGTCAGAAAAGCTACGAAGGAAAGAGTGGACCCTCCCACAGATTTATTTGCCAGGCTTATTGAAACTGCTGCTTTCACCAAGGGGATTACAATACAGCCTCATTTCCTCCGTCTTAATCCGGTCATTAGTCGGGTTTTGTGAGGATGCAGAACATTCCTCCACTTCGAGATGTCTTTAGTGTGTGTAAATCCGACAGTTTGTTGACCAACAACAACAAAAAAATCCATTCTTTTGTAAACAGCCTGTAGAAAAACGTGGGAATATTTGGGAGCTACTGAACGCACCAGAGATCTTTGGATGGCAAAGCAGCCGAGCAAACTCACCTGCTGAGGAGACCCGTCATCTTATGTCTTTGCTGTGACTCCAAACCTACATGTCATCCACAGCCTCCAGCACCAAGATGAACGCTCTTATTATTTACTCTCATTTTCATATTGATCACGTTCATATCAGTGCTGTATTATCTAATCTTGAGCTGAACATGCAGTCGTGCTCCCTTGTGAATCTTTTCTTCTGTAAGTTAGTGTCAGCGGTTCAAACTGAAAGCAGCTGCTGTTAAAAGGTTAGATGGAAGTTTTCAGCTGTTTCCAGCAGCTCACTCGTCCTTGTTTTGTTACCTTACAGTTTCAGTCTCTCTCTTGCTTGCAGCACGTGGAGCAATAAGCAGCTTTTGGTGGTGCAGGCTGTAGCATGAGTATGCAGGACTTGTTGTTTATAATGTGAATACGACTCCTGCTGTTATTGATTCTGTCCGAGAGATGAGCCCTCTGGGTTTTTCTGATGTTTATGCAGGAGAATGGTGACGCTTGCTAAGTGGAAAAGAGACAAAAAATCAATAGGCAAGGTGAAGGGAGGGGAGTGCCAGGCATCTCTTGGTTTAGGGCTTTCTTTCTTTCAAATTCCTGTTTTTCTCCTGTTTTGATGCACTTCGAGGGCTGAGTGAGAGGCCCAGCAGCGTCGCTCATTGAGTTGGAGCTTTTCATCAGCCGAAGCCTTGCATATGCGAGATCATTGGGTGAATGCTCTCCTCGTCTTTATGACACCCCAGTGTAATAAGCCAGATTACACGCTGAAAGTCTTTTTACAGCGTATGGCTGGAGTTATTATTCACATCCAAATGTTATGCATTAATTTCCAGTTACAGTCCACCTTACGGCTTTTACTGCACATTTATTAATTTAGTAATCACCATTATTTGAATATTTCAGGAGGTGCTTGATATAAATACAATACAAGGACAATTCATGCACAGCTGAAAATGGGAGGATTCAACACGAAGGGTGAAATGCTTTTTATATGAGATGTATCATCTGCTCCATGTGGTCTGTAGTCATATTGCAGCATCAGGATTAGTTCAACTATTGCATGAATTTCTGATAAATAATGTAATGATTTCACTTCTGGTACATTTAAAATAAGCAGTTCCCAAAATGCCAGGTTATCTGTTATCACAGCCTGTAAAATGAACACAACAAGTAAGTAAGTAAGTAAGTAAGTAAAATTTATTTATATAGCGCTTTTCACAGATAAAAATCACAAAGTGCTTTACAACACAGAAAATGGGAATATAAAACAATATAACAGTAAATAAAACAATGTAAAACAATAAAACTATAAAAACAGCATAAGAAGAAATTAATCAAATGCTTTTCTAAATAACAACAACAGCAAACACTAATCGTGTGATCAGATGCAGACAAATCAAATATAATCTATAAAGTCTTATTGTCATGACAGGAGGTGCATGCTTTAACCTTCTGAGTTAGCCCTAACATCACTGTAATCTCACGTGCTCATAAACTCATTAGATTATCAGGTACACCTGTTCAACTACTCTTAATGCAAATATCTAATCATCCAGTCACATGGCAGTAACCCAACACGTGTAGGCATGTAGACACAGTGAAGACCGCCTCCTGAGCTCGAAGCCAAACATCAGAATGAGGAAGAAACAGAATTTAAGTGACACTGACAGTGGCATGGTTGTTGATGCCTGAGTATTTCAGAAACTGCTGGGAGTTTCCCACACAGCCATCTCTGTGGTTTACAGAGAATAGTCCAAAAAAGAGAAATATCCAGTGAGCAGCAGTTGTCTGATGGATGGATGACGGATCCATTCTGCCTTGTCTCAGTGGTTCTGGCTGCTGCTGGTGGTGTGATGGTGTCAGGGTGTTCTTGGCACACCTTGGGTCCTAATACCATTGACCATTGTCTAAGCACCACACCCTACCTGAGTATTGTTGCTGACTGTCTCCATCCCTTTATGATGGGATGTGTACCATCTTCTGTGAATGATCTACACCACTGTAGTTCCTCCACAGTCACCAAAAAACCTGCAGCAACTGTGTGATGATGTCATGTTGCTGCACGCCAAAATGTTTCAGCAGCTTCGATCTGAGCCATGAAGAATTAAGGCAGTTCTGAAGGTAATAGCAAGCTGTTCCTAATAAAGTGCCCAACAGGTGCACGGTTTCATGAATTCATGGGTGTAGTCGTACATCGCTCTCCCGTCTCTGACCTCGTATTTAATAGGTTTCATATCCATGAGTAAAACATGACTAGCTGATCATGTTCATGTAGGATACCTTACATATACTTCTTCTACTACTACATTAGCAGCAGTGTACATGATGCTGGATTAGATGGAGAGGTCAGGAACTGAAGAGGACAGAATATAATCTGTGCAATCCAGACCATGAAACGAATGAGGAGGAGAATCCAGTGATGGAGATGATGGCTGTGCTGAGTCTGCAGTCACGTTCAAGTCAGCGAGGCTTTCAGCTCAAACTGTCATCAGGATGACTGCAGAGCATCCTGGATCGATGACATTAAATCCTGCTTTGAACTCTTTCCGTCAGACCACAGTGGTAAACTGGACCAGCTTGGAGGGAAACAGACCCCAGTATAACAGTCTGGTACGGGAACTGCTCTGCCTTGCAGAGGGGTGTTAAAACTACCCTGCATAGCCTGCACATAGCTTGTACACCACTACAGCCTGTACATACTTAGTATAGTTATAGCATATTCATAACATACCTTCATACCGTGTACATTGTAACATACCCATATTTTGTACCCTCATACCTATAACAGATCCATTTCTGTAATATATCTGCATCATGGCTAAAGCACTTCTGGATGGATGCAAACTGCATTTCGTTGCCTTGTACTTGTACATGTGCAGTGACAAGTTGAATTCTGTTCTCTTCTATTCTAAAAAATGTTTGAAGGAAGTTAACCCAGAAAGACTTCGAAGCATACATTTGATCTTGAGCAGTCGAGAGATCCAGAAATGAATTTACCAGCACTTTATGGGATGGAGAGTGTAGTTGGAAAGTTTTCCAGGCCATCGTCTCAGGTGATTAACTTTGAGAGCCGTGATACAAGCCCAGGCTGACATCAACAAGACAAACTGGCAGCAATCAGAGAAGTTTGGGACGAGTGTGTAGAGCGCCAGCTACTCGTCCGTATCCAAACGCCATGGTGAATGAGTGCCTGGTGGCTTTAGGGGACAAACAGTATATGTCAAGCAAGCAGCCTTCTTCTTGTCCTTTAGCGGGCGACCAGCGGCGGTGGTCGGCCGCGCAACCAGTACGCTGCTGTAGGTGCCGCAGGTTCTCTTGCTTGACCAACGATTATCTTCCATGCTTTTCGATCTATGGCAATGGTTCTTGCCTGCTCAAGGTCAAGTTGAAGGGCCTTCAAATCATCCTCGATGGAACTGATGGCCAGTAGTCCATTTCCCACCAGCGCCCTGGGTCCCCAGCGCTGGCGCATCAGCTGCCCCGGATGCGGTAGCATTGGTTGATAAAGCTGATCGTTGGGATTCCATTGCTTTCAAGCCAAGTTTCCCCGATTTATCGGTTCTGGCGACCACCCTCCTCCTTTTAAAGCCGGGCTTGGGACCGTCCTTGGCGGAGTTAAGCAAGCAGCCTAAATATAGTTAAAGATATGGGCAACATGCGACACCAGGACTAGTTGTCCCTGGAACATACAGGTGTATATTGGGACACCTGAAAATAACCAAGTGGAATATGTCTCAGAGGTCTCAAGGGACATAAGATGATAATTTCTTCCTCTCCTGTGGTTCTGGTGAGGAGCTGTGTCAGAAGGAAGTGCAACTAATTTCCTCCATAAAAACATATTCTGTCATTTTTGACTGGAAACACAACTTTGTGTGTTTATGTTTGAAATGGTTTCAAAGCAAATGTTCATGGTAGTAGTTTGTGATACACAGGACACACAGTGTGTTTCATTGGGTTATTTCTTACAGTCAAAATAGAAATGATGCTTCTTTTTAACTCAAATTCAGTGCTTAGAAGATCAGATTAGTGAGACAGGCGGCCCATAAATAACAAACAGAAGTTTAAAGAACTGTAATGTTCACAGGAGTCAATGATAATACTGATAATGTATGTTTGATGAGTCATTTTTGATTAGAAACAAAATTAGAAACAAAATGAACCCTTAAACAGTTTCGTTTAACAACACGAGGGTTCATTGAGAAGTTTCATTTATGTCGAACAGATTAAAACTTGCTCCGTGAGAACAACGCTCCTGGGCTACAGGCTTATTGGTGCTTTAATCAAAGACCCGTATACAGTCACGTGGCGTCGTTCGTGCTCGACCTTGGGAACGACCTCGACCTTCTAAATGCCGCAGTCATAAAAGCTGAACATTTGAAATACGTTCTTCATCATTGCAGCTCTATTGATAAATGTTCTATAGCACAGAAAAAGGCCAGTCACAGCCACATTACTCTATTTCCACGCCGCGGTGCCGAGTGTGTTTGAGAGACTGTGTGTTGCACGCTCTCAGCAAAGCATGGAAACCTCTGTTCTCACAGCGGATGTCTCAGCGAAACAAAGCGCACGGGCCAATTAGGGAAGCTGGAAACCGCGGCATCTATTTGTACCGTCATGAAAACGCGTTGAGCTGGGCGTGCTGGCAGATCCCGCCGATGGCACAGCAGATGGAGAAAGGGCAGGAGTGCCGCTGCCTCCTCTGGTTGCTATGGTGAGAATGGAGGTGAAATGCGTGGAGACAGAGCCGCTGTAAGTAAAGTGAAAGGAGACTGAATTATCCTTCAGCAGGTGGCATCGACACCGCGTCCCCACATCCAGGTAATGAATAGCGCCGGCCTTCCTGTACTCACAGGCAGGGCAATAATCTCCCATCAGCCTCCTTCCTCTGCGCAGCAGGTAAAAGACCTCACGCTGCTGATTGACTTGTCGGGTCAGCAGTCATGTGTAACAACTGACAGTTTGATCATTGGTTGAACAATAGAAGTGCACACGTACTATCATCGACATCGTATAACAATCATTTTGGAGGATCAAGAGAAAGACACGAAGTGGAAATAAGCCCCCTTTATTCAATATCGATTTACATTTTATATAAAAATTACTTACATTTAATACATTTCTTCAAAATACAAGCAGCCAAACAACATACAAATCAAATACAAAATTATAAAATTTCTTATATTTATCATCTTCCTTTTCTGAAGTAACAGACGTGTTTTATAATAACTCTTAGTAACTGTTTTTGTAGCTGTGGTAAATCTTTCTTCTCTCCATCTTTAATCCATTTGTTGATATATGAGACCTAGAAAAATATGATATTCTGTCTTTTCAGCGTACAGTACGGGATCCGGGAATCTGATCGGAAAACATTCAGGGTGGGCTTCGATATCTCTCAGATACGTTTGTACGTCATATTACTGCTGAAACAGGCGACTGAAGATTGGAATCCGTGGAAATGAGAAAGACGGGAGATAATGTCTGAGAAACTGAGCAGAGCTGTCAGGTGCAGCGATGCAAATAAAAGGAATCAAGCTTGTCGTTTGTGAAGCTCTCCGGTCCATATGTCACATGAAATAACAAAAACAGAAAAACCCACGCTACTCTTCTCTACTATACATACTTTTTTTTCCAGATAAAATGAGCCGGCCCTTCCCCTCATCATCTCCACAAAGCCAAACTGTTTCCCTCTAGAACTACAAACAGGTATGGGTACAAATTCTAGCACTGCATTTAAGGTTTCAACTGTGCACAAGTGTGGCTTCAGGTGTTAATAAAGTTTTTGCAAATCAGCAGCTTTACTTCAGTGTCATACAGTATACTGACAGCGCTGTGTAACGGATCTCTGACAAACAGAAAGCAAACCCTAAGTGGAAAATTAAAGTCTTCAGCACAGCGACGAGGACATTATGCTGATGCTAAACCAGTAAAACCTAAGAGCCTCATAGGAAATAGAAAAATCTTGTTTCCTCCTTCATATTATACACTGTGGTAAAAAAAGAAGTACAAAGTGTAAAGTTAGGCTATGCGGCGGTTTCATGAATTGTCCCCTCGAGTTTCTTTGGGAGTAGCTCTCTCCTCTCATCGATACTGATGACTGGCTTCCGGCAGTTTTGCCCGTCGATGTAGATCTTTGCATACACTGGATTGGAGTAGTTCATGGGCTAAACAGGCAGGGGAAGAGATGCCAAGTACAAATGTTATTTTACAACATTAGGAGTCTCGAGGTTGCATTTTAATAGATGTTGTGGAATCAAGAAAGTCTTCGTGTCAGATTCACCTCATACAAACTATCACTTACATCGGCTTTAATGAAACCTGGGCTAATTTAAATTCATGTACAACTTCCTCTGTCTTGTTGGCTGAGTTCTGATCCAATTTGAATCCATTTTGATGGATCTGCGCTCTGTTAGCAGATTGTTTAACCGATGTTCCATCACAGGAGGTTTGCTGGAAACAGATGGCGGCTGCATCTCAACCAAAAAAGTTTGCAAACTTTCCACAGTCCCACAGATATTAGCAAAATGAGCAACAGAACTGAACTTGGTGCCAATTGTCGTGCAAAACATTTGTTAATAAAAAGTTGATTATTGGAACTTTAAGGAAAGTTTGGTGGTTTTTGGACAGGATGTCACAAAATGATAAAGGGAGCAAGTATATACCAGATGTCAACATTAGCATGATTTTAATTTTACACAGTTTTTAAAATAGCAGAATGTAGCTCAAATATAACCACACAAAACACACAAAGCTTCCTCACAGTGAATTTATGTAAAAATGGATATTTTTTCTTCTTCTTCAGAGTAAAAATAAAATGTGTAACACTCACCTGTCCAGGGATTACCTCCTTGGGCACAGAATTCATGCCCAAGGTGTGAGGGTCGCTGGATTTTACACACCAGCCCTGCAACAAAACAAGCACCGTGCCATATAAATACAGATGAACTCTCACAGTCCAAATACGGGTTTTAAAACTGCGCTGGAAAAACAAACTAGCAAGTACCACGAGAGCTGGACGTATGGAGGCTGGTTTAGAGTCACACCAGCATGTCTCGGTTAAAAACACAGACTGGACTCACAATAGCAGATGTCAAAGTTGGCAGCTTAAGAAGCAACAGCATTAGGCTTGAACTTGCAGCAGGTGAGCTACATAACTGCATCTGTGAAGGTGTTAGGATTCATTTGATATGCTGGGAGTTCGTGTGGGGTGGAGAGAATAAATCACCACACAGACAGACGTCCTCCAGGTTCGTGGCATCTGTATATTTTTGTGCCCAGGCCAGAGAGATTGTAAAATCTCTGCAAAGCCTCATGTAATTCCACCGGATGCATCTCAATTCTAGATATCACATCCCAGCAGCTGCCGGGCCAGATGCAGAGAACACAGCACTGAGTTATTTTCCAATCTGAAAGACACATTTGAGCTGTTGTCCTTGCTCTACCCTTCAATTAAAGACGACATAGCTGCAGCATCAAGGCTAATAATTAGTGTGATAAGGACTGGCATCAATCAAGGTCTAAACAGATTTTCTCATGGCTTTTAAAACTCTGCAGTATTAACAATGATGTGGTAGTAAGGGATGTACACATATGGCAAATTAAAACAACATTATGCAGATATTTTACAATAAAATAGCCAAGAAACAGTCACTAGTTTGTTACACAAACTGTTTCTGTCTGTCTGTTCTCGCTCTTTGCAACTTCACTTCAAAGTGCACAATGCTTCACGACACACTAATAACTCCTAGTTTTCAGCTGGCTATAAAAAAACTGGCTCAGTGTTGTCACTGCAGACATCGAGGTAGAGCTCAGAGGACCTTGAAGTTGTTGATGAAGAGTCGCTGAGTAGGAGGCTGGACAGTAAGACCAGTTTCATATCAGAAGACTCCTGGTCGACCTTCTTACAGCTGGGCCACATGTGTTTCATAGACAATCTATGTAACTGTATATAAAAATAATATAGTGATGACCATTAAGATTTCTCCTCTAAGTATCCTGATAAAAAGGAGCCAGCATCTGCTGTACTGTCAATTCAACTTATAGGAGATCAAATGGTACAAATTTGTTAAGGTTGTAAAAACTTTATTTAGTTGGAAAACACGTGCAGTAAGTTTTATATGTGCAAAAATGATTAAGCTTTCAGTATTTAATGCAGCAGAGACCTGCAGACGCTGCCCAACAAGAGTTACATTGAATCAAATATGAGATGAAAACTGAAAATGAATCACTTTAATGAGTTTGTAGCTAAATGTAATTACACTGACGTTTGTATGTGAGAACATACGAACAGATTCAGCTGCATGTTTAAGCCCCACTCAAAGTTCCTCAGTAACTTTTACTCCACACGTTTGACTTGGCAACAATCTGGTTTCAGCTCAAAGTCAAACACTGAATTCCATCCTATTAAAACAGGAATGACGTGTTGTTGAGCACACGTGACACACACACACACACACCCACCTTATGAGGGTCAAGTGTGAAGTTTGGGCGCAGCAGGCTGCCTGCATCAGCGTGGTTGTCGTGGTCCACTTCATACATGTTGTATGACGGGTTCCCAATTTCCACGTTTATCCCTCCGTTGGTCATGGGCTGCCTCTGCACACGTTTGCCCCTGAGCCGTGCAGAGCACATCATCATTAACGCGACACACAACATGCTGTTAGTGTGCTGCTGCACGATGCTACTTGGAGCATATCACTTTGTTAGATAGCCATGAACGATGGATTATTACCACAGGCTCAGCGTTCAGATCTACTGAAAGCAAACTTTTCACTCATAAAGCAAAAGCATCCATTCATCTTCAAAGCTCTGCGATGCTGGAGCTCTCACGTTACTGCTTAGAAGCTTCTTTTTCTTACATATTTCTTTATCGACGTACCTTTGCCTCCGGCGGCAGATATAAACACCTGCTACGACCATCACAATCAGGATGACCAGCAGGACCAGAGGCACAATGATAGCGATGCTTCCTGGGGAACAGAGAGAGGACGTGATGAGCGACCAGCAAAGGGGGTGAGATGAGTTCACGCAGTGACCGCGGCGTGAACAGAGCCACTTTAAATAACAGCGTTTTCACTTCACAGGGCTTCGCTGTTTGCACATTTCACTCCATTTACATACGTCCAGCACAGACAGGCTGCACATTTAGAAATGTAAGACATTTTACACTGACGTGCACGACTTCAGAAGATATCTTTTTTAAATCTTAAATTGAAGTTGACGACAGAGGAGTCATATTACTGAACCCTGACGGGCTGGCGACTACAGCCCCTCTAATTCAAACAAGGAAACCCCGCTGAGCAGAGCCCTTTGTGCTCAAATGATGCAAAGCGCAGAGGTTGGTAGGAGTTCGGTAGTTCGATGCCAATCTGTTGATGTTCAGATGTACGAGTTATCGTTCCACTGAAATGCAATAAGGTCAGTGAACCAGTGACACATGCAGGTATTTACACAGGACATGTTAAGGCTTCTTGACATTCCCAGTCCTCACCTCCGCTCATGTTGTCTGATCTGCTGCTTTTAGGGGCGGGTCTCTCACACTGTGTTCCTGCCCAATTGGCTGAACATCTGAAGGAGGTCAAAAGAGAATATAAATAAACTATCATTAGCATACTGTGGCTGCAGAGAGGCTGCTGAGAAAACAACTTTGCAAAATGATCTACGACATGATGTGACTGTGGCTTACACATACGGCACACGGCTTTGATTCAACACAAACAAAACACCACCTGGAGAGAGAGCACTAAGCACATACATGTTGTGTCCGTAAAGAGCTTAATGTGAACTGACGTGTTGAATATTCAGTGTATTAACAAAAAACAGGAAAGATCAAAGGATGACAACAAGTCGTCATCTCATGTGTGTTCCAATGGGATCCGATGGGCGTGATGCATGACCCTTGTTAGAGGAGGTGACGTCCAATTTAGCTGACGCTAAAGCATGTAAAGCATGAGTGATCTGGTGGGGGCGGCAGGGTGATGATAGGATGAAACTATCCTGAATAACATGCACTTGCAGAATCAGAACATCGGGCTTTGACAACAACTTTATTAGGACATCGGGCGTAACCTGGGTCTTCATTTTCCCGCCTTTGAGAAGCAAAAACCAGGATGGAACTGAGTCCCTTCAACAAAGAAACCCGGCTAAGCTGTAAAAGTTAAAGGCCTTAAATATGAACACCGATTAAAGATGACACGTTCTGCCGAGTAAATTATGTGCAATGACCGGTCAGGACGTATTTAGCCATCATGCACAGGCTGCAAATGCACTGATGCCCACATCACACACACAGTGTTATGCTGTAATCTTCCCGTGGTTCATGTGTGCATGAGATGGGTGGCAGTAAGAGGCAACAAACGCTATGCAGCAGCCGGTGATGTAATAAGTGCCCCTATATACAACGTAGTGGTGCTAATATACATTAGCAACATCTTTATCTACCAGGAAAGACTGCTGGTGCTGCTGCTGTCTCTGTCACTTATCATGGAAATAAGAACCATATTTGGCTTTAAGCAGCAGAAGCATAAATAGCATCCTGTACTGTTGCCGCTTAGCTTGGCCCACCAGAAACAGAGCTACAGCTAGCTGTGTCCTAAAGTAACTAAATGAGCACAGCAGCATGTTTCAAATAAAAACTATTTCCTGTTTTAAAGTCGTTTAAATACCAAAGGTTAAAATGAAATACTGTCACATGTAACTACTTTCTACAAAACTCTGTTTTTGAAGCTTAGAACAGAAACAAGCCCGCGTCTCTAAACGCCATCAGCGCTGTAATCAGTGTTCGACCTCGCCACGTATTTTCTTTCTTACTGCAGCGAACATATTCAACACGTGTTGGTGCTAATGATGCTAATAATAGTCAGTCATGTTGTTTCCATACAGAAATAAATATAAGCCAACATATTCTAATAAAACAACATTATAGTATCTGTGTGATTCCACCATCTACGCTGAGTCATTGCTATATCCAGTACTTATTACATGACAAGCTGCTACAAGGAGGCACCATCACAGAGAGGCCTATGTGCTGGACTGAGGCTGAAATGAAGCCAAATGGAGTGGGGGTGGGTTGTGTACAAAAGGAGGTGAGTGGGCGCTGAATACAGCTGGAGAGGTGAGAGGGACCTACTTGCAGCGTGGTTTGTTAAGAGCTGTTAATGTGCACATCCCCTCATTCTGACAGAAGTAATCGCAGGGGTTGGCCAGCTCATCACAACGTTGGTTCTTGAACCCTGACGTGCAGCTGCAAAACATGTGTTTGGAGTGACAAAAGGGCCCAAGAACTGTTCAACTGTCGGCTGCCTCATGAGTGGCGACAGAACGCTAAACCCTGTTAGCAGCTTAAGTCATAAGATGCAACAAGACAGTGTGACGTCTGCAAATTAGCAAAACAGATCAACAAACGTCCCTGCTCAGCACGTGAGGGGGACGCATGTGGGGCCTGCTGCAGATTACGAAAACTGTTAAACAAGAACT
This sequence comes from Astatotilapia calliptera, assembly GCF_964374335.1. NCBI lineage: Eukaryota > Metazoa > Chordata > Actinopteri > Cichliformes > Cichlidae > Astatotilapia > Astatotilapia calliptera. The sequence goes on along the minus strand of NC_137437.1, from coordinate 36,169,928 downwards.
TTGGGCCCCAACATGATGGTTGCTTGCATCCACATAAATGCATCTAATAAGCAAAAACCAGAAAATACATTTAGTTTGATTAAACAATAGAAATGACAGCTTACAGGGGAAATAATGATTTGATTCTCTGTTGAATTTGTGAACATGAAAAATCTCTCAGACTGAAAATTAACCTGAAACACAAAAAAGCAAATTATATAAAAGCGCTAAATGAATTTGCACGTCACTGAGTGAAACACGTATCTGATCCACTGGCTCTCGCAGACTGGCTGTGTGATCGTGTGCCATAATCAATCAATCAATCAATCAATCAATCTATCAATCAATCAATCAATCGAGTGTTCTGGTCCAACCTCTGCACCACCAGGTGAGACCAAAGAGTGTCAAAGGTCGACAGACTGCAGACCTGCACGAGGCTGGAACAGGATACCATCAGCGAGAAGCTTGGTGAGAAGGTGACAACGGAAAGAGAAGAAGAATAAATTTGTCCTCAGTCTGGAGCTCCATGTGGGAGCTTGCATCATGGGATGAGGACGATCACCAAGGTGCTGGATCAGCCCACAGCTCCACGGCACAGGCCCGTCTTCACTTTGTGAACTCGTAAATGAGTCAGAGAAGGCCCCGGAAGTGCTGTGGTCAGATGAAACCAGAACTGGCAACAGCTCAGCCACTGTGTTTGCAGAGGTGGAAACGTTATGTTTTTCTGACAGGATGACTTTGCCTCACTGAGTGGGCCAGTGGACAGGCCCACGCACCGTAACATCTCGGACTCCTTCCTCGGCCAGGACACTGACAACTGGTCATGGACGAGTTTCCAGCATGAAACTGACTCGTGTCATGCAGGAAGGACCAAGTCAAATATTTATTTCCATCACTGACATGCAAATTCTTTTATACCTTTTATGTAATGTGTGTGTTTTTCTGGATTTTTTGTTTGATAAAAACTTACAAATTTAGGGATCAAATAATTGTTTCCCCGCTGCACAGCTGACTGATGGATATTTCTAACTGTAGATGCTAAAGTAACTTAGCTTTTGTGCAGAAAAGGAAAAGAGCAACAACATAAAGTCATACAGTACAGAGCTGCTTAACAGGAATGCTTGAACTTTGTTAGACAGCAGTGAAATGTTGAGGTATTCTCTTCGTATAGTTGAGGTTTTTAAAGCAAGAATGATTGCAGCCGTAGCAGCTTCTTTAGGTAGGCTTGATGAAATATACATTTACTCAGAGTATTAAGGTCAAACATTATGATTTCTTGACGCCGACATATCCATCATCTCACATAATCTCTCATCTTGCAGCAATGATAAACCGCATTATCAGGATCTGTTAACCTCATCGAATAAGATGGAATCATTTGCATAGAAATTGATTCTATTCCCTGGAATCTGTGAGCGGCGCCTGCAAATTTCAATTTAACTACAGTGGACAATGGGCATTTAAAAAAATGGAGAGTTGGCCTTTGAAATGGATTTCCAATTTCCTCCTTGGACAGATTTTTAACACAGCACTGCGAGTGATTATAGCGGAGGAGGTATTCATTTACAGGGAGCCCTCTGAGTAGCCTTTCACGGCGATTTCTTCACGTGTGCCAGTCAAGCTTTTGTCTCGTGCAATTTTTCGAGCTTCGTGGCGGCTGAAGTACTGAGCAAACTTCTAAACCCTCTGACTGAAGAGAGCCACAGAGGCCTGACATCAGCTCTCAGCTGCAAGGAGGAAAAGTGTGATATGTTGAGAATAGCTGGCTTTGAAGGAGTCTGAAACCATCTTTATCTTCCTAAAACCTTAAGCCACAGCGAGGTGTCACACAGCACAGGATGCTGTATGGCACTCGGCCCCCTGCTGTTTCATGGCCTCCACATAGTGACATCAAACCTTCAACTTAAGGATTTCTTTCCAAAGGAAGACATCTATCTCACGCGGCGACTTTCAGTTTTTAAAGCCGGGCACAGAGCCGACGGCTGAACCGAAACAGTGATGTGAGTGTGAATAACAGTGGAGAACATTGAGTTTTCCTTACTTTCACCATTAGGCAGGGACTTACTGACAGAAAGGCAGGTTGGTGTCAGGGTCCAGGTGGCAGGTACCTCCATTGTAGCAATATCCGTCACACAGCTGACAGCTCGGTGCTATTCTGCCATTTGTGCAGCTAGAGGGTGAAGAAATAATGGATCCTAGTTACAACCAGAAAACTATACAAGAAGCAGAGAGTTCAGCCAGCTTCAAATTCACTGACATGACCAAACCTAAAACGCTACAGGGTACGTGGCCTTAAATTATTGATTTAATTAAATCAATTCTTCCCGCCGGCAGCCTGTGGGTGAAGCGACTGAGCCCTGAATGAACATTATACTGTTTAACTCGTGTTTTCCCATGAATAAAAATCAACTATGAAGCCTCACAGCCAAAGAGATGATGGACAAGAGTGGCGAGTAAATACGGAGCGCTCACTTGCAAACCACTTCTCCCGTCTCCTCGTTAATGAGGCAAGGAGCTCCGTGGCATCGGAGACACTTGTCCACCTCGCACTTGTTCCCTTCAAACCTGGCGGGACACACACACTCCACGTAGCCGCTGCTGGATAAAGTGCAGGCCTTGGAGTTCACGCAGTAGTGATGACAAATGTCTGTTTTAGGTTTGCAGAGATAAACAGAGAGAGAGGATAATGTAGAAACACAGTCTAAGCTGATCTGATTACAACAGTACATGGTTTTAATGGGACTTAATTATCCACATCAAATGATATCTTAGCCACAGATGAAAACGTATCACCCTTTGGGCAAGCAACAGTGGGAAAAACTAATGATGTGCAGATGAAATTGTTTCCCCGCAACACATTATGTCAAAGCGCAGCAAAAGAAAATGCATTATCGCCCCGGTGCAGAAACACCCAAAGGTTGTTTGATGGTAGAATTTTGATTTTTGTTTATCTGCAAATTGAAGCAAATGTGGTGTTTTTGGAAAGAAGAGACTTTGAGGGGATTGCTTTTGTCTCTCGCTCAGAGTGGGAACTCTCAAACGCTTTGTTCTGTGGATTTTATGTGACATAACTGAATTCAAATCAATGATTTTCTTTTGATTAGGTGCTACTGGCAGCCACAGGCAGCCAGGGAAACATCAATGACTGTTTGTGTTTGTTTGCTGCCAACAGGACTCACGATAAAGACAGCGGTCCCCGGTATACTCGGCCATGCAGCGGCACACCGGCTGGTTCCCCTGAGTGACGTCGCACGTCCCCCCATTTAAACAGTAATTGTCACAAATCCTTTTCTCACAAAAAGGCCCTGAGAATCCGACAGGACAGCGGCACGTGGGCTTTCCTGAAAAGAAATATGAGCATAAAAGATTATTAGAGCACGGAAAGGTGGAAATCGGCAACGAACTGATGAATTCATCCGTCTCAGAACTGCTTTAGTTTGTTCCACAGAGCCAAAACTGCTGTGCACAAACATGACGCGTCCACGCGCTCCAAACTGCCTCGTGGCTGTAAACACACCTGAAAACACACCTACACAGATGCACTTCATATTTACATGGATATATAGGGCTGTGCAAAAGTCTTGAGCCTCACCTAATTTCTTTATAGAGAAAGAAATTATTCTTTTTTAACTTTTTCAAGTCATCTTGAGCAATAATTTCACACATCACATCACTGTAGCTGATGATTTTCAAAGGTTTATTTTCTTCGGTTTATTTGCTGAGCTGAAGATAAAGACGATAAATAACTGAACCCTGTGAGACCCAACACATCACGAAATAGCCAGAAAATTCAGATTTTTTGGAACTGAGATGTTTATGAACCTTTATAACAAAATCCCCTTTTTTTGCTGTATCATCTTGTTTTTGATATCTTTTTATTATATATTTATTATATATTTTTGTTTCGCATTTAATACATTGGGTGTTTTTGCCCATAACACTTTGAGCCGGACAACATAGCACGGGCACTTTGTTACCAGCAGCTTTTAAACATTTAATTTGTTCAGAGCGGCTGTCAGCTATTCTTAATGAAGGGAAACAGGCCGAAAAATCTGAGGTACGGCAACAGAAGTAAGAACTGGACTGAATACTAACGGCAGCAGGTCAAAATTTGAATGGAGTGAAAGAAGCCTGGAGAACGATTCCTGCAGGCTACACGTAGACATTACGAGAAAGCAGGCTGCTGGGTGGAGACAACCTGTATGCTGTTAAGGCCTCGGGCCATTTTCTGGGTCACTTCTGTTGGTCTTACATCCTGTCTTCTATCTACTGTCCTAATGCAATAAAGTCTAAAAAGCCCCAAAACAGATATAACAGAAAACACAAGAAAACAAATATCGACTTTCAAGCTTGTTAAAATCGTACAAACTCTATTTCTGCCTCATATGCTGTATTTCCATGCATGTAGGGATGGCCATCGAGAACAGGTTTCTCTAGTGAAACGGCTCCCAGTAGTAGAGTAGAGCCTGTTTGCCTATTGATTCTCCGTATCGATTCCAGTTGGTGAGTCGGAGCAGGAAACAGTGGTGGAGCCTGCAGTGTGGATATAAACATTACTTTTATTTTTATTGCACAGAGAGGCGAGAACACGATGGTGAAGTGCAAACTGCATCCAGGACAGAAACAACCACAGCATGCTGCTAACACAACTAGCACCTGCACAGACAGCATGCTAATGCTAAGCTAGGAGTGACTGCTGACCCCAGACCAGCAGCCACAGTTACAAAGATTGTATAAATGCCTCGATGTGAAACTTTGTTACAATCCTCACACGTGGGTAAAAGAAAAAGCACAGACTGAAACGATCTTCACACAGACCGTACAGAAACGCGTGCTGCACCTTCTGATTATTTTTACAATTAGAGACGTGTGAGTGTTGAGAATTGCCTCCTTGTGCGGGTGATCTGAAACAGTAACCTTCCAATCATGCTCGCCGTTTGTATAACGGACAAGCGAGAGCAGGAAACAAGTTCAAGAAAAGGTAACAATTGAACACTACTTACACAGCACACAACCAAGTTGCCATGGATACAGGTCTCGCCATGTAGGTCACACTACACCACTTGGTAATTTCACACTCTACAGTTCTGTGCCTGGAATAATCTGACTGAAACGTCCAAAGGAAATCAATCTCTCCATTCGGATCTGATAACTCAATAACTGATGGGTTAAATCTTTCTGAGAAGGCCAAACGTCACAGCGATGAACTCAGCTGTTCTCTTCATCTCTGGAAAACTAAAACATTAGTTCAGGTTTTCACAAATACTGATGCCAACTGGTTTTGGATGTGTCAGCAAGCTGTAAGTTTTACAGACTTCTTATGTTTCTTGAATATTGAATATTATCTTATTATGGGATGCACAAATCAAACTGTTTCAGTGCTGTTATTTAGTAATACTAGCAAAAACCTTATGAAAGACATCACTAAAATGTTACAGGAACACAGAAAGTGAATAATACTCTTCTTGCCTATTCTTCTTATTATAAATGGCCAATGCAACTGTTACCATAGGAACATGGTAGTGTAAACACTGAAATGAGCTCAAACTTCCTGGTTCACCTTTTGCAATCGTGTCACTGCTATGCAGATGACACCCAGCTCTATCTGTCCATGAAGCCAGATAACACACACCAATGAGTTAAACTGCAGGAATGTCTTAAAGACATAAAGACCTGGATGGCCGCTAACTTTCTGCTTCTTCATTCAGATCAAACTGAGGTTATTGTACTCGGCCCTGAAAAGCTTAGAAATATGGTATCTAACCAGATTCTTACTCTGGATGGCATTACCTCGGCCTCCAGTAACACTGTGAGGAACCTTGGAGTCATTTTTGACCAGGACATGTCCTTCAATGCACATATTAAACAAATATGTAAGACTGCGTTCTTCCATTTGTGCAACATCTCTAAAGTTAGAAATATCCTGTCTCAGAGTGACGCTGAAAAACTAGTTCATGCATTTATTACTTCCAGGCTGGACGACTGTAATTCATTATTATCAGGAAGTCCAAAAAACTCCCTGAAAAGCCTTCAGCTGATCCAAAATGCTGCAGCAAGAGTCCTGACAGGGACTAGAAAGAGAGAGCAGATTTCTCCTGTTTTGGCTTCCTGTTAAATCCAGAATTCAAAATCCTGCTCCTCACATACAAGGTCTTAAATAATCAGGCCCCATCTTATCTTAATGACCTTGTAGTACCATATCACCCTATTAGAGCACTTGGCTCTCGCTCTGCAGGCCTACTTGTTGTTCCTAGAGTATTTAAAAGTAGAATGGGAGGCAGAGCCTTCAGTTTTCAGGCCCCTCTTCTGTGGAACCAGCTTCCAGTTTGGATTCAGGAGACCTGCCCGCCCCTCCCTCAGCCTGGTCCTGATGGAGGTCTTTTCCTGTTAAAAAGGAGTTTTTCCTTCTTGTTCATATGGAGTCGTTTGATGGTTGGTGTTTTCTCTGTTTTTTGTAGCACTTTGAGCTGACGGCCGTTGTGATTCGGTGCTACATAAATAAAACTGAATTGAATAGACGTCAACATTTATCTGCTGCACCAAGCATTTTAGACACTGACCATCTCAGGCCTGACTACAAACTGTGAATTCTGGGTAATTTAAGATCGTTTACAAAATGAAATAAATCCCTATTTATGGGATATTTCTTATTACTGTTACAAGTGTAATAAAAATACAAACAAAGGAGAATCATTGAAAAGAATACACTAAGCTGCAAACCTGCATCAGTGCTTTGATGTCCTAATCATTCACTCAGCTACAGGATGATTTCACTGGAAAAACAAAAACAGCTGATGATATCACTGACGTCCATACTGAGAGGGGATTTTCTTCTTACTGTTGTTTCATAACAATGCCTGCAAATCATAATTTATGACATTTTGTTGTGTCCCATTAGTCAAATTAGGTGTCACTGACTGTTCTCATAGCGACACCAGCCTGATCGTGTCTTCACACCAAATATCAAGTTTTGGTTTGCCAGAGATGCAGACTGATGCTAATTTGTGCAGAGCAACGCAAACAGAGGCAAGTGTATCTGCACGAGTTCACCTCATTGGGCTGCAGACACCTGCGAGTTCTCCTGATAGGCTGACAATCAGAAATGAGGAACATCTTTACTGTCACGTTCTCTAAGGAGCTGCACCCACAAGAAGTGCTTTCAAACAGTGGACGAACTCTGGAGGAATTCCTGGTACATTAGTAAAAACAATGAGGACACTTTATTCACATGCTGATTATAAACGTACAGAAAAAATTAATGTTTAACAGAACCAAAAGAAAAAAATCAGGAAACAACAAAAAGCAGTAAATAAATGCCAAACGCTACAAAAAGGTTGAAGCACAGACACCAGAAACACAGGAAGTCACAAAGGAAACAAAGAGCAAACCAGCGGATCAGACAGAGTTAATTATTTCAACATTATGTGCAGTCTTAGTACTGCTGCTTATTTCTCAGTTTATGGCTGCAGATTACAGCTGTGAAGCCCTAAACTGGCTCTACTTAAAGATCAGAAGTTACTGTCACACGGCCTAATAAAGAAGACGTGGAAACACTTTGTGTTGTCAGCAGATCAAAGTGTAATTAACTGTATTGATTGAACAGGTATTCTTGTGTTTTTGTTCCAGCATCCAAACGAGCACAAACACAGACTCAGCAGCTTCCTCCTACACTTCAAATTAAGAGCAAAAACATTCATACAGTTTTTTCTTCACCCAAAGAAAACATCATAACATTAGTAACTTTACAGCTGGCTTTCATTTGTGACGAGGGTAACGAGCTATAACCTGCCTCCACCAGCACACGTCTGTGTTGCACTTCCAATATGCTGCAAAGTTGTGACCATGTTGGTTGAGCCACGTCAAAATTAGAGCCGTGTTTGTGGCACAGAAACTCAACCTTTGCACCCCTCAAACACATCATCAAGTTGGCCGATGACACGACTGTGGTGGGTCCCATCTGCAAGAACGACGAGTGAGCATACAGAGAGGAGGTGCAGCAGCTAACGGACAGAGTCAACAACCCGTCTCTGAATGTGGACAAAACAAAGGATTCAGAAGAGCATAGAGGGATCACTGTCCACTAACCCTAACACTTAACATCGATGGATCCTCTGTGGAGGTCGTTAAAAGCACCAAATTCCTTGGTGTTCACCTGGCAGAGAACCTCTCCTGGTCCCTCAACACCAGCTCCATAACTAAGAAGGCCCAGCAGAGTCTCTACTTCCTGTGGAAGCTGAGGACAGCCCATCTCCCTCCATCCATCGTCACCACCTTCTACAGAGGGGCTCGAGAGCATCCTGAGCAGCTGCATCACTGTCTGGTTGCTAACTGCACTGTATCAGTACAGCAGCTGAGAAGATCACTGGAGCCTCTCTTCCCTCCATCACAGACACCTATCACACCTGCTCCATCCGCAAAGCCACCAGCATCGTGGAGGACCCCACACTCCCCTCACACACTCCCCTCACACACTCCCCTCACCCAGCTGCCTTCTGGAAAAAAGTACTGGAGCATCCAGGCCCTCACTGCCCGACCCAGGAACAGCTTCTTCCCCCAAACCGTATGTCACACACACACACACACACACACACACACACACACACACACACACACACACTGTTGTATCTGTATTGTTCTGTTCTGCTCGGTGTTTCACTGCTTTTCATTCGTGTTTTGCAGTTTTTGCACACTTGCACTTCATGCAGTCCTGTGTTGACTGTCTGTTATACGTCATATGTAGCACCAGGGTGCTTCACTGTGCGCTGTGCCACTGCACATGGTGGAAATGACAATAATGAGGATTAATTGGTGGTTAGAAACAGAAGGGGAACACAGCACAGCTGAAAGCACTCAAGACTATAAGACAGAGAGGGGATATAACCTGAAACAAGAAACAGGAGAAACCCAACTATCCAAGTAAAACAGGAAACAGAAACTCTGCCTTAAAAACACACTAGAGTGAAGACTGGAGGGCACAGGGACAGAAAGGAGGTCAAAGGTTATCAATCCTACTCAAAGACTTTATCTGCAGCAGCACCAACATGACACAAAATCTAGCTGCTTGCTGACGATAACATGTTTTCCTGTAAACAAACAGGTTACAGTTTGTTGTCCAGAACTAGGAGCGTGCAGCCGCATGAACAGATGGAAAAAGGCCCCAGAACTCAAAAGAGATTGTTTACAATTCTATGCAGTAAATTTCTATCAACAGCTTGAGAAAAATATGCAAAATGTTTCAGTCAGAGAACCTGAGCCGCGCTTTCTGAACTGCAGATTCGAGTCATCTTCACGTCGTAGCAATTATCCAAACTACATCCTTTAACTGCATCCGTGTCCCTACTTTCCTGCTAATGGGCGGGAACACGAATCGTTGAGTTGACATCACTTTAAAGAAAACACTTTACACTTTGGATGTTTGGCTTCAGGGAGTTTTGGATAACGAGAGCAGGCGAGAATCATAAAGGAAAGATCTGCCTGAAACCAACCGGCCTGACGGGGAGGAAATAAATGCAGCGGACAGTAACTGTGCTGGATCATACACAACCAGCTGGGCAGACAAAAAGTCTTGTACAAGTTACACAAATGTGTTTAGACAACTGTGATCCACAACTGTTATGATATATTTACTTTGTTTTGTTTGACACAGTATGAAGTTCTTTACTTTCATGTCACAGAGACACAGGTTTGTTTCAAACATGCTGCTGCCAAACCTTCCATTAAGATCCTGGTAAACCAGTCGAATCTGAAGGCAGAAATTCAAAGACACCTTCTTGTGTTTTTAAGGATGAGACTGGGAACGAATCCAGCCTCCAAACTGACCGAGTTTCCCTTTTTATCACCAAAGGAGATCCTGTTGGACAATAATCCATCCCTCTTTTTCCATTTAGAGCGATGCTTGCATGAGACGTGTGGTCAATGCAGTAAAACAGCACACAGTTAAATACAGCACACGTTTCCTCTGCCCACTAAAAAAGGAAAATCTCTTCACTATGTAAGCAGCATGAACGGGTCCGATCATCAATATTAACCATGAAAGACCCAAAACAATGTAACATTCACTACTTCATCTTTGTTACAGTTTTAATGAGCAGCAGTTATTTTACCATCTGCTGAAGTCACATTAAGCTGTAAGAAAACAACAAAAATACTGTTTTTGTAAACAAACATTTATTTCCTGTTAGATTATTAAATCCATGTAATTAATAAATATTTAATGAATTTAAACCACTGCAATGAGAAATCACGCCACACCTTTGTCACAGCTTTCTTTCTACATTAGGCCAATAAACATGTTTCATTTTTTATCTGTATCTTTTTTTAAAAGCAACTTAACTACTATGATGTGGGCGTGATATACAAAGGCTTTTAAATCCAGGAAAGCTTATTTAACAGGTCTGTACGTCCTGCTTCAGTTTCACTGCTGACATCTCAGGAGAGCTCCTCAAAGGAGACCTTCACATGAAGGCTGGAGGCTCCTTTCAGAGCCGCATCAATGATAAAACTGCTCAACTGGCTTTTGCAATGCAGCCGAATCTGACCTGAAGAGAGGAAGCTGCATCGCTTTAAATGAAGACAAATGTGTCTGCGTGCCATCAAGCAGGGGTTTAAATCAAAACTGGTAAACAAAGAACATAAAGAATCCTGCAGCATAAACGTTCATATGAATTATTCTCCGTGCAGCGACTCAGAAACACGTCAAACATGTGAATCGTCCAAAGGAATCATGCAGTAAAGAGTTTTTGAAAGCACAGACGTACCCAGCGGCGAGCCCATGCAGGTGCCTCCGTTTAGGCAGTAGTCTGTGCAGTGGTTGACCTCACAACGCTCCCCTGAAAAGTCAGGCCAGCAGTAGCACCTCCAGTCTCCTTTCTCATTGGCTAAGCAGCGGCCTCCATTCTCACAGGGGGGGCGGCACAGTTCACCTTCACAGCAGCAAAGTTTGTATCACTTACTGCAGCGCCATGTGCACAGTTACGTGATATTTAACAGTGTTATGGAGCTAATGTGAGACAGCAACACGCACAGAATGCAGTTATCACCAGCGTGTTCACTAAACACATCGTGACGCTTCAGAAAGCTGCTCATTGTTATATATTCAAAGTCAATATTACTGTTAAGATACCTGAGACGTTGACATCATTGCAGGTGCCGTTCACCAGCACCTTCCCCTCTGGACAGGTGCACCTGGCACCAGTCGGGTTGAGCAAACACATGAAATCACAGGACATTCTGGAGCATGGATTGGGTCCTGTGGAGAAACAACGGAGGAGATCATCTGTGATGCTGAACAAGAACAACTTCTCTTTCTGTGAAACATGCGGTTGTTCTTTTTTAATAGAGCTATTGAAGTGCTGTAGGCTTTAGAGGCACAGCACATGAATCATTTACACATGCATCTTCACATTGAATAATCAAAAGCTGAGAAATAACTGTATAACTGATGTGTCACCTTTAGAAGGGCTGCTTTTAGCAGAGAGGACGACATGTTCATGTTGTGAATCAAACTGCTTTAACTGAAACAGGCAAACACAACTCAACATAATGTTTGAATCAAGCTGCTGTCAGAGGTTCACATCCACTCATCGTGAGCATGAATGTCCTCTACATGCACCCTCATTAAAACTGGGTTTGCGCCACTCTTCTTCACAGTTCGTTTGAATTGGTTGGTTTTTTGGGTCGGACCTGGTGTTCACCCTGCTTCATCCCAAAACCAGCTCTGATCAGTGTCCTGTTCAGGTTTCAGCCGTCTCGCTGTCAGTCTGAGGGTAGCCCTTCAGGTTTTTTATTGTCATATTCACAGAAACGTGAATGAAATTCTTCTTTTGGTGCCAAACAGAAAGATGCATGTATAAAACTAATAACTATAATAAATGATCATTTAAAAACAACAGAAACAATTATAAAGAACTACAGTTAGTACAATAAAGGAAATACAATATAAATCGAAGATAGAAATAAAATAAGAAGAATCTGAGCTGCAGGGCAAATGTACATATTTATCCAATCTATGCTACGTCAGCGTGTAGGCGGGGTCTTTGATGGAGGCAGCTGTGGACTGATGGTAGATCCTCTGCAGAGAGGGTGCTGGAGTCCTAATGATGTTTTTGGCAGTCTTCAGCACTCTGTGCAGGTGCAGCGGTGTTACTGCACCACACGGTGATGCAGCTGGTCAGGATGGCCTCAATCATGCAGCTGTAGAAGCTCCTCAGTCTGCTCCGTAAATGCAGCCGCTGATGGCCCCTCGAAACCCGCTGTGTGGTGTTAAATGCTCCTCCCTGCTCAGGTAGGTGGAGAGCCCATGTTTGTAGTAATGTTAGCTGAAGTTACCAATCCTGGCAGACCGGGGCGCAGTTTGTAGACAGAAGACGGAAGCATCGGAGACACAGAGAGGTCACCCAGGGATGTGACCTGGTCCTGCTGACTCACGAGGGCTGATCTTCCTCGGTGCTCCCAATAACTTACTTATATGCAACTGTTTGAACTGACGATCATGGAAATGTCTCCAAGAGACTTTCTCATTTTGTGTGAATCTAAAACTGTCCTTCATGCTGTTCTGTTACTGTTACTCGTGCACCATAGAGAGCATCCTGGCGGGAAACATCTTAACCTGGTTCGGGAACAGCACCATGCAGGACAGACGAGCTCTACAGAGGGTTGTGCGGTCAGCTGAGCGCACCATCCGCTCCGAGCTCCCTGACCTGCACTCAATCTACAGCAGGCGGTGCTGGACCAAGGCCAGGAAGATGGTGAAGGACCTCAGCCATCCCAACAACAGACTGTTCTCTCTGCTGAGGTCAGGAAAGCGATTCCGCTCCCTGAAGACCAACACAGAGAGACTGAGGAGGAGCTTCTTCCCGCAGGCGATACGGTCTCTCAATCACACCACCACACAGTACTGACCCACACATACAGTTCTTACACACACACTGGACTTACTGGACTTTGGTTTTGCACAACACTGGTCACTATATTCTTCATTTCCGGTTAATACTTGTACAGCTGCTGTTATTGTGTATATATTTATTTATATTTAGATTTCTTCATACATTCTTATATAGTTCTATATTGTGTATTTTGTTGTACAGTTATTTTATTTTCAACTTTAATTTATATATTTTATCTTATTCTTCCCAGTTAAATTTACCCTTCATTCTAATTTGTGTTGTACAGTTATTTCATTTTTAACCTTAATTTATATTTTATTCCTTCCTAGTTAAATTTACCCTTTTTAATTTTTCATATTTATTTCCTATCTTATTCATAGCCTTTTCCTTTTTTGTTTTCTTTAGGTCACGAGCAGTTGTCCAAGCATTTCACTACATATCGTACTGTGTATGACTGTGTACGTGACAAATAAAATTTGAATTTGAATTTGAATTCTGTCAAACAAATCCTGCTGCACACCGAGCAGAACGAACCCTGAGATCCATTTACTGGTTTAAGAGAGTTTATTTATATATTCAGTTTACAGGATGACGATAAAAGAGAGAAATCAAAATCTCTGCCATCTCTTACATATCGAGCCTTTGTGTCTTAGCTACTTGCAAGCTAAGCACATGTTGTGCCCTCAGACTCCACAGTGTACACTAATCAGTCTGTAGGGAGGAACAGCTGTCGTTTAAGTGAAAACCTGACCGAGGCTGAGCTCTCTCACGCTTTCTCATCATTAACACCAGAGATGGAACCAATAACTGCCATGCTTTATCACCTGGAGGAAGTGAGAGGACGGACGTGGCTGTATTGATCAGAACAGTGCGACCGCTCTTGCTCTTGACGAAGGCGGTCGCACTTTTCTCCTCCTCCTCCTCTCCCTGAGCTTCCCTGCTTAGCCTCTTGTGTCCTTGTCTAGTCTCGTGTTTTTTGTATTACTTTCCCTGAACACTCTCTCACAGTCTGTTCTCTAAAACCTAAAAGAGGAATTATGGATTTGATCAACTGCTCCCTGAATGCAATCAACACCCCTTTCTCAACGAGAAGTCTGGGCTCGGGTGAGCCTGAGTGCTGAAGATATCTACCTATGAACCATGATAACAGGGTTCTGATCGGAGCTGGCTTGGCCCTGACTTATCGAAGAATTAAGGAAGCGGAACTGGCTGTTCAAACCCCCACAAGGCTGCCTGCTGGGATTGAAACGATGGGAGAGGCGTGAGTTTCTCAAAAAAAATTGGATCACATCTTGGGGAAGCACACTGTGGTCGTGAGTTCTCAGAAATCGGCTCCTTGAGCACAAGAAATGAGCGCAAGTATGGAGAAGCTTGCGGCTCTCCAACGGGAGATTGAGAGACCAGTGTTGGACTGTAGAACTGCTTTGAAATTCATATGAGCTGTTCGCTTTTTACCATCACATGAAGTGATAGTAAAAAGCACCATCACTTCATGTGGATATCCTCTCGGCGCCAGCTGCAGTCGCAAGGCTGGAGCCGAACAACAACACCCTGATAACGACTGTGTTGAGTCTGTTCTTCCCATCCATGCAAGGCCACCTGGGTTGGCTGGCAGACTGTTTACTTAGCCTAGCAGGGCGAAGGACACTGTCTCAGCTGAGCTCTGGACACGCACACACACACACACACACACATACACACACACATACATACACTGATATGCACACACTCATCCCCCCTCCCTTTCCAAACGCCTTCGATGCTTGTTTCCTGCGGGGGAACACGGCGGGTCTGAGCCCGCGCTGGATGGTAGCGCTGGGCAGGATGGCTGCTGTGTTTGCTTCGGATGACTCCTCACCCCCCACCCGACCCTGTGGCTGGTCACGTGCTCCATAATGTTGTGTTGTGGACATTTATGTGCTTTTCTGTGCAGAGGAGTTTTTTTGTTTCCTGTTCTCATGCTGTCCTCCCAGGAGCCCAGCATGAGCAGAGGTCTCTTTATTCCTCTTGTACTTTCCCATTGTAGTGTATATTTCAGTGTTTTTCTGTAACGCTACCGATCTCCGACCTGTATCCCCATGTGATGGGTGGGAAGGGGGGGTATGTGTCCTATTTCACTGCAGGGCAACCTGCACGTGGCGAATAAAGCCTTGATTGATTGAACAGGTTAGTGGTTTATGTTGCACACGTGAAACACGCAGCTAAATATCATTTATATCTATAAAGCATCGTTTCACAATATTAGTCCAGTTGTTTCGTTAAAATATGTAGAATTAAACTTTTTATCAAAAACCTAATTGTTCACTAATCATAAATTTATCTTAATCCACAGTCCTGCATACTGCATGACTCCAGTTTTCATCATCATCATGGTTTATTTATATAGCACTTTAAAAACACACAAGGCCGACCAAAGTGCTGAACAATAGAAACATAATAGATACCATAAGAATAATAAATACGATAAAATAATAAACATAGCGAAAACAATAAAATATAAGTAAATACAAGTCAGTCAACCACTGAGTGAAAGCCAGTGAATAAAAATGTGTTTTCAATCTGGATTTAAAAACCAGCACTGATGTCGATCGCCTAATGTGAAGAGGAAGATTATTGCAAAGCTCAGGAGCCACGATAGAGAACGCTCGGTCTCCTCAGTGATTTGGGGACTGAGAGCAACAGCTGACCGGAGCGAACGAGTGGGGACGAAGAGCTTCAGCAGATCAGACAGATACGCAGGTGTTATTTAAAGAAACCAATAAAAGAAATGAATCCTAAATTCAGTTGGTTTTGTTTGTTTGTGGCAAACTGCATTACATCCTAATATGTCAAATAACATTAATAATAAAACTGATACCAGATAAATAAAATGGATTGATCGAATTTTAATGAAATAATGACTTTTTCACTGTTGAGCGTCGCTCAGCTGCTCACAGTGAATAATATCATTTATAGTTTGCTCTATAAAACAGCTCCACATGTTTCACTCGGCACAGTTTTTAAAACGATCTCTCAGGTTTGCTGAATATTCGTCTTTAGCTTATTTGTCAGACGTGCAGCAGGTGGATGAATTTCTGAGCTGATGTCTCTTCACCACATTCATGTTACTTTTCCAGGGTCAACGTGTCGCCGTGAACAGACCAACGTTAGCCAAATGGGACATTTAAAAGTCGTCAGCCAGATGTTAAAGTAAACAAGCAACAAAGCATCCAGAGAGAGATTTTATCTGATAGTTTCATGAAACAGCACAAATAGAGAAACGTGTTTCTATTTGTTGTACACACACATTTCTAACCTTATATTTAATGTTTGATGACTCTCAGAGTTCCCTGAGGGAGGCTGGTTCCTCTAAAGTCTGTGTGATGGTCAAATTTAGGATAGTGCCTGGAGCCCTCTTATAGCTGTGTGGAGATGCAGAGGGAACTGGAACTGTACGTTGTTGTCACATTGTTTATATAATGTGGTCGGGACATCAGCGGCCCTTCAACATCCACACATCCATCACTGAAACCTTAAAGTTTTATTAAAACTCCTCCCGTACTGGTTGGAACAGCTGGACCTCACCTCTCACACACACACACAATAAATGATTGTTGTTATGTTTATCATAAACCTAAATATCGTGCTACTGCTGTCAGTCCAGTATGTGTGGTTGGTTACCAACTGCTGATGGTTGCATTTATTATTCGCCTCATCTGCTGCTCTAGTCGTTCATTCAGAAATATGATCGGTGGCTGTTTGTGTGCGTTTGTGTTTATAAGAAGTCTTTAGAACATCAAAGGAACAAATAATAACAATAGAACTGAATTACAAACACAATTACCAAGTAAATAAATAATCAAACTTCAACTGACTGAACAGCGTTTCCTCTTCTGCTCTAAAGGGACATTTTACAGATAAACAGTGAACATCAGGGCAGCTTACCGTCCTGCTGTTTGTAACGGTGGGAGATGAAAACATTAGTGGGCTTCTCCACCCCCAAACTGAGAAACTCCACAGCCTGTTTCCCATACTTGTGAATCTTGAAGACCTCGTGTTTTAACCCAGTTCCATAAATGTAGTCCTCAAATATATCGATTCTGTACGGCTGGGAGATTCCTAAACATCCAGCAGAGAAAAGAGAGCAGATAAAATCAGGTTTCTGCAGCTTTGGGATTATAAAGTTTATATCCTGAGGTGCCCAGACGAAGGACGACTGTGTTGTGTAAGAGGATTGGTGCTAACAGACACTGTTTAGAACCTTAACCTTGTGCCACATAAAAGCAATGTTAATCTGGCAATTATTTGATAAATAAAGTTGAGAAAAACAAAGAGAAGCATGAAACGAATTTGTGTAGATGAGAAAGTTTTCCATTTGTGTTTACCGTGTCTGTCGCTGATTGTCACCAGAGGGTCCGAGCCATCCAATCTCATGCTCCCTATCTGCGAGAGCTCAGGATCAGCCCAGTAAATACGCTGGTTGAAATAATCAATGGCCAGCCCTGTGGGAGGATGAAGGTAAGAGATTCATTTACCTGACAAATTACACAGAGATCACTGTGGAGTCCCTCAGAGGAGGAGACCTTAAGGTCAGGACGGTTCCAGCACCAACGTTTCTCCGTCCGGTTGTTTCTATTCAACAGCTTGTGTTTAAAATCCTGAGAAAGGACGGCGCCTTTTGATCACGATGAGCTTTTTTACAATTCTACTGTTTCCCAGAAGTCTGAGCGTATAATTGAGCACCAGGCTGCAGCATTTAAATAGCTGATGATGAATTCCTCTTTGTGTGACCAAGACAGATCATAGCATCCTTGAATTTAAGGAGGCCAAAGCAGCTCTTCAAAACTAGATCAGCACTAAGTGCTTCCCTACAGGCGTACAACACATCCCGAGCAGCTGTACGCTGCTGCGTGTGCGCTGATTTGGATGGAGATATATATATACATACATACATATATAAATAAATAAATATATATAAATAAATATATATATCCATTTGATTCTTTAGAATAACAGACAGTCTGCATGCGGAACTTTATTTCATATATAACTGCAAACGTCACGTGACGCTGCAGGCGAAACACATCGTGTGTGTAAGTGTTACACATGTTGGCAGAACATTGTTAGTTAATCAGGTATTTATTAGCTGCCTCAATAACAAACACGAGTTTATATTGAAGCTCTGCTATGTGGAATTTGCACGTTGTGCATCAAATGTGTGTTTACTGCACAAATAAAGAAGGTGCAGATATCAGCCCAACGACACCGTGCTGTGTTACTTTTTATCTTTATTTTTATGATCGTTCAATCATTTCAGTAACTGGAAATTAAATAGTTATTGAATAATTATTGATGGACAGGTATTGGCCAGAGATATCAGAACACACAAAGTCCATTCATAAAATTCACAACATTTCATATGACTTCAAAATTAATGATGAACTTTTTAAAAAATGTGGTTCAACAAAAGGAATAAACGAGCCACCCACCAGTGGGTCTCCTCAGGTTTTTGTCCAGCATCACTCTGCGCAGTGAGCCATCCATGGCTGATTCCTCGATCTGAGAATGATCACCGATCACGCTCCAGTACATCATTCTGCGAGGAACCAAAATCAGCTTCAACAAATATGCATTTATTTTACAGATACATGCTCAGTATCACAGCTACTGCAACCAGCACGTTTCTGTGTTGATGTCATGTTTTACAGTTATAATAATATTAAAAAGTAAACAGGTTATTTTTTAACACAGCGTCAGGAGCTGAGACGATGAGGAAAACCAAAGACTCGTTAGCAGAGCGACGTGTCACAGCTGTGCGCCGCTTTGTCGTTGTTGTAACACCTTTGTTGGAGCAGGTCTGGCGAGTTTAAGTGATGTAAGAGGAAATGTAACCGATTACTCTGCCGAGCGGAGCAGCTGAGTAATTAATAACATGCTACTGAGTATTATGTAATGTGAAATTGATTACGTTTTCGAAAACAGCGGCTCGTTACAGGATTAAATAATGGTGCTCTGGCAGAAACATCTGTGAAGTTGAATATTGTGTGATGTGTACTTACCCCCTGGTGGGGTTGACGGCGATGGCGTACGGCTCTCCAGATATATCAGTAATCAGGCGGGTGCAGTTCGGTCCTTTAAGTTGGCCCACATTTATGGAATATCGTAATTTAGTCCAGTGGGCTGTGTAATAACTAAACCAGTGCATCCGGGAGTGATCGGTCCAATAAATGTTTCCTGTAATCCAGTCAGCAGAAATATCTCGGGGTCGCCGGAAGTCTGAGCACTGCAACCGATAAGAGTCACACCGTCAGCCGCTCGTGCACACGCTGATTCAAAGTGAGACGTAGCGGTGCAGTATACGAAACTAAAACACAGATTATTTTTAAACACATTTTCTTCCTAATAAGCACAAAATTAAAATACAAAAAAAATACTCACAATATTTCTGACATTTGTTTTGCTCTGACTTCTTTCCAAATTGTCTTTGTAAAAAATCCCACCAGGGTTGAACTGGGTCGCCCAGATAAACTTTTGGTGGTGAAACAGAACATCCATCCCAATGATTCGGGCGTTGTCCTCAATGTGCGTGGGCAGCCTGTATCCGAGGCTCTGGTTAAAGGGATACAGGAAGCTGCGGATCTCGGTGTCGTTGGACACGTAGAACACTCGTTCCTCCGGTCCTGCCGGTGAGTCGTTCACGTGTTAAAAGGTAAAACCATTCATTAAAACGACTCACGTCCACAGAGAGGTCACCACAGTGGATACACTGAGTTTTCTTAGCATACCTCTTGCTACACAGTTGCCGTTGATCTCCTTAAAATTCCGGTCACATGAGCATTTATAGGACCCTTTAGTGTTCGCGCAGTAATGAGGACAAGCGTCAAACTGCAGACATTCATTTATCTCTGCAAAGAAGTACAGCCTCATTTATGATGCTGCAAATGTAGAGTTTTCCACGTAACTGTGTGCATGTATGACATTTACAAACACGTTATAAAGTCACAGCAATCGCTTCCATTAAGACCGTTTATTTCCCCAGTTTTACTGAGGTTTGACTCACAAACTCACCTGTTGACACCTGGCAGGTTTTATCAGGACTAAACTCGCTCAAAATGAACAACAGGCACCAGCCAGCTTCCTCTAAACTAACTGAAGGAACAGATACGTAATAAGTAAATATGTAAAATGCTCTTAAGTTTATTTTTATAGCACATTTCAGTCAGTTTCATGTAAAACGCCACTAAAGTAAAAGAAATGCGCAACAATGATGCAGTAAAATACAGAAAAACAAATAAAATAAGTCAATAAAAACAACAACAGCTAAGGCCGTCAGTGTGTGTTAAAAGCCAGACCATAGAAACTACATGACACACGGTTACCTTCACACTGGCCCGTCTTCTGATTCCTCTTGAAGCCAGGTTTGCACTGACATATAGAATTAGCATTTGTCTGGTTGCAGACGGCGTCCTCTCCACACGGATTGGTTTTCTTTCCACATACATCTCCACTGGAAACTACAAATAAAGGCAGATTACACATCAGCCCTGCTGGGCTCCTCCTTTCAGGTGCAAAAGCCAAAGGAGCATCTCCATCTTTTACAAAGCACACTGCAGGCGCGGGCGCACATGTATTAGCATAAATAACAAAACAAAACGAGGATAGCTTCGCTTTCTGATAACGCCGCGGTAACATTTGGTACTTTTCATCTCACCGACGGCTCCTTTGACGTGTCCGCTGAAGTCAGCTTGTGCCGTACTTACATGCCTTGCAGTCTTGCTCATCTGAGCCGCCGTCCCCGCAGTCGCTGAACAGGTCGCACTGCAGCTGGATCGGGACGCAGCGGCGGTTACTGCAGGAAAACTCGGTCTTCCCACAGGGCCGAGGTCTTCCAGCCACGACCTCTGCTTCAGTGCACACAGACCGAGAGCCGACATCAGCTCATGAGAAACAGCCTGTCCAGTCACCTGCGCTTGACTTAGCTGAACACTTTGAAATCATCATGAAGTCCGTTTAGTGTTTACTACTTTGAAGCGACGTCCCGGAGTCTCTTTATTTGCCGGCAGGTCGTTTTGCAAGTGTTTGAAATAAATCAGAGAAAGAGCTTTTTGACTGTATCTGTTAATTATTCAAACTAAAAACTGTTGAGGTGTTTCACACGTTTTGCTTTTGTCCTCAGAGAACATAAGCAAAAGTTTGCCATCCTCCTCCAATAACAGACAGAGATAAAGAATATCACACAGCGATGAAGCCGCGGATGAAGAGATTATTAGGATTAAGCTCAGATTGAACAGAAGGATAGAAGCGGAAGCACAGAATTCTTAGAGGTAATGAAGTGATGGAGGAGATGGATCAGTGATGGAAGCAGAGAGGGAGATGAGAGAGCGATGGAGGAGAGCAGAGATGCGTCCTCTCCTTCCTGTCTGGGATTATTCACACAAAGCTGTGTGGAGGAAACAGGCTGGGAGCGCTCGTGTGTTTGAAAAGCATTTTCACTTTCACCACAAAAATCTGCAGGAATAAATTGTAAACTGTGTTAAGTGCACCAAACGTGGCTCCCGTTTAACATGCAGTCACAGTCCTTTTTCTGCCTTTCAGATTCCTCTGCAGCACATTTAGACTCCTGGTACTCGAGCTAAAGTTCAAAACCTGTGTTTGCAGGTTTGCAGTGCACGAGCACACAGCCTCACACGGTGTAGGACCAACAAGCCTCCTGCTCTGCAGAATGTTCAACGTTCGGTTATTTTAGTTAAACAGCATGAGAGAGAAAAAGAAATCTCTGTCATTCAACAACTAAGCAGACGCTGCTTCATTGTTGGTGCTTCTTTTTCTCCCAACTCCAATTATCATCCTCACAGAACGAAACAAGGACGGCTGCATCAGGGGCGCTTTTAACCTTCTGCACTTAATTTGATGAATAAAGAGTCGTTGAACTTTCACACTAATACCGCTCGAGGCATCGTTAGACCCGTGCTGGTGCGGTTTGCGCTCACCACACTCTTCTTCGTCCGAGTTGTCGCCGCAGTCGTCCACTTTGTTGCAGACCTGGTCCGTGCGCAGACACACGTGATCGTTTCGACAGCGGAACGGCCTCGTGGGGGGGCAGGGAAGCTTCGCTGGAGGACAAAAGACACAAACGGCTAATGGAGGTGTCCTTCAGTGGAACTATAAATAAATTAATAAGAGCATCAAATCTTTTATGAAAAGACAACGAAACGTTCCCTCTCGGGAGATCGAAAAGCAGAGGTCTATAAAATATGCATCGTCTGCTACAAAGGAAATTCTTGAGAGTGACAATCTCAACCCACCACACATGTCCGCGTCCTCGTCAGAGTTGTCTCCGCAATCATCCTTGCCGTCGCACACCCACGTGTGGAGTTTGCATAAGGTGTTGTTGCAAATGAATTCATCAGCTCGGCAGAAGAAGGCTGCTGCAATCGAAGAGTGCAACGAGACTTTTAGCGCCGCGAACACGCCAACGGTAAAAACAGTGCATTCAAAGGAGAACAGGAGTCACAAATGGCCCATTACAGGATTCTAGTAACAGATGCTTCTACATGATGATCCTGACAATGTGGATCATTCCCACCAACACCAGCAGAACCTGCTTCTCTTCCTGTCTCTCCTCCCGTCTCAGAGTCGTCTTCCTCTCTGCTGTTTCGGCCCTTTTATCATTAAATGCTGTGCAGCCGCTCAAATCAATTCTCTGTTCAGACTTTTTTACCTTCAGACATCACGCTGACACCTACCCTGGCCGCAGTTTTCTTCATCGCTGTGGTCCATGCAGTCCAGCACGTCGTCGCAGCGCCAGCGCCGAGGGATGCAGTGGGCCCGATTCAGACACAGGAACTCGTCTTCTCTGCACTCCTTCACACAGCCGATCTGTTAGCAAAGACGCAGGCGCAGCCAGCAGGCGTTCTCATCAACACAAAGACAGGACAGAGGGAGCAGCACTGCAGAACCATGAAGGTTTATGTCACCGCAGCCACGCGAGCACAAAAGATGCTAAATGTTTTTAGTTCAGGAGCCTTTTTATCTCGAGGACCTCGACCCAACATATGCACAACTCTGCATAGAATCATATCTCTTAGTACGTGCTCCTCAATGAGCGCAACAAACCCTCAAGGATGAGCTGGGAAAAGGTCACGCGTATGCCACAAAGTCATGAGAGCGTTTATGCCATCTGGCTGCAGACTGCACAGTAACACAGACGGACATATTAAAGGCTTCAATCATTTCACTCCAGAACAAAGAAGTAAGAGCGTTAAACATAAAAATACAGTTTTAGTCTCTCTCTGCTGCTTAACTCATAAAGACACCATTCACTCCTTTTCTCTGCTCATTTGTCTATTTTCATCTTCATGGCCACAAACTGGGAAACTGTACAGTTCAAATTTAAAAACAGAGTCTAATGATTTGAAAATTATGTTGTTGCAACAGTACAACATGTGTTTTGTTTTTTAATTTGATGGCAGCAAAAAGCTTCAGTAAAGCTGAAACTGCACATTTTTCAAATGTTTGTGAGCAACACTTCGGCTAAACCATCGTCCTGCTTTGTCCTGAGATGAGTTGAGCTCATCTCACGCAAACACAAACCATCAAGTCTAGAAAAAGCACCGATTGGTCCTCGGTTCATGCATGAAAAGCAGCTTTCTGATTACTTAGTACTGCAACACTATGCTACTACAGTTTAAGGGGGATTCTCTGACCTCATCCGAGCCGTCCAGGCAGTTGTCGTGTCCGTCGCAGCGCAGGCTGGCCGACACGCAGCCGCCGCTGGTGCACACGTACTCGTTGACCGAGCAGGACGGCACAACTGCAGAAGAGAAGAGTGTTACAGGGGGATTTGTGAGACTGTGGTTGGTTGGAGACAGCAGTGACCTCACAGAGTGCACTCTGAGCTATTCACAGTGGACAAAAAGAAAATGTTTCTTTGACCTACAAAAGAATAATAACTATAAATTGAATTCTTCACACTTGCAATACAAACAATGTTGTGGACAACAAAGGTTGCACAAAGGAGGACGGCTGTGGTTCAGTGTGTGGTGGGAGCTTTCTTCACCTGTTTCCTGGCAGGTTTTTTCATCTTCACCCATCTTGCAATCTTCCTGCCCGTCACACAGCCACTTCATCGAGATGCACAGGTTGTTGTGACAGCGAAACTGGTCGTCTGAGCAGTGTGCCTCACAGCCTTTCTGCAATTAAACACAGCGAAAAACATCAAGGACACGTCCAGCGTCCAGCAGCCGGACTGTTTCCTGCTCAGCCCCCTGCTGGGCGGAAACAGAAAACGACATCATACATAGTAAAACAGCTCACGCAGAGGAGTTTGACACAATCGGTCACAATGAAGGAACGCAGCGAAGGGCTGACAAACGGTCACATGAACGCAACCGTTGTTCTAACACAAGCCGACCTACACTGCTGGAACCGCGCAGCGCCCCCGCCGCCACGTGCACGCTGTGGCTCAGGAGGCGAAGCGCGTCTTCAATCTGTGTCTGTGAGCACAGAGTGAGGACTACACGTGTGGTTTCAGAGAAGAGCTGTTTAAATGTGCATGTGGTTTATAGTGCAGAGCACTTTAAGTGATCGATACGAATACAAAGCTGTATAAATGCAGTCCATTACAAACTAACGATGTAACCGCTGTTAAATACTATTTCCAGAGCAAAGTCTGGTGCTCAGTGAGGCTTGAAAGGGACCAACAGGTGACGAGGTTTTTAGAAAGTATTTCAAATAGCGTTTAAAAAATGATTTACATTGATTCCAAAGCAGCCGGCAGCCTCTCCGAATGAGAAATAAATAAAAACAGAAATAAAGCCTCAGAGTTTTATCCCAATGGGACTGAAAATAGATGCATGCACTTTTCTTAAAAGCAGCTAAACTTCATGATGCATTGAATCCAGCATGAATGCAGCCAGCATTGTTCTTCTACGTAAACACAGGTGGCTCCTGTGAATGACTGACTTTAATAATAACTGCTGATTGAAGGGAAACTTTCTCTCCTCAAACTATTTGACTGCACTGACCCACAAAGCTGGTGCCGGGGAGCCACATAATAAAGGGTTAATTAGGGTTGCACTGGTTTGCATGGAGGAGGATTATATGTAAAAATTGCTGTGCAAATGTTGAACAGAGCAATAAATTAACACGAATAATGAATGGTAATAACAAGGCTTTGTCCTTGAATTATGCATCGTTATCACTGATGGAGCATTTTTATATGAATCCCACAAAAATCTCTTTACGCCATGAAATGCCAGATAAAGCCACATTTAAGTTCTTCACACATTACAAGAGTGTAAAATTATAACAGAAATTTGAGGCTTTGAAGCATCTTTATGGACAAAACAGGCCGTCTTTGTGCTGCTGAAAGGCACGGGGAGGATTAGGATTTACAAAAGGAAACGAATACGAGGCTTTTCACGCACTAATGTACTTGAAGGTGCAACAATTCATCGTGGCGATGCTTCCTGTCCAGCATTGTTTTGGAATATAGCGACCATGACGAGGAGATTTGGATCAGCGCGGTGAATTATGCCCACAATGGGATTATTTTCTTTGCAGGCGCCAATATAGCCATCTAATTTCAGTTCTCTTTTCCAATTTGGATATTTAATGCGTGCTTGTGCTGCACGCTCAGATAGTGACAGACATTTTCCAGGGATCAATTGCAGACTAAATTACACTATCCATATGCTATAATTTGGCTCATGTACACTGTGATTTGTACGCGTTAAGCCTCTGTGTCCTTTTGTGTGTGTCTACAATAGCACATTTATGTGACCTGTAATTTTTATGTTACTTATTATTGACCCGCATCATTTGACAGCATTAGCACTGATATGATGCATAGGGACCACTCACGCCTTGTTAGCAGCTCAATTTATAATGACTGTTATACATGAACTGATAATTAATTCAAATTCAGTGTGTTCATATTTTACTATATTTACAAACAATGAACTGATAATTAATAACGCCTGGTGTAATTACACTATTAAGGTAAATAATACAGTAAACGTGTGTTTATTGATTTCAGTGGTTTTTGTGCTAAAACTACGTTTGATGCATGGCTGATTAGCACGCTCTGAAGGCGCACGTACTCCATATATGTGGTTAATAATTAATGACTACCAGATGTTATTGCTGCGTAATAATAAAGGTTTCACTGGTGGCATCC
The DNA here is from genome assembly GCF_964374335.1 of Astatotilapia calliptera. NCBI lineage: Eukaryota > Metazoa > Chordata > Actinopteri > Cichliformes > Cichlidae > Astatotilapia > Astatotilapia calliptera. Next base: position 36,143,906 of record NC_137437.1, on the reverse strand, counting down.
GTTTAGAGTCACAGCAGTAAACCAGGCGGCAAACAAAACTACAGCTGGAAATAAAAGTGAACAGAGGATCAGTCCTCATACGCTCGCACCATAAAAGTCCATTAAAACAAATGATATAAACTTCTAGTAACTTTATAAATATGTAACTGACCGATGCAGTTTAGCCTAAAACAGCGTGATTATTCATTTACAAATATTGACACATTAGTCCGTTTCTAATGTCGAGAGCGGCGGGACAGAGATGGGTTCACGTCTCCCAACGATCGGCTTCATCTGACTCAGCGTTTTGAGTTTTTACATATTTTGATGTTTATGGTTTATGTTTAATTTCTATTATGCCGAGGTTGCTGTTACGGGTCATTGTTTCTTAGACGTGTTTCATGTCTGCGTGTCTTATGTTGTCATGTTGTGTTGTCATGTCTGTATCTCATTACGTTTCCTGTTTTATTTTGAAGAGGTCTGGTGTCCCATGTTCGTGGTGTTTAGTTTCACTCCCCTGTGGCGTCATTATGTTTGTTCTAATCAGCTGTTTCCCTTCATCACCTCCTGTGTGTGTTTACACTCGTTCCTCGCTCGATCGCCTGCTTTGTTCCCGGGTTTACAGACACATGTCAGGTCTTCAGGTTTCTAGGTTCCTGTTCTTGTTCTAGGGTTTTTATATTTAGCTTATTTTAGGTTATTGTTTACCTGCTGCTTTCAGTTAATATTAAGTCTGTTTGCACGCTTTGTTTCATCTGCATTTGGATCCACTCTCCACACAGTCTGCCTCAACCTGTGACAAAATCGTCTGAACATCCAGCCTTCTGTGCTAAAAGTGAGCTTTTCCATCTTTGCTGAGATACAATCAAAGTATAGTTGTGATTAGTGTGTTAAATGTAGATGAGTTTGTGTGTGTAGATGCAGACCAAGTTTGACCTTGATGTGTGTGGGTGGCCACAGGAATGTGTCAACAGCCCATGGTTTAGGTTTGTATATATATAGGTTTGAATGGTTAAATTCATAATTAATATGTGACTGTGCTGACAGTTAATTATGCTTAATAGTGATCAGAATATAACCAGGTGTATCAGCGTTGCACTGCCTGCTGGGCAACACCCACAGCATCAGGGTTAGCACTTTTTTAACAGCTGATCCTGACTTCCTGTATTAGGTTGTTGGTCGCTCAGAATAAAACCAATGTCTGTTGTTTCCTCATTTTATGAACAACAAAAAGAAAAACAAACTAAATACATGAATGTTTCATAGCATAAGGTTAATATGAACCTCATCTGAATTATCCAAGCAGTCGTAGTCTCCGTCGCAGCGGAATCGGGAGGAGATGCAGTCTCCGTTGGCACAGGCAAAGTCCTTGTGGTTACAGGTGACGGGCTCTGAGTAGGAAGAAGACACAAAATCAACCATGTGATTCTTTCCCAGCGTCACTCTCAGCAAACTGTCATCAGCCAAACGCTGCGTGTTTAGGATCACACGCTAATGCCTCGGCAAAACCGCCGTTTTATCTAATTAGAGTCATTTTGTATTAGAAGTGGATGAACTGGCTGATCAAGATGTAAATGCATTCATTTCTACGCTGACAACAAGCAGAGCAGCTCTCTGAAGCCAACAATCTTGTATTTGCCGTTTAGTGCAAGTCTGTCCCCGAGGACGATATTAGGACGCAGCTAAACAGCTGCATCACATCCTCCGCCTGGGCCTCCCCCCGTTATCGTGGACTCTTAGCTAACTCTGGTGTGCGTTACGAGCTGTGCTGTAACCCAGACTCCCAGCAGGCATTGCAGCAAAATCTGATTTGCAGCCTCTCTATTGTCTCTGAGTCCACCTGTTTAATTCTGCACCGTCCAACACTTGACTGGCTTTTATTTGCATTTTAAGTGACATTAATAGGTTTGGAGAATAAGCATCTAATAAATCGCACACATTATGCACACTCAGCAAAGGCGCACGTCTAATGTGCAGACAAAAGCCTTCCCCTCACGCAGGCAGACACCAGGAAATTTAACAAGCTGGGTTTCCGGCATCATTTCAAACGGAAATAAAAAGTTTTCTCCCAAAAGTGATGATGAATATCCAAACAAGTCAAAAGAAGAAAGAACGTGTGGCTCACAGAGAAACAGCACAGAGCTTTCCTCAGATGGGCCTGGATGGTTTGCATGTGTGTGTGTTGCAGAGAGGTGTGGCTGAGTCGCCGGGAGCAGCAGTCAGCTGTCCTCAGAGAACTGCATTTCTTCTGACCCTCTGGGATTCAAACGACCTCTGACTAGGGCTGCTCAATTAATCGAATTGTAATCTCGATTACGATCTGGGCTTTCAACGATCATTAAAAATGACTGAGCCGATTATTAGCCCCTCCCTCGTGCGTTACTCTCGCGCTGCTCCGTGTGGCAAATCGAGCGCACCTCTCTGCATTTCGAACACGCGTCACAACAATTAAGAGCAGCGGTCTCCAACCTTTTTTGTGCCACGGACCGGTTTATGCCCGACAATATTTTCACGGCCTTTAAGGTGTCGCGGATAAATACAACAAAATAAAACTAGTGCCGGTACCGAAAAAAGAAGATTTATTCATAACACACGTGGAAAGACCCAGGAAAACCGAGTAAACGATAAAAACGATAACAAAATAACGCTGAGAACCGATAAAAACCCTGAAAACCAGACATTTCACACCTGAGCCTCAACTCTCGTGGCCCGGTACCAAACGACTCACGGACCGGTACCGGTCCGAGGCCCGGGGGTTGGGGACCGCTGATTAAGAGGACCCGAGGGAAGCTGGGAAAGCTCAGCAGTAGTTATTTGGAGAGGAGAGTGACTGCCGTTGGTTGAAATGAGAGGTAAAAAACTTGAGTGGTGTGGAAACATTATGGGCTCAGTCAGACGTGGATCAAGTAGACACAGTGTGTAAACTTTGCTACAGTGTAGCTGCACCACAGAGCAACACTGCAAAGCTCACTAAACACAGATGTTTACATTTTTCATTTGTTTCTTATATTGCAAACATTTGCACTGTTATCAGTATTTGCACTATTTTATATTATTTTTTAAAGTCATTATTCAACACATTGTTATTGTTAAATAAATATCGTCAAATAATCGAGATCTCAATTTCAGTGAAAATAATCGTGATTATCATTTTTGCCATAATCAAGCAGCCCTACCTCTGACCTCACATGAGGCTCCAGTACAGACAGCTGGTACTGGTGTACTGGTCCCAAATAGCTCTCTACAGGTGTCACTGTCCCAGTTACCCTCAGGATATATAGCCCTGCCTTTTCTTTGTGCTTGGTTGCATTCTCTGCATGTGCTGCTTGGTGTTTGTGCAAGTCTCTGTGCCTTTCTTTGGATTTGATCCCAGGCTGTGAGAGTTTACTCTTTCTGGATTATAATGTTTATTGTGTTTTCGGACTTTGTGCTTCTGGGAGTTTTGTGAGCGCTGAGTTCTCTGCCTCCTGCGTCTGGATCCTCTAAATCTACGATCCACACAGCGAAGGATGAGGACAGGTCGTTCCACGACACCTCGGGTTAAGGTCAAGCCCCAGTGGCAGCAGACCACACGAGAGCTGGATGGGCGACCAGCTCTCGTGTCATTAAGTTCACCTTGATAATAAAAAATAAAAAGCGTGCTCTCACCCTCAGAGAAATGTAGTCTTAGATTACAGACGGAGATCGATGAACCTGCACAGCTGACTGTGAGAGCACAACGTCCTCAACACATTTCCATTTTGCAATTTAAAACAAAGCTTTAAAACCGCTGCTGGTGATGGATGACCTCTGAGAGATGTGAGCGGTCCGTCCGCTCAGCGTCCTGCTCATTCGAGTCGCTCCTCTCGTGGATTACAAAACTCCTTCAAGCTTCTCGATGATCGTAACATTTCCAGGTCATCAGGAAGCAAAGCTGCCCACAAACCTGCTCCACAGGTCAGATTTGATTATTTGTGCGGCGTTTTCTTTGTTTTAAACTTTAATCGCAGCTTCCTGTGTGACCTGCCTGAAGAACACTGCCTCTCCAGCTCTGTCCTTTTGGGAACTTTAGATGTGCCTGAGGTTCCTTCATGGCTCTGTCGTTTCCTTTATTGTTTCCTCATAACGGGATAAAGATTTAATACCTGTAGGACTGTCTGCAGGTATTCTGATGTTTCTCTTGATGTCTTTCTCACAAGTTTCCAGCGTGCATGTTGTGCTGTCGGTATGATCTTTGCAGGCAGCCTGCTACTAGCCAGAGTACTCTTGAAACTCTGCCATGAGGAGACAGTTGGAGCTAATATGGATTGATGAACACTCGGGTCTTTAGAAATGCTTCTGTAGGCTTTTCCAGCATCGCCATAATTCTTCTTCTGACATCCAAAAAAAGTAGTTGACATCAAAGCCATGATTTATACCAACACGGAGCAGACTGAGTAACCACACAGTCATGCTTTCATTCAAAGGAGGGGACATCTTTGCATTGCACGCTTTCATTTTGATCTCTGGCACACCTGAAAGCACAGCTCAGCTGTTAGCGTTCAGGCTCACTTAGCTTCTCAGTTATTTCTGCTGCGTTCAACAAGGAGTCAGAGCTACAGCTTTAACATTAAGTTACTATTCTGTAAATGTTCACGATCTTAGCTGTGAAACTAGAAGAACTGTAGTCAGGTACTCACTGCAGTTCTCCTCGTCCGAGTTGTCTCCACAGTCGTTCTGGCTGTCGCACCTCCAGTGGTCGGGGATGCAGTTGTTATTCTCGCAGCGGAATTCATGAGGTCCGCAGGTCTTTTCATCTTTTCCATCAGGAGCAAACAAACACTAAGATGAAAATGGCTTCAAAGAGCATGAATATTAATACTGCGCTCGCTATCACATTTTCAACCTGCAATCACGGCTTCCTCAGGGTTTCCCGACGCCGAGTTCAAAACACGGTGCACACTCAAGAGGCGAGCGTACCCGACTGTGCCACCGATCCCAACAAACGTGTGACAGGAAGTTGGCAAAACCGAACGTTCTGTGAGAAAACACCGGCGACAGCTGCCGAACGATGCGGCTTTAGTCGGAAACCGAACTCGCCGTGTTTCACTTCCTCTGAGACGTAACGCGAGCCACGACTAACTCTGATATGTTTGGATCTGTCAGAAGCTTCGACAGATACAAACACTCGTTTCACCAGAGCAGGAAACGGATCCACGGGTTGTCGTCACGAAACGTCTCAGCAGGCAGTCGCTGAAATATTCAAAGATAGGGAAGCAGTTCAGAGGTGTAGGCTTAAAATGCCTCCCACACATGCAATAAACAGCCTTTGAGAGTTTAACCGAGTGTCGACTCTTCTTTCATTTACTTTTTTGTTGGTTTTTGGGACGACTGTGTGCGTTCGTCGATATGAACGCAGCTCGCAGTTCAGAAACGATGGAGGGCCGAGAGTTTGAGCCTGAAATGAAAGCAGACGTCTCGCCGTTAACCCTTAATGGCCAGAGCAAAAATTACTCAAAATAGCTGCATTTATTTTTAAAAGAGGAACAGATGCGCTGACATTTCCTCCACTGATGCTTCCTCAGAATGGCTTTCCAAAGTCAAACCGAGAGCTCCTTTTTAAAAAGTCATTTCTGTGCAGACACCATCAGGGATAATGGCCAAGGTAACGCTGTTATCAGTTAGGGAAGAGATGTGTAAAAAGAGGAGGGTGGCACATTCTGCCTGGATCTCTTTCCAACACGACAGCAGGAGGAGAGAATCAGGAGGGAAAGCTGAGTGCAGCAGCAGAGGACACGAGGCAGACGTTCATTAGGAAGCGGCTCAGTCACTTACAGCATATAAAAGATGTGACACGAGGAAAAGAAGCAATATTTTTTTATATTTCCTTGTTAAGTCGGAGCTCATTACCAAGTTAACAAGCAAAACTTCCTTAAAAAGTCTCAGTAATTCAAAGTGAAATTACATTAGCTGCTGATGGAGCCCACCACGCTCCGAAGTGGTGAAAAGTGCTCAGGAGGCTGAGAGGCTAAAGCCATCAGTGACGTATACAAAGTGGCAAAACATTAATTGGGCGTTACTTCAGGGTGCCTCAAGCTGACATGAAAAGCAGGGAAGCTGGAAATGAAACAAAGTGTAATTACAATCCGCTGCGGAGACGTTTGAGGCGTCGCGCGTCGAAGCACGAAGGCACGACGAAGAGGAGGATAAGCAGAGCGCTGCTCACTCTCATCCAGGACGATCACCTGTGTCATCGCAGGGCGACGGCACCTGATGACGACTAACGCAGGAAATGATGCAACGCGCAACGTTTCAGAGCTGCAGCCAGAGGCAGATGGTGCAGTTTTATTTAACTTGTATATGTATGCAGCCACGAGCGAGGCATCTCTGCTGTGTGTGCTGCTGAGCTTTGTAGCAGGCTGCTGTCATTTGCACATAATTTAATAAAGGTAAACACAGACGGTTGTGCGTAACGACACCGAGGCCCTGCTACAATCACGACGCGTCCAGCTGCCTGCAGATGGCCCGATGGACGCTGCTGCAGCAGTGAATGAGAAGCTTTTCATGCATCACAAAGCAGCTGTGCAGGAATTTATAGATCATCACAGACAATTCCTCCTCTCACATATTTTTACAGTGAAATCAAAGTGAATACTGGCTGATAGGTGAACAAGTTAAATGGAGAATTTGCATTTTAGGCATTACTCCAAGTAGTGACGCACTACTGTCAGCACAAAGCCATCCTGAATGAGCACAAAACTCCAGCAGCGTAAATGCAGGTCACCGTAAATCCCCTGTAACGCTCTGCAGACAGCAGCAACGCCTGTTTCATGAGGTCACCATGAGGTCTGGAAAATATCACAGCGTTTACAGGGAACTGTTCCCAGGACGGCATTTGACAGATTGACAGTAGCTCAATTTCAAGTTTATAGGACAGCAAAGATTTTATTTTGTCGTTTTATTGACATCTATTATTCGCTCGCGGTTTAAAGCGGAACACAACGCCGTCCTTTCAGATCTGCAAATTAAATTAGAAGCTTGATGAGAACTGATTATCATTTCCCTCAAAAGGGAGACGAGTCGTGATTGATTAAGATTCAGAGACAAAAGCGATGAGATGAATAAGAAAGATGCATTCGAGTGCAGACAAAACGCGGCTAAAAGAGCAGCTGTCAGCTTTCATCATCTGTCACGAGGAAGCAAATGTTTAATCTTCGATAATTTCAGAAGCACCGTTTCTGGTTTTTCATTTATTTCCTCTTTTCAAAGGCACGTCATGCAGATTTCACAGCGCTGCATTTACCTGCCCCGGCCCTGCCCTGGGCTTCCAGCGCGCCACTGACAACACACCCACTTTGATTTTGTAATTGTGAGCTGATATTCAAGTGTAACGTCGGCACGCCGAGGTCGTGAAGCTCAGCTCTTACTAACAACGGGGACGGCGTCTTTCTCGCTCGGCCCGAGTTAAAAAACAACTAGAAGCAGCGAGTGAGAGCGAGCGAGGCCGAGTGAAAAACTGCGGTTAACTCACCGCAGTCCGCCTCGTCCGACCCATCTGCACAGTCAGGGTCCTCGTCACAAACCCACAGTTTGGAAATGCAGTGCATGGAGGCTTTGCACTGGAACTGGTCTGGGGAGCAGGTGCTTTCAGCTACGGAGGGAATGAAGTCGTGTGAAAAGGAGAAAGTAATCCAGACATCTTACGATATTATATTTGTAGAAGAAGCTGCAGAAAAGGAAAAAAATGTAGTGCTTCAATAACATCTCCTTCACACACATTTTGAATCTAGCGAGGTAGCAGCCGCCTCTTGTTACAGAGCCTGACATTGTTTCAAACGGCATTTTAATATCAGCGGTGTCACGTTCCTCACAAAAGAGTATTCAAAACCACATCCAATCACGCTGGAAGTCTAAGGCCTGAAAGTAATTAGCTTCACTTTCATTAAGTCTCTCTTTCTCCTCCTGACTGTCTTGCATTTCTCCCCCCTCCACCCCCTCCTGCAATCACATGCAAGACAAATGTGGCAATCTGAAAGAGTTGAATAGGGTATGATATTCTGATGAGTTACATCACTGCAGAGAAAATCTCTTCTTATCCTCTGCGTGATTCAATATCTAATCTCTTTCCACAGAAACAGGTCATAACAAGGGTTGTCTGTGGAATACTTAATGAAGACTATGTAAAGTTAACGGCTTCATATATTCTGTCCAAGCACAGAAACGCACTAACTGCACTGGAAAAAGTGATTTTTTTAATCAGTTAGATTATACCTCTAAACCAGAGACGCCAAAGTCCTTAAACCGTCTTGTTTTTCAGCTTGTTTCTGCAGCGTTAGGACGCTGGTCAAGTGAGGGATGCATGTAAGCTTCCCCCAGTCTAACATCCTGATTAAGCCATTCAAGACAATGAGTCTAAACGTAATGACGCTCACGGCAGTCTGTCTCGTCCTCTCCGTCGCCGCAGTCGTCCTGGCCGTTGCAGCGCAGGTTAAGAGGGATGCACTTCTGTTTGCCCGTGCACTTGAACTGGCCCGACAGGCAGATGTACGTCTCTGAATTAGAGCAAAGAAAGAAGCAAGAAGTCAGTTTCAGACTGAGTGGCAGTAACTCAGCAGACAACAGGTCAGTTTATCAAAACAGCTTTGATTATGAAGCAAAGACTAAAAAAAGAGTGATTTTATTAATGATTACGTCTATAAAACGACACGAGCTGATGGTGACAGTTTGTCAACAATGACAAACACAAACACTGTGAGGCTGAACGCAGCAGAGGCCTGAAAGTGCTGTTAACGAATAACGAGTGATTTATCACAACAGTTTTAGCTCATTTTCTGGTGACCGACTAAACTAATCACCTGATTAAGTCATTATTTCAGTGCTAATAAGTAGCAGCCAAACACACAAAGGAAACAATGCTGCCAGGTAACGAGCGACACGGGAGCGCCGTTTCCATCCTCACCACAGTTGGCTTCGTCCGTGTTGTCGCCGCAGTCGTTCTCGCCGTCACAGATGAAGGGTGGAAGAGCACAAAGGCCGGTGCCGCACTGAAAACGCCCAGGCTGACATTTGAATTCAGCTGTTGAGGAAACACGGTTCAGTCTATAAACAGTAGCAGCTTAACTGTAGCAGGCTCTGTGACCCGAGTGTCCTTATGGCCAAATCAATGTTGCTATTGCTCAAAGCTCACTAAAATAATGAGGCTGGCTTCCTCTGGTTTAGTGCGGCTCTAAAGCAACCTTGAAACAGCACGGCACTCACGGCAGTCGGCGGGCTCGTCGGAGCCGTCCCCACAGTCGTCCACGGTGTCGCACTTCCACCAGAAAGGGATGCACTCGTCTGTGCCGCAGCGGAACTTTCAAAAGCAAAACACAGAGTTTAAAGTCAGCGCGAACAGTCGGCGCTTCAAAGCAGACGTTTCCTCGGCCCCGAGGTGCACGAGGGAAGCTTACGACGCTCAAGCAATTTGTCTTCAGGGGAAAATCCTGATCAGGACAGAAGGAGGAGGAGGGAAGAGTAACGCTCACCTGACTGGACGTGCAGTTGGAGAGGCAGGTTTTGTTGTCGGCCGCCAAATAAAAATTCGTGGGACAGGCACATTTGTGTTCCCCGCCGGGGGACAGGAGACACAGGTGGCTGCATCCTCCATTCGCAATCTGACACTGGTGCTTGGGAACTACAGAGGAGACAGAAGCACGTGAGCGAGTTCAAACCGGAGGACAGAACGAACACGAGCGCCAGATGGACTTCATACCTTCGGGCTGGCGCAGGGAGTGGTAGACCTTGATGGATTTGATGGCTTGCCAGGAGTTGAGGAGCTCGATCCCTTGAGCGCCGGTTGTCTTGTGAGCACGTCGCAGAGATTTGGACTTCCCGTCAGTCCAGTAGACAAAGTCCTCAAACAAAGTCAGCGCCATTACTCCCTGGATGTGATCGTAGGACACTGGAACGGGACGAATAACCACAGCGGACCTCAATTACACTCTGTCCTACTCTGCATAGCAACCGCGGTGCCGCTAATCCTGTAACAGCTGCACTCATGTAACACAGTGTGAATAATGATCACATACCAGTGACAACAATCTCCTCATTTAACTTTCATTGAGAAGATAAGCAGCTGTTCTTTAACCGAGCGACACCTTCGTCTCACCTTTGCGTCTCTGGGCGCCATCCATGGTGGCAAACAGGATGTGGTTGTCGTCGGCCCAGTAGAGCCTCTTGTTGGTGTAATCGATGGTGAGAGCTGTGGGGCTGTAGATCTCTGTGTCAATGATAACCGTCTGCCCTCGGCCGTCCATGCCGATGCGCCCGATGTGAGGAGGATCGCAGCAGTCTACCCAGAAGATGTACCTGGTCAGAAGGAGAGCACGGTTCAAAGAGCTGCTGTCATGAGGCAGCAGCTTCTATTGGCGTGGTAGCGTAGCGCACACGGTGATGAATGACGGCCATAAAAGGGTTTTACAAAGATTCAGATAAAGAATAATCAATAATTACATTCAACAGGAGAACAAAAAAGCGGGTGTGCAAGACACAAATGCATCTTCCAATTTCAACTTAATGTGAGATCATAAAAGAGCCTAACTGAAGACGTGAGAGCGGATCTCTGTGAAGCTGCGACGATCCTTCTAAGCAGGGACGCATTAAAGTGCAGCCACCACATGCTTACCCCGTCTGGGGGTCCAGAGCGAGATCTGTCGGGTTCTTGAGGCCCGAGCTGATCAGCACCGTAGGGTAGAGCCCGTTGGCTTTGGACACTTCCATCGTTTTCTTTTCTGCGTCGCACCAGTACAGATTTTTTCCGATCCAGTCCACGGCTAAGGCACTGGGAACCGCTGTTCTGTGGACTATCTGGGAGCAGAGATTGAGAAGAATTAATTTCGGTGCATAGGTTTGTCTGGCGCATATCTTAGAAGTCATTAACATTTTCTTTCATGGATGAATGTCAAGAAATATATTGGATTTCAGCTGAACTGGCGCGCACTATTGATAGGTCGGTGCTGTCAGATTTAATAGAAATAGAAAGAAGAATTGTGCCACTAAGAAGCCATTTCCTAAATCCCTCACACGCCCTTCCACAATAGGGAGATATTTGCCCTCAGAAAGGCTTCATCCTCCTCTTCTTCAGGACACATTAAACTGTTCTATTGTATTTAACAACTGTACACATCCAGAAGTAAAATTAGTGCTATTGTGGTTAGTAGGACAGATTTGTTTGAGTGTTTGACTGAGAAATGCAGCATCATTAACGGGCAGCAGAATCTGAGTTTAATGAACAAAACAGAAAGTGCATATCTGCAGCTACAGAACACTGATGGGCTTTTAAATGACCTGCACATACATCACTGTATTCATTTCAGAAGGTGATAGAATCTGCAAAATTAGGACATCCAGCAAGTATGATGGCTTTAAAACGTGCTTCCTTTATTATGGCCTTGATGAGTTCACAGCCCGGCTTTGTGTTTGTTCAGAGAACAGTGTACTCGGTGTACTCGGTGTACTCGGTGTACCTAACGGTTGCATATTTAATGGGGCTCGGGGTCCTGGTATCACCTGCTCTGCACCACATCACCTCCCATAGACTCTGTGAAACTAGTGCTTCTTAAGAAAGCCACAGTAGTTGATATAAATCTTCACGGTGTGTGAGCTGTGTGAGGAAAATCATGCCTGATGTTAAACTGCGGCATATCTACAGATGTTTTATTGAGTCAGTACTGCAGTGTGTAACAGGGCGCAACACTGTTAAAAGCAGTTCAGCAGTGATGACTTGCTCTACTTATGCTATAGGAGGTGAATGCAGAGAAATGATCCTTCAACTCTATGCAAACCAACAATTAATGTCACAGCTGCACTTTTCTATTTGCCATCAAATGCATGCATGTGTAAGTGCAGCAGCGTGCAGCAGCAGCAGCTCCAAAATCTGAAATGTTCTAATAAAGCAAAGCAATGCAAACATCTCTGAAAAGCAGAGAAAACCACAGAAAAAGCTTCTGCTCAACAGTCTCGCCCTCCTCGTGTGGCCAACCGTTACTATGAGGACTGGATATCAGTGACTCTTTTAATTAACCTGATGTGAGACGCTCCTGTATCTGTGTCTCAGACACTTTGTCCTCTTGCTAAGCGGTGGCAGTGGCTCAAGCTCACAGAGTGAAAGTAATTGAGCTGAATAAGCCTAATGCCCCACGCAGTTATTTTAATGAGAAGTGGCACGGGGCGCTCAGCGGGTGTTCTGCTTAAATCCCAGTGTCCATTGTGCGGACTTCAATCTCGTGGCCCGCGCGAAACCTCGGCCATGACACAAAAAACTCCATTGTATCATTACGCCCGCTGCATTCATCTAAAAGCCACTGATGATATTCCCATTATCACTAACATGCATTAATTTCTGTTAAACAAACAGGTCATCGAGTGCTGACAGAAAAAGAAAAACGCTGCTAAGGATAAAAAATAACCAGCATCATCTTAGCAGTGATAATGAGCCACTTAAGCAACATGCAATGACTCATCTTCCAAATAGAGAAAGGTTGCTGATGGCTTAAATGGATCATTGAGAGAGAACTCGGCACAGCAGAAAGAGAGAAAAAGAAGTTAACAAAGGGTTGGAGCAGGTGGAGCAAATGGATGTTTGACAGGGTGCTACGAGGCGCTGCGTGGCACAGTCAGCGCCGGAGGTCCGCGGTACCTTCAGGTCGCTCCCGTTCAGGCGCATCCTGTTGATCTTTCGACCACTCGGCCTGGTTGAGTCCACCCAGTAGATAAATTCTTTCTTGTAATCAAAATCCAGATGGATGATGTTGTAGAGGCCCTGAGAATCACACAAAGACAGGAAATGAGGTTTCGTTTACCGAGAACGGCTCAGCTTGAAATGCTCGATTTCTCCAGCATCGATGTGATTTTACTGTGATATCGATTTATGTTCCCATAGGTTCCAGTACTTTCAACCACACAAAGCTTTGGATAAGTGAGTCGAGACCACGTTGCAGTCTATCAAAACAGAAGATGGAAGTGCTCTCCTCCTCTGTCACGCTCACAGGACCCCTCTGTCAGTCACACAGAGCTGCTCGCCAAACAAGTGCCCCCACCCCGCTGTCTCACACTGTGGGTGCTGAGGAAAGATGTCAGACAATCTGACAGGAGAAACGAGACATCTTCATCAGACCATCAACACCCTCACAGACAGGTGCCAAAGCGTCCTGGGGGGACCTTTCTCACTCTAAACACCAGCTATAGAGATGAAGCCTGCACGCCACTTTATCAGCGCTTCCACCGCCGCTGCATTTTCCCTCCGTTTCCCTGCAGACGCTGCAGAATCCAGCACTCGTAATGGATTCTTCAAACATGAAATAAAACTTTAAAGATGACTCTTTCATTCTGTTCCACGATTGTTGATGAATTTGAGGGAAAACATAACTGAAAGCGAATGTACAACATGACTGTATAAAACTGCTTAAAACTCGTCTGAGCAAAATTATGTTGCATCAATTTTGCAGCAAATCGAGTATTTTCACAGAGCTCAGAGGTTTAGTGTTAACCACAGACCGTTTGTGAGCTTGAATAGTTTTATGTGTGTTGTGAGAGCAGACTTGCACATAGTTAAACGTGTATGGATTATATAATGTCCGATTCTGAATACTGTTTGGTAAATAAGGGGATTTGATATAATGGGGAAATAATCCTGCTGCTTTTCCAGCATAAACATTGTGTAGACACGGAGACATTCATGAAAACTTTTCTTATTTCAGATATATTTAGATTTTCAAAATAAAAATGAGTCTGATTACTTATGAGATAATGCTTCTGGGGTTATTATTAGTCAGTCCAACACAAATGAACATGATGCCACAGGCGAAGCAAAACTAAACACACTGAACATGGAACGACAAGACTTTCAAAATAAAACAGGAAACATGGAGAGACGTAAACTGGGACATGCAAGCTTGACACAAGAGACAGAGAGAGGATGAGGGACACAGAGAAGAGAGACACAAGGGGAACCTACAAAGACAAGGAGACATAGGAGACAGAAACTAGACGAACACTAAACCCTGACCCCCTGACTCTCTCTCTGCAGACGTATCTCCTCTGCCAACGACAAAAACTGGTAAATTTCTAACTGTAAATATAACAATTTAGTGTTGTTTTACTTCTGCTGTTTAGATTTTAACTCAGGCTCGATGTAGCCTCTTGAATTTTTCTGACAGAGAACAGTGACTCAACCTGAATTAAGCAGGCCTGCCAATAATCCTCCGGGTTGTTCAAATATTGAATAAAGCAGAGCTCCTGTAACCACACAGTGCAAAGAGGGGCAGACCTGTGACAAAAGCCGGCATCTTTCATAGTACAAGAGAGGAACGAACACAATTGCACTATATTAATTAGATTATTCTCTATGCAACACAGTACTATAACATTTATTATACTGTACTATTAATATGATTTATTTCACTATACATGTACAATAACAGGAAATGTTTCTCTGTATTTACATTTAATTATGTTGTTTAGATGTTTTACAAATGATCAGATTTTACACAACACGGATGTAAAAAAACAACATTTTTATAAAATCCGGGTACGTGAGGGTGTGGTGAAGTGAAATCAGGTCAGCTGCCGATAACAGGCTGTGATTAAAGCGAGCCGTGGCTAATGAGAACAGCAGTGCAATCAGCAGAATACAGCGAGTCAAGAGGTTAATAGGAGCGTGACAGCAGACCCTCGGACGGCTGTCAGGTGATTTACAGTGAATCACAGTTAAACATTTGTGATGCTCAACAGTCAGATTTAAGCTTCGCCCGAAGCAGCAGAGATGAGACCTCAGCATGGCTGAAATAGTGTTTCCTCCGGTCCCCTGGGCGATTTCTCTCATCGCCAATCAGAACTACCAACTGTCCTCTGCCTTTATGGGAGGTTGGAAGGTCAAGGTGGACACCAAATACCGAGAAAATAAGTTAGAGAGGTTTGTGCATCATGTGTAGGTTTGATGCTAAAGTTCAGAGAATAAAGTTTCACCTGTGCACAAACTCAATCTGGTTCAACCAGGTGACACAAAAGTGTTCAGAATAAATCATCAAACTGTGTTAACGCACATATTAGATCATTAAACGTTACCATCTTAGTGTCATTGCAGCTGTAGAACATTACACAGCAGCAGACAGTTTCAATCTTATTATGTAAAATAATGCACGATGGGGCAACAGCGTTACAGGGTCATTAGGGTGCAACCCCTGGACAGCACAGACTGATTAAAGGCAAACAAAGCACCAAAAATTATTTCTATTGTGTTACTATGGACTTCTCTCTGTAAAGGTATCAGTCCAACAGGGTTAGCGGACATTCAAGCACAAAAAAGAACAGGATGATTATCTGTAGCCTGCCTCTAATATCTAATGATCCTCTATCCAAGAGTAACATGCACGTATCACTTACCTGTTTCAGGATGGTGTAATTTGAGCCATCCACACTCAATTTGCGGATCTCGTGGTGGTCTGCCATAATGAGAAAGGGCTCTTCAGCTAAAATGAGGAACATGCATCGTTAGAGGGCTTCTGCACGCTGAGCAAACCTGAGAAACTTAAAAAAATCTGACTTACCTGACAGAGCCTTGCACGTGTTAGGATTACGCTCCAAGGCTTCGTAGCCATCCACACACAGGCATTTGTAGGAGCCGTACGTGTTTATGCAGCGCTGGCTGCAAGGAAGCGTCGTGGAGCACTCGTCAACATCCACACAAGTCCTGCCATCGTCCTTCAGATAGAAACCAGGCCAGCATTTACACTGATCACAAAAGCAGAAACAAAGAGTTTTGATCATGAGCGCAGGAAACAAAAAGCCTCAGTCGAGCTGTCGCGACGCTTCCTCTGCTGCAGTCAGACAAATTATTAACATGTTAACTTGTGTCAGAGAGACAGCTTTGTTATTAAAGCAACATCAAAGCAATTTTAGAGCAGCTGGCAGTAACAAACCATGTATCTCTGGGCCTCAGTGTAATGCAGGTCAGCAAAAAGCACCCAAACCAAGCACCAAACAGAAGTTGGCATCTAAGCCATGATTTAGACGTACTGTTCCTCAGCTTAAAAACTGCACTCCAGTGACCGAGGACCCCACAAAATAACTGAAAGTGCTTGAATCAGCTGCTCTGGAGCCGCTGCAAATCCCTTTCTTATCCAAAGTTATAACCTTGAGGGCCTTTCTGCTGATCTTCCTGTTCAGGCCACAAATGGATGAGCTAAGGGTCCGCATCGACGTGCAGCTCTGCCCCTGCTGCGATCAGGAGATGCTTCCTGTGCTTCCAGCCTCTTTGTAAACCACCATCACGAGGAAGAGCAGGAGAAGAAAATTCAGAGAGGAAGCGATAAAACCGCCGCAGAACGACAACGGGCAAAGGCACCAAAACACTCCGGGGGTGTGGCCTTGAACTTTGACCCCCGCACCATTGCCAGGTACCGTAGAACCGCAGAGTGCAGTGAGGGAGCAGGTGTTGGCAAATCATTAAGCTCACCTTACAGTTTTCAAGGTTATTCAAAAAGTGAGAGGCAGCGTGTGCTGTATATACTCCCACCCATCTTTATCTGTGTAATGAAGTGCAAAGTTAGCCTTGATTTATTATCGGCCATTAATCATTCAGGTCCACCACTGCTAATATCAGCTCCATATTTCACCTGCTGCTGAATTGGAATTTATGCAAGTGCTTAAAATGTAGGTCACAGTGTTTGGCACCTTATAGCGTGACTCATGGTTCCAGATGCAGATGAAACCCTGAGACTCATTTTTAGGCTGCTTTGCATGAATTGCAAACTGATTTTGGTTTGCTGGTCTTTATCATCGGTGATGCCCACTGGACACTTACCTTATAGCCTACAGGAAGGTCCTGGCAGTCCTGCGTACACCCGCTGACTCTGCGGTTCAAGCATTCGTTCACATTGCAGTTCCTCTCGTCCGATCGGTCCCCGCAGTCGTCTTTGCCATCGCAAAGGTTCCCCTGGGAAATGCAGCGTCCGTTGGAACACATGAAGAAGGAGCCATTGCACAAGCTTCCTGAAAAGAGCAAGACATGGGTGTGAAGGCAGAGCGCCCTGCAATTCCTCCGTGAAGGCGAGGAATGACTTGAACCTGGGATCCTGGGAGATTAATCCCTTTAAGTAAATCTCTCCGGGATGCAGCGCCGTTTTTGTTTGCAGCATATATACGCACCAGCTTCCTGGGTGATTGGTGCTGCTGATGGCACTGACGAGAGTCCAGCTGAGAGCCAAACAGCAGTCTTACCTGCAGCCAGACATTTAAGGTTCAGAGGCAGTTCGTCAGAGTGGTCGGGACAGTCCGCGTAGCCATCGCACTCCCACTGAGAGCTGAGAAGACAGCGCCCGTCCCCACAGCGAAATTCCTCTGACCCACAGGAACGATAGACTGAAGAAAGAGAAAGACAGCCGCTCTCTTACTGCAGGTGGCAGCGACATCGTTTCAGATTAGGGCGCATCTTTAGCTGAATCCAAATCAGTTCTGTCAAATCAAGCTGCAAAAGCGAGATTTCCACGACTATGGTTCATAATGTCATTAGCATGGTGATCTGGAGGCGTAATGGCATTCAGCTGCGTTGGCCAACATCTCTACACTAAATGCACACGTTTCATCAGCCGGTAATCATAAACCACGGCTGCCACAGAGAACCCCCCCTCTGCGAGACAAACAGTCAAAGCTGCAGCGAAGCTAATAAACACAGAACGTCGTGCACGTGTTTGAAAGCAGCCCAACATACAAGGACAGGATGTGATTCACAGGCCGACGCTGACTTTCTGCTCGCTGCCTTTGGGCCTTTTTTAAACTTCCTGCTACTTTACATTAATAAGACGGTCACTCAGACGCCTTGCTGAAATACAGTAAGTGGTTTGGTGATGATAAACAGTGCAGTGTAGTTACAAGTATCACATCAACACAACTGCTGCATTACAAAAGAATCAATTCAGTTTTATTTACGTAGCACCAAACGACACCAAGTGTAGGTTTCCTGCGAATGGAGCCGTAGCTTAAATAGACAACAGTCCTCGATGTAGTTTCTTTAAAGTCCAAACAGGTCCACAGCAACAGAACTCCAAATTATGCAAACGTAAAGCTCAATTCAAAATGGATGAAGAGAGATTTCGAGGTCAAAAAACTACGTGGCTCCACTGTCCCCCAACTTCCTGTTTCTGCCGCACTATCAAAATAAAAGCATGCATTTCAAATTAAACTGCATGTAGGCTCCTACACCAAGAGTCGCCTCAAGTTGCTTCATCCTGGAAAGACCCTGCTGTAATCTTACAGAGTCTGAGCTGGCCCCGCCCCTTCCTGAGCCTGAGGAGTTTTTCCTTCCCACTGTCGCCAAAGTGCTGCTCATAGGGGGTCATTTGATTGTTGGGTTTTTCTCTGTATGTGTTATTGTAGGGTCGACCTTAGAATATAAAGCACCTTGAGGCGACTGTTGTTGTGATTTGATGCTGTATAAATGAAACTATTAATATTTATTCTTTTACATTATTCATATAACACATTTAATGTATAAAATACTGTTATGGAACTTGCCTGGTGCAGCTTTCAGCACGAGCACCGTGATAGTGAATATAAGAAAAATGAAAAACAAGATAAATCTACTTGCCACATTCCACCGACTCATCAGATCCGTCTCCACAGTCGTTATCGTGGTCACAGACGAATCGCTGGGGGATGCACGCTTTGTTGCGGCAGCGAAACGAGCTGTCATCGCATGTGTTGTTGGGTGCTGATGCATTAAAAGAAATTAGTTAAATTGCAAATCTGTGGATAAACACTGTAAAACCAAACATGCAGCACTCTGAGCAGATGACATCACGTCTGGGGCTAATCAAACGTCTGAATGCAGATAAAACAGGCTGAAACTGAACAATCCTAATCTATTAACCACTGCTTCACATGTTTGCTCTGAACATAAATGTTACGCAGAGATTAGCAGTGGGCGTTTGGTTGGTGGGTTCTTTAATTTGCTGTGGGACAAAATAAGTTGCAACAAAATGACAGCGTGCAAACACGCGTCGACTTGAAGCTTCGTTCTTTGAAAGAATTAGTTCTGAAGAATTTACCACAGCCAGCAGCGGAAAGTTCGTCACTCCCATCAGGACAGTCTCTCTCCCCGTCACACAGCCAGCGTTTTGGAACACAGGCATAAGAGCCGGGGCAGCTGAACAGCCCCGGAGCACACGTCACCGTGCCTGAGAGCAAAACACAGACGCACTTTTAAAAGAGTGCATCCAATCAGAAGCGGACATCTTAGGTTTAGTTTGGATGTTACCTTGGAAACGCTTTCAACTGATACTCAGTTCTGACCCCAGTAAACTCGACCCATCGCTGTGCAGAAACAACATCCTGACTGTGCTTTGGTGCATAAATGATGCACGTCAGCAATGAGACAAAGGTAAATACAGTCGTTCAATTAGCCGCGTACAGCTGAATGCAGATCTTGCTTTGGACAGTAATTGTAAGTGAGGAGCCTGTGGACCGTTTCTTCCTTGACACTCCATTACAACCAAATTATACAACCGGTGCTCACAGCAATTCCTGTCTCTTTATTGCGGTAGTATTCGTTTCATTTTATTGTAAAATTCATTACATACACATCTCATTTGCCCATTGAAATAGTTATGTCTCCGGGGCCTCAGTGATGAAAAATCTATTTGCCTCAGTGCTCGCTCGAATTATCAGAAACGCCCGCAGTCTCATTTGTTGCCTCATTAAGATTGTTTCATTCTCTACATTCATTTCCAGCTCGGCTACAGGACCACGTGAAGCCACGGCGCTGTAATGCGATCCGGCGAATGTGACCTTTTATAGCAACATCAGACTTTGCACGACAGCTGAAAGGGCACTAACCACAGATCTGCACGCTCTCATCCAGGCCGTCCTCACAGTCGTTCTCGCCGTCGCACAGCCACTGCTTGGCAATGCACTTGTTCTTGGAGCAGGCGAACTGGTTCCACAAGCAGGATGAGTCTGCAGAGGGCAGTGGACGAGGAATTTCAGTGCCATAAATCACACAAAGTGAGGAGGAAACAACAACAAATGTGCCATAGCCTACAGAGGGAGCAGAGCATTTTTAATCAAAACTCAGAAAGTGGGCTGACTCCTACTTGCCCCTTGGCTTGCTTGTTTTTCTCTTTAGCTTTTCAGCTCAGCAGCACACATACGTGCACATAGCTGCCACACCGCCCTTTGCAAACAGCACTTTTCCCAAAGGAATGATGGATTGTAGTTACAAGGCAATAAAATCACTTGAATATTGATTCAAATCATTTTTGCTCTTCGTGAAACGATACTGGAGTGGGACCGGAAACCAAGGATGCATTCTGCTGATTACCGTGTGCAGAAGGAAGAATTTGTGTCACTGAGGCACCTCGTTTCCCCGGCGAGATGTTCTGTGGTCTCATTCTCTCTGATGTCAGGCCCAGCAAAGTCTGCCAGAGCTTTGATAAGATACTGGGAGGAGGATACGGGATGCGCGCACCAGGTCAGACCGCAGCACGAGCAAATATGGATACGACTGAGGGTGGGGGGTGTCTCTTCCTTTCTGTCAGACTTTGCACTAACTTTATGTGTTCTGATACCACGATGGAAGATAAGGACGAGATAAACATTAAACAGCTAAATCTGGAAACCACGATTATCCAGACTTTCCGTGTGCGATACCAAATTTGCACTTCAAATGCAAACAGCTGCTTCCTGTGTATGACAGAACAGCAGGTCTACAGCACGATAAACGTATCAAAGAAAGTCTTTCATGTCTCATTCTCAATAGTGTTTTGCACAGTGGAAAAGTGCACTGTGAATCGTGACGAGACAAACGAGTGTTTGGTCTAATCAGCCGTGGAATTTCACATTTCTGAAACGTAATAACGTTTTCCTCAAAGCACATTCCCGGTGCAGTTAGATTATCAGTGGATGGGGCTTTTTATATGATAATTAACTCAGAGGGATGGGAATATTGTCTATTTGTCCGGGAAAAGCTATTCAGAACTTCTCAAAGAATTCTGGCGTAATTCATATCAGCTCTGACAGAAGCACATTCGAAGCACGGGGACGTTATCGTTTCACACAAAACCACATTTCCAGTTAAAGGAATGGAAATGGTGTTGTGTGTTATGCATCTGCTACAACGTTCGCAGGCAATTTACAAAATAAATCTGATAACTCGGAAATGCATTAAACTTGAAAATTGCACTGAACTCCCTCTTCTATTGTTTGTGGCTGAAGTCCTCGGTAATTACACAGGAAGAAAGGCCACATTTGTGTTATCGCAGAGAAATGCTTTCAAAGACATGCACTTAAGTCCTTTGCTCGCATTTTATTTGTGTTTGTCTTAATTATGTAAGCTGCTGCCGAGCTGCTCGTTTAAAAATAAATCGCTGAGGCTGTACTCTGAATGACACGTGGATGCTAAATGCTAACTGTGTAGCTACTTTTGGCATCATGATCTCAGTTTAGCATGTCAGCATGCTAACATGAAGCTGTTTGGTTCTGCAAAGGTCATGTGTCACAGGAAGTAGAAGTTTGACAGTTCCTGAAATATTCATCAGTGACCTGTTTGTGGAGTGATTACAAAGATCAAGGAATCATAGAAGTCACAGGATGCCTTTCATCAGTCGCAGAAACAGCTGAATTAGATGCTAATGTTCAACGATGTGATGCTGATGCTCTGATGTGCAGAGCTGGAGTAACTGCAGAGGATGCAGCTGATCAGCTGCTGAAGCTAGGACAGGAAGAGAGGTGACGATGAGCAGAGGTGGCTTCATGCTGAGAAAGAGCTCCTCAGATGTGAGGTTTGATTTGAGCGTGCTGATGGAGACGTTTAGAGGAGGTCAGAGCTTCACTCTGTCTCTCAGAGAAAGCAGATGATTGGCTGAGGTGTGCAGTAGGAGCAGAGGTGGGTAGAATAAGAAAGTAGAATTTTCTGTACTTTCCTGGAGTATTTTTAAACACTAGTATCTGTACTTCAGACAGGCTGTACTTTTGCCACCTTTGAGTAGGCGCGACAGGTGGGTACAAGGTGGGGGTGGGATACAGGATGACTGCCTTCTTGTTTGCAGTGATGACGGAGAAGCGGAGTCTCTCGTGTTTACAGGTGACACTGTGATTTTTAGAGCAGGTGGAGGAATCCCTGCAGAGGGTAGCAATGAAAGCCAGTAGAAACAAAACAGAGTACTCGTGTGGACGAGGGGAGACGGGAGGAGAACATGTAAGGAGCCTGGAGGTGGGCGTCACAACTGGAGGGGATCAGGCGCGACACGAGCAGAGATGAGGGAGAGAGGATGAAGATGGAGCTGCCAAGCAAGAGGAAACGAGGAGGTTTGTGGAGATGCAGATGGTTGGTGCGACAGAGGAGGATGCTGGGAGGAGAAGTAGCTGACGCGGACCTGTGAGTGTGAAAGTGCTCGTTTACCTCACAGAGAAGGCAGAGCTGAGCACAGCCGACTGCTTAGCGACTCCGCCCACAGGCCACGCAGCCTGAGACAATGCAATGAACTGACAGCGCCAATCAAGTCAGCAACGGTTTCCACCCTGCGTGTGTGTGCGCATAACTTCATCAGGTCCAATTACCTACGACGCCGCGAACCACCACCCGCATTAAAGCACCCGGCTCGTTTTTCCCTGACGCCAGAAGCACTGACATGTGAACGGACGTGTGTACAAGCTTCTCATTTTGTGGGCAAATTACGTTAATCCATACCACGACTTAACTACGGTCCTCCTGTTTAATTGGAGAGATCTCGAGTTTGCATTAAGTTCTGAACACATTAGCATGCACGAAAGCAGAAGAATAAACGCTCTCGCAGCCTCTGGTGAGGGAAGCAGAGGAGTGGCATTGTACTGTGTAATCCTTTCATATGTCACCGCTTTCCAGTGAACCCATATTTCCATCTTCAGTGTAACCGCTTCAGTGAGTGATGGCTCATTAATTAATTGTTACACTGGAAGGGCTGTATATTATAATTCAAAGAGAGCAGGGGAAAATGGTGCGTCTACCACCGCCTCGCTCTGAATTCAGGGTCAGAATTAGACTTTCAAACAAGCAGCAACACCCACTTGAGAAATCTCAAACGCACAATCAGGCTAAGCAAAACAAAGTGAGAAGGAATTGCCTCATGGCGCGATAAACAATCATCTCATCTTTCTGCCTCCTATTTATATATTTAACGTGATATTTGTTGCAGGCCTGGATCTATTTAAATGACAAAAACATTACAACAAACAGCTTCTAGTTAATAGAAAATAAATATCCTTGCAAGCGCTGACAGCGTTGTGTGCGGGAATAAAATACCTCATCTGTTATTTCAGTTTATTCTGGGGAAGCTCTTCTGAGAGGGCGAAGATTTGTTGGCCTACCGCATTGGAATTCATCTGCTCCGTCTTCACAGTCCTTTTGGCCGTCGCACAGCCACACGCTGGAAATGCAGTTCCCGCTTGGACACGCAAAGTGTCCCTCCTCACACTTCTGCCCATGGGAAACTGGCACAAGCAACAAAACCAAGTCAGTGCGCTGGGCTTTAGCAGCGATTGAGATCATTATCTTTCCTAAGCTCTCTCTGGAGCTCTCATTCCTCTGTCATAATAGTCTCTGAAAACGAGATCTGTCTTAAGTCTTTTCTAATTGATGCCGGCTTCCTCGATCTGCCTGCGAACGAAGAGGCAAAATGTGTGTCTTTGTGCGTGCCTGCGCTCACCCTGGCAGTTGGTCTCGTCAGCGTAGTCGCCGCAATCATTGGCGCCATCGCAGATCCACGAGGCGTGGATGCACAGCGAGGTGGAGTTGCAGCTGATGAAATCCTTTTCTTTCACTCCCAGCTTGTAAAAGTGAGAGCAGTCGGTGTGGTCTGAATACAAAACACAGAAGCACAACTCGTCACAATGCCACTGCTGTGTGTGTCTGTGTGTGCTTTAACTGCGATGGAGGACTTACTGCAGTTTTTCTCGTCCGAGGCGTCGGCGCAGTCAATGACCTGGTTGCACCACGCTGAGCTGGGCACACAGCTCCCGTCTTTACACGACGACTCTGATGAGCCGCACGTGACATCTACGGTAGAAGATCAGCATTTCAAAGAGAGACGGGAACAAAAGCAGCACTCGTGCAGCTCGGAGCAATACTTGGACTCATCTGTGCAGGTGGAGTGCTAACAGCTACCTGAATGCCATGACCTTGTGTGCGCTTCAGTTTTCTTCCCATGTCCATTTCATTTTTCTGCATCATCAATCTGCCATTTTCTGCTATTTTGATTATGTAAAAAAGTTTTTGTTTCATGTCCCATGAAAAGAAAACGCTGATGAAGGTACAACATATAGTCAGGTAAACTCAGCTCTGTTATAAAGCTGCTACTGTCTGCTCAGGCAGCTTGATATAAACACCTCAGTATGTTTCTGCCTTTAAACTAAATACTCACATTAAATAAAATCACTGCGCTCTGTTGGAATAAAGAAAACACCGTACAGGCTCCCAGAATCAACTTTTGGGGTAAGATTCTTTGAATTTTTGCACTCGCTATGATCTCGTGGCTCATTGGAGAGCAAAGGCTCAGCACAGCATGGGGTCCAGCGTGAAACACTGACAGAAGCAGTAGTGTAACTGGGTTCTGCCTTCACGGATGGATAGGAGGATGGATGGCCCAGCAGATCACAGGGCTGTAACTTACTGCTACACAATGCTTCGTCGGAGTTATCCCCGCAGTCATCGATCCCGTCGCAGAAGCGGTTGGTGGCCACGCACCGCTGGTTGTAGCAGGGCCGAAAACCCTTCCGGCAGCTCCGGTTGTCTAAACAAATAGAATTGCATGTATGTGTTAAACTCCAGTATGGTGACATTTAGCTCTTATAAGAACTCCAGACCAAGCTAACGTGCTTTTTGAGGCTCTTACCACAGTACTGCATCTTCTCATCTGATTTATCTTTGCAGTGGGCAATTCCATCACAGGTCAGCTGGAAGTCGATGCATTCTCCATTCCCACACTCATACTCAGTGTAGATGTTGCAGGAGGAATTCTCTGCTGCAAAGGAAGAGTGTGGAAATATTATTGCACAACTGTGTTCCAGCATGGAGCGACATTTACATTCGGTCAGTATGAAAACGCTGCGTTCAATAACACACTTTCAGTCGGCCGGCTGCGAATTGTGGAGAATATCATGATGCTGCACTGATGGTCGATTTGGTGTACAGCGCCATAACATGAAATGCCAACATTTGTCGTGATTTTCTCCAGGCATGAATTAAAATTCCAGCAACTTTCACAGACTTTGATCAGCCGTCCTCTGAACTGCTACTTGCAGCTTTGCAAGTCAAAAATGCCAAACTTCCTCCTAATGAGTCAGACTGGAGTGTGGGTAAGAAGCCTGCCATCGTCTGCCATGACATCCAAGCGATCGTCCAGCTCCGAGTCACTTGCCACGTTCAAGCTGGCCAAACTTTCCTCGTTTGAACAGCTCCACCCACCATATGGTCTACCATCACTGCATTTCATATTCAAGCAGCAATGTCACATTAGCCTCGTGACTCGACGTTATACGTGGAAAACAACCTGCTCCTCTCGACTTTTCTGATACTCAAATATTGTGCACGGCAACATGCAGTAGCTCATGCTGAACCTCTGCACGTGCTGTAAAAGCACAGCTGTTTGATTGTGTGTAGTTATGTAGCGAGGACGGAGTTCAAAAATGTCAGTTTATGTAAAGAGACGGGCAGAGGCCGGGTTACACCGAGCTCGTAAATGTAGGCAAAGTAATCCTGATGACTTACACACACATCTGTTGTCGTCTAAAAGCACACGCTCTCCACGGCAAGTGCAATTGACCCTCCCGTACGGGGTCAGCAGGCAAAGGTCGCCGCAGCCTCCGTTCATGTGTCTGCATGGGGACAGCTGACCTTCAATAAGAATCAAACAGAAGCAAGTCCGGCTTTTGAAGCAGTCACAGTGATGTTGTTTTAAAACACAATCCTAAAGTCGAGTGGCTTACCTTCAGCAGACTTCGCACTGACATCAGCAACAACATGACTTATTTCAAAACGGCTTCCAGAGCAGCTTCTTTCCCCTGTACTGTCTGAAGGTCTCTATCAATATCTATACCAGATGTTATCATCATGTTGCTTAGCAGCTGCCTAACAATATGGCTGACAGCATTTATGCAGCATTTCAGAATTACCCACAACATCTTATAAAGGCATGCATGTTTTATCTAATGACAACATCTATGTTATATCAGAAAACTTCAACTTTGGATGACTTTGCATATTATGACACATCATCTGGTTGCTTGGCAACTACCTAGCAATGGGATGAAAGCACCTTTTTGCTAATTATTTGGTATCTAATTTATATAAACAAAAAGTTAATTATTCATGACATATTATAACATCCTTGTGTTGAGCAGCAACCACATAGTGATGCTAGGTTGCTAATATTTATAGATTTTTTTCGCATATATACACATACAGCTTAAAACATACTTAAAAAAGGAACAACCTGCCTGATGCTGTAGCATGCAGCAGGAATTACAACGTGTTGTTCGCAGGATTTTGTCCAAAATAAGTCAAGAATGAAAATGTTACTTTGTGAGTCCGAGGTCCTGGCACTGAATATTCCAGAGTTAAGTGTAATTATAACTAAGTGGAAGCGATTGGGAACAACAGCAGCTTAGACTGGCCTGCACAGAGTCCTGACCTCAACCTGACAGGACGTCAGACGTGGCCTTCTCGTCCGACATCAGGGTCTGAGATCACAAATGTGCTTCTTAATTGTTAAAGAATTCCCATAAACACTCCTAAACCTTATGGAAAGCTTTCCCAGAAGAACTGAAAAACTCTTATAGCTGCAAAGGTTCATAATAAATCATATTAAACTGTGTGGATTAAGGATGGCGTGTCGAGCTCGTGTGACGGCAGACGAGCCGTTACTTCTGTCAGTACAGTGTGTGCGCGTGACTGGACATCATCCTGCTGTGAGTACGTCAATATTTAAAGTTGACAACACTCATCTGTTGTGTAACTTAGCTAAATATGTAATTATTTATAAAGAGGATATATGGTTATGATAAATGTAAAGACAAAAAAGTATAAAGTGAGTTTTAAATTCCTTAAATTTCAACCTAAATCTGCAAGTCCAGCCAATGGGGCGCACTCACACCCACATCCCTCTGCCCTACTTGGAAATTAAACTTTTTATGACACTTAAGAGACTCCCTTTATAACAAAAGTCACTTTTTATATTAATTACCTCTGAGGCTTAAGTTTCTAGCTGCTCTAAATAAGACCACTTTCATTTATCAGCCCTGGTGTTTTCTGCATTAAATTAAGATTCACTTTTACATATATGTTTTCTGTTGGGTATCTTCTATATACACACATCTGGGTAGAACACACGTGAAATGTGTACCTGTTGATTATTGATGTAATGTGATCAAACATTGAGACTGATCAGGATTGGTCTAAATGTTACTGAAGCGAAACAAACGTCAGTGTGGGAAGAAACTGTATCGAGAACAGACACAGACGCGCTCTGACTACATTTACCAGCCTCGTCTTTCAGTCAATGATCCAAAACAACATTAATGTGTCTAATATCCGGCCAAAAACACGCCACGGCTCGTGCAAACACACAACACACAAATATTTGCAGAAACGACTCTGCATACAGTGGCTATGAAATTCGCCGTATCCCAGATGTTCAAACACTCACAGTTGTTGGTATCCTTGGCCACAGTGATAATTCCCATTGGCTGGTGGGGAATATCTGCTCTAAGTACTTTGGTGTCGCCGCCTGTGTACTTGTTTGATCGCAGCACAGACCTGCGGGCCCAGTCTGACCAGTAGATGAAGTCTGCATAGATGGCGAGCCCGTAGAAGTTTCCAGGTCCTGATTTAATTATGACCTAAAAACGTAAAGAAAACACGGCTGTTAGATCGGAGATCGGTGACGTCACTTTGACGTCACCCCTGCCGCCCACTTGACTGCTTAACCCAGATGTTGGGGAGTAAATGACAGCGCCACTGGCAGAAAGGCAAGAATCCATCAGACGACACCCTCGGGGACTCTGCAGGCTCGTGGAGGGCCGAGGGGTGCGGGTGGTCGTGGTGGGGAAGCAGCTCTGTAGTCTCAGCTCTTAGCAGGACAGGTTTGTAAGTGACATCACATTAGCCCTCTGCCATAGTGGGATTAACAGGACAGGTGTTGATTAAAGCAGCGCAGCGTGCGGAAGCAACAACTGGCCATCAGGTAAGTGAGAGACAGAGAGAAGAGGGGGAACCGCCAGATGGGGCGGGTAGAACATATTGACAGGAAATTAGATTTGGGAGTCGTTCGCTTTACGGCCAGAAACGCATTCGTTTTGTGCCGAAAATGAGAATATTTCATAGCTTCTTATCAGATTCTCTTCATTCAAATATATTCAAATATAACGCTTTAATTGTCACGTCAGCCAACTCCCAGCTGATTACTTTAACAGGCCTCAGATTTACGAACGCTGCTGAAGTAAAACGACACAAACTGCTTCCATGGACGTTCACTCTCTCGGGGGTAAAAGGGCATCTTGGTCTTTTTCAGCTAAACATGCTGACATACCCCCTCATCGTGTACTCCGCTGCCCTTTGTGAAGCATTGCCTCCGTTAATGTCCCCACTCTCAAAATGGCACAGAGCACAAAGCTCTGCAACTGATCTTGTTCTCGCCAACCGCTCTGCCAGCATGTGATGGCACTGCTGCCGTAAAACTAGTCGTACCCTCAAGGATACTCTGCTGCCATCAAAGTTTGCATGCATGTGAGTCACAATCAAACTGGCGCTTTGCAGAGTGTTTCACACTAGTTCTGGGACCTGTGCTGTTTTAATTCTGTGAATCCACACAGATTTGTTCTGCTGTTGATTTAAACACTGGTGCAAAAAATCTATCTTTTGTTTTCCTTTAAAATCGTCGGCTTCATGTGTGCTGTCTTCATGCTTTCTCTTCCATAACAACAGTCTGGATAAGCGCTGAAGTCGACAGTCAGCTATCTTTGTTTAATTCACACTTTTTAATTGGAATGGAGTACCTGCTCCCCGAGCAGTATCACTGCAAAGCCTTCATTAGCAGGAGCACACTGCAGCAGGGGCAGGTGGGGTCCCACAGGTGAAGACTTCCTCAGCCTGGTGACCTGGCTCATCAAACATATGGGTGACTAATTGAGATGGGCTAAAGTGCTGAGCAGCAGAGGTCATATTAAGGCGAACCTTAAACCCACAGCCTTACTGTAACGCTCTGCACACCTCGGACAGGCTGGTTCTCTCCAGCTTCTATTATATGCATCAAATTTTTATGGACACAACGTGAACTCTTTTCACAGACTTTTATTTACTCTGGCTAAGAACAACTTTATCGGCGCCATCGGAGACGAGTGACAAAGAAAGATAAAAGTTCGGCTGGAATCTGAGAGCTTCATTTCAGAACTTTCCGTCCATGAATCCTTCCTCACACAAACTTCCAGGTGGAATATTTGAAGCACAGCTGTGTCTGTGGTCACTCTTGGGATCGGACAAACACTACGGGGGTATTAGAGACGGCGATAATCGCAGCCAATAACATTGATTCTTTCACTCCCTTTAAGCACAGGGGCTCTAACCATCACCATGCACGGGCAGTTTTTGTTCCTCTGATGTTTACGCATTAAAATTACAAATGATTTCGAATATGGAGGTGATCGTGCTTTTTCTTACAAAAACAGTTTATTTGTGATATCACACATTATCAGTTCAACATCACTGAAGTGGCAAAAGACAAAAACTGAACAGAGAACTGCTGTTGTCCTTTATATCTTTAAATGTCAGTATTTTGCTTGTAAAAATCAGGTTTTGGAGGCAGGCAGGTAGCGTGTTTCATAAATGTGACTGTATGTATGATCCACACATGAATAAGTCTTCTCACCATCAGCCTTCTGTTTCTGGATGCATGCAAAGCTGAGTGTGACCTGTGCTGTAATTTCAGATATGAAACCTCTCAGACTTTTAAAGAAGAAGATGGAGCACATGGTCACTGACCCAGGTAACAGCTGTGGATGGAGAAAATGTGAGGTGACCGACAGGAGTGGACGGTCCTCAGGGTGAAATGAACGAAAGGATTAACTCAACTATAGTTTTCATTCGTCTGTGTGCTGCTTTCACTGCGTCAGTATCCAGAGTTCCTGTTGATTTGCAGTATAAACAGACGAATAATTAGACACTACGAAAAGCTCGATTTGTGCACAAGGATGGATTTTGGCTGCTTTGCCAGTGTAAGTAAGTAAGTAAGTAAAATTTTATTTATATAGCACATTTCTAGATAGAAATCACAAAGTGCTTTACAAGATATAACAGATTATAAAAATAAAAAAAAACAAACAAGATACAAACAAAGTTAGCAAAAAGCAATTTTAAAAAGATGTGTTTTTAGCTGTTTTTTAAAAGTAATCAATGAATCAGCGGATCGTAAGTTCCACAGTCTGGCGGCCACAGTAGCAAAAGCTCTATCACCCCTAGTTTTCAGTCTCGTATACTGAGTGACAAGTAGGCCCTGACTACTCGACCTCAGAGACCTACTAGGGGCACAGGGCTGTAAAAGTTCAATAATATGGTAATAATAATATTCTTCTTCTGGTTGGCACCAAACGACTGCTATCCAGAATTAACAATTTCTCTCTCACCATCAATAACTCGCTGGTCCCTATCTCTCCCTCTGTGAAAAGCTTGGGTGTCATTCTCGATAGCACATTATCCTTTAACTCGCATATCAATAATATTACACGTGCAGCATATTTCCAACTCCGTAACATTAATCGCCTCCGCCCCTTCCTCACACCTCACGCCACTGCCATTCTCATCCATAATCTTGTTATCTCTAGAATTGACTACTGCAACTCATTATTATTTGGCCTCACACAAAAATCTATCAACAAGATCCAACGTGTCCAGAACTCTGCTGCCCGTATTATTACTAGGACTTCTTCTACCCACCACATCTCCCCAATCCTGAAGCAACTTCACTGGCTCCCGGTCAAATTTCGCATCCATTTTAAAATAATTCTGTATACATTCAAGGCTATTCATTCTCTCTCTCCACCGTACCTCTCTGACTTATTACAGATGAAGCTCCCATCCCGCTGCCTCAGATCTTCATCTTCTCTTTCTCTCTCTGTTCCCTCTGCTCGTCTGATCACAATGGGAGGGAGGGCCTTTAGTTGCTCTGCCCCTCGACTTTGGAATTCCCTACCCCCGGACCTCAGAAATATTAGCTCATTCTCTCTTTTTAAGTCCACCCTTAAAACTCATCTGTTTAAAATTGCCTATTCTTAAATTTCTGTATGTTTTAACTTTTATCTTCTATTTTTATCATTGTGTATATTTCCAGTTTTTATCTGTTGTACAGTGTCCTTGGGTGCTTTGAAAGGCGCTATTTAAATAAAATGTATTATTATTATTATTATTATTATTATTATTACTGGGTCTATGTCTATCTGGGGCACATAAGAGGACTTCGGTTTTATTTTCATTTAGTTGGAGGAAGTTTTCAGCCATCCAGCCTTTAATGGTTTCCAAGCACACATTTAAAAGCCGCAGCTTAGAAGCCTCCTCCGGTTTAAAAGACATATAGAGTTGGATATCGTCCGCATAACAATGGTAACAAATATCCTCAAAAGGGCTCAGAATGTGCTGGAGAGGGAGTAAATAAACTAGAAACAGTAATGGCCCTAGCACAGAGCCTTGTGGCACACCAAAAGACAGAGACGCAGAAGATGATCTATACTTAGAAACTGCCACAGAGGAAAATCGGTCAGAGAGATACGAGGAGAACCATTTCAATGCAGTCCCAGAGACACCGACCCAGTGTTTCAGCCTGTTAAGTAAAATATAGTGGTCAACAGTATCAAAGGCCGACGTAAGATCCAACATTAAGAGAACAGAACATTTACCTGCATCGCTTTGTAACAAAATGTCATTAGAAACTCTAAGAAGGGCTGTTTCAGTGGAATGAACTTTACCAAAGCCAGATTGAAATTTGTCGAAAATACTATATTTATCTAAAACTGCTGTAAGCTGCTTAGCCACGATCTTCTCTAGAATCTTAGCAATTAACGGAATTTTTGAGATCAGTGGCTCTGTCGTGCATAATAGCAGCTTGAAAATGTGCAAATTCAATCCTGTTAGAGGAACAAATGGAATGAAAGCAGCGGCCTTAATATTGCCATAAAGACACTCATTAAAGTGAAGACCTGTTGTCGAGTCTACCTGACTAATGTGGATGACAGAGCTGGCGGTCGCTCATTAATGTGGATGAAAAAACATCCACCTGTTTGTGTACAAAGGTGAGAAAGTCATCTCTTCCCTGCATATGTGAAAACATGCACGCCTGGGCCGACAGTATCAAGCCCCAGAGGTCTTCATTAGTTTTAAGTAGACTTTTTTTTGGCTGCGTGACAAAAAAATCTAAAATTAAAATAATAAATAAGACAAAATACAGAAAAAGAATAAAAAAGCACAATATATATTAGATATATATTAGAACAAAAGGCATCAGGCCCTGCTGTTACATGCTGCGTGACAGTCGGGGAGGCGTGCGCTCATTCATGGCACTGAATGGCAGCGTGCAGCTGGACTGCACTGTACCAACCTGCAGTAGTGCAGCGGTGTCAGTGACTCTCTTTTATAAAGCACTGTGTGAGTTACAGGGATTTGAAATGTTGCCAGAATGAAATTTGATTAAAACAGTTGCTCATTTTTTGGACAACGATAAATGAAATTAAGGGAGAGGCTCCATAAACAAGCACACGGTGCTCCACACAATGACACAGAGGCACTACTCACTGTAAATGTAGAGTACAGCGAAAAAACTCATTTCTTTATGTTTTACACAGAAGTTTTTGTCCTTTTTAAAGTAATCGTGACAAAAAGCTTCATGAACGTCTTTCAGACTTTGCCTCTGGCTGCTGCTTCACTAGCTCTTCGCTCCTCGGACCGTTTTCCGCTAGCGGTAAGCGTAAAGGAGGTGGGCTTGCTGTTTTAGTTAACAACCGGTGGTGTAACCCTGCCAACATAACAATCAAAGAAAGGATTTGTTGCCCGGACACTGAACTGTGTGCTGTTGGACTCAGGCCGTATTATTTACCCAGGGAATTCTCTCACGTCATCTTGGTGGCTGTCTATGTTCCCCCCTCTGCTAACCCCACAGCTGCACGTGACACTATCCACTCTGCCATAGCTCGGCTACAGACTCAGCACCCGAGTGCCTTTATTGTGATCTCGGGTGACTTCAACCATGTATCACTGGACAATACACTACCAACATTCAAACAATATGTGGACTGTCCCACCAGGGGAGAGAAAACTTTAGACTTACTGTATGCTAACGTCAAGGATGCATACAGCTCCTCCTCCCTCCCCCCACTTGGTAGGTCAGATCATAACCTGATTCACCTCACCCCCCGCTATGTGCCAATTGTGAGGAGGGAACCTGTGACCACCAGGACTGTCAGGAGGTGGTCAGAGGAGGCCTTAGCAGAACTACAGGGCTGTTTCGAGGTGACCGACTGGGAAACACTCTGTGAGCCTCACGCCGAGGACATCAATGGGCTTACTGAGTGTATCACAGGCTACATAACTTTCTGCACCGACTCCATTGTTCCAGCTCAGACTGTTCATTGTTACCCAAATAACAAGCCGTGGGTGACTAAGGACATCAAAGCCCTCCTCAACAACAAGAAGAGGGCTTTCAGAGGGGGCAACAAAGAGGAGGTGAGGAAGGTCCAGGTGTTACTAAAGGACAAGATCAGAGAGGCTAAGGACAATTACAGGAGGAAGCTGGAGTGGAAACTCCAGCAGAACAGCATGAGAGAGGTGTGGAGGGGCATGAAGACCATCACTGGATTCAGGCCAACCAACAGCAGGGGAGCTGAGGGAGGTGAGAATAGAGCCGACGAGTTGAATCTGTTTTTCAATAGATTCGACACCACAGTGTCTGCTCCCACCCCCACAACCTCACCTGCAGTCAGCCTGGAATCCAGAGCCACACCACTGTGCCAGCCTCTCTCT
The DNA here is from genome assembly GCF_964374335.1 of Astatotilapia calliptera. NCBI lineage: Eukaryota > Metazoa > Chordata > Actinopteri > Cichliformes > Cichlidae > Astatotilapia > Astatotilapia calliptera. Next base: position 36,109,906 of record NC_137437.1, on the reverse strand, counting down.
TCACATGTTGCCTCCTGTGAGATTCCTGACACCCCTCCCCCACCCATCACCTTCACTCAATACCAGGTTGAGATGCAAATGAGGAGACTTCACTCAGGCAAGTCTGCTGGACCAGACGGAGTGAGTCCCCTCGTCCTCAAGGCCTGTGCCCCCCAGCTGTGTGGAGTCTTTCATAAACTGTTTATGCTGAGTCTGAGTCTGCAGAGGGTCCCGGTGATGTGGAAGACATCATGCCTCGTCCCTGTACCAAAGACGCCACGTCCCAGTGGCCCCCAGGATTACAGGCCCGTGGCATTGACCTCCCACATCATGAAGACCCTGGAAAGGCTCATCCTGGACCAGCTGCGACCCATAGTAAGACCACATCTGGATCCCCTTCAGTTCGCTTATCAGCCTCGTCTCGGAACTGAGGACGCCATCATCTACCTGCTCAATCGTGTCTACACCCATCTGGACCAGCCGGCGAGCACTGTGAGGGTCATGTTTTTTGACTTTTCCAGTGCTTTCAACACCATCAGGCCGACCCTCCTGGGTGATAAGTTAGCAGCGATGCAGGTGGATGCTTCTCTGGTGTCCTGGATTGTTGATTACCTGACAGGAAGACCACAATATGTACGTCTCCCACAGTGTGTGTCTGACAAGGTGATCAGCAACACAGGGGCACCACAGGGGACTGTCCTCTCCCCCTTCCTCTTCACCCTCTACACCACAGACTTCAGCCACTGCACAGAGACCTCCATCTTCAGAAGTTTTCTGATGACTCTGCGGTGGTTGGATGCATCAGCAGGGATGATGAGACAGAGTACCGGGCTGTGGTCGACTCCTTTGTCACGTGGTGTGAGCAGAATCATCTGCAGCTCAACGTGGCAAAGACCAAGGAACTGATCGTGGACTTCAGGAAGACCAGGAAACACTTGACCCCTGTTTCAATCCAGGGGGTCAGTGTTGACATTGTGGAGGACTATAAATACCTTGGAGTACACATTGACAATAAACTGGACTGGGCTAAAAACACCACAGCACTTTACAGGAAGGGCCAGAGTCGTCTCTATTTTTTGAGGCGACTGAGGTCCTTCAACATCTGCCAGAAAATGCTGAGGATTTTCTATGAGTCTGTTGTGGCCAGTGCGATCCTCTATGCTGTTGCATGCTGGGGGAGCAGGCTGAGGGTCGCAGATGCCAACAGACTTAATAAACTGATCCGTAAGGCCAGCAATGTTGTGGGGATGGAGCTGGACTCCCTCAAGGTGGTGTCGGAGAGGCGGATGCTGTCCAAGATAAAGACAATGTTGGATAACACCTCCCACCCACTCCATGACATGTTGGTCAGTCACAGGAGCTCGTTCAGTGAGAGACTGAGATTACCCATGATGCACCACTGAACGACACAGGAAATCTTTCCTGCCTGTGGCCATCTCCCTGTACAACGCATCCACTTAACACACTGTTTGCTGCTACAGCTACACATGTTTCTTTTCCAACTATTTATTTATGAGTGACTTATGTATGTATGTATGTATATATATGTATATATTGTACTATTCTTAGTTAGTGTATTGTCTGTCTTGTCTTAATGTTGGTTTAAAATGGAGCACTGTAACAAAAAATAATTTCCCCCAGGGATCAATAAAGTATTCTGATTCTGATTTCAGGGGAAAGCTTTTCTTTTTCGTGTTAAGCCTTAAAACGGCCCCTTGAACCTTTCAAGTGTAAAAACAGCATAAAAGCAGTCAACTAAATGAATGAACCAGTGTCATGTCCACACAGTTTCTCAAAAAAACAACTATGTATTACACATTACGCCTTCATCTTCTAAAAAGTAATGCAGCATTTACATAATTACTTGTTGTACCCAATTATCAGTTAATTCTGTAAACCTGTGGCTACAGTCCCGTACACTCTATCATAATGAAGACGCATCTTTCTTTGCGGTTTTATGTATGATCGCAAAACTGACAGCAAGATCAGCCCAAAGACTCGCCACAGTGCTTCTACTTGAGAAACACGGCGTCCACGGTAAGTCTGACCACTCATCAGGCTCTGGCTGCTGGGCTCGGTTCAGCAGGCACTCACTACAATCTCAGTTCCTCACCAGCTCTGTGTTAGCATGCTGTCTGTGCAGACGCTTCTGTCCTGGATGCAGTTTGCATCACGCTCTTCTACTTTGGTGCAAAGCCAACAATTAGAGCCTATTTGATGTTTTTTTTACCTATCTACACTGATCAGAAATGATCATCTTTGAAATTTGGCTGAGTTATGCCAAATGACACAAGAGTCTGTGGCAGATTATACAGAGACAAACAGAACGAGGGGTGGGTGATGGATGGCACAGTGCTGTATGTAAATGACACGTCTCATGAGAAACAAAGGTTTTGCGTGCTTTACACAGCTACTGAACCTTTACTTACTCTTTGAACCTGATCTCAGCCCTGACTAGGGATGGGTATCGTTTAGGTTTTATCCGATACCGGTGCCAAACTGGTACTTTTGAAACGGTGCCGGTGCTTAACCCTTTAAGACCTACCATAGAACCAAGTCTGCCAGAGCTTATATTATATGTTTACATGCTGTGGAGCCATTTTTGGGAGCATTTCAAGTTGCTATACATCAATACAACCATCATAGCCTAGATTTTAATCATATGTATTCATTAAGTGCATAGTAATTACATAAATTGCAAAAAAGTGCAATAAACTACAAAAAAATTGAAAATCGTTTTTGCTTTTTTAACATATATTTGTAGTTAGAGAAATTTAAGAGGCTTATCCCTCAAAACTGTAAATACAAAAAAGTTGCACAAAATAGTTTCCCACCACAGGAAATTTATTTTGAGTGTCTTCATAGTTTTATTTTTGAAATACACCAATTTTTATACACTGCAGGAAAAACGAAAATAAATATTATAATGCAAATTTGCAAAAAAGCAGCATGTGCATCAAAATAAACTATTTCCAGCAGTGCAATATGAGTCCTCAGCATCCCAGAAACGACACAGAAAGTCACAAAGTCAAAGATAACTTTTAAAAAGACGAGTATAGGCCCTGAGGCCCTGATAGTAAAAAAGACTACATTTCCGCGAAATGACGTCACTTCCGGTTTCGGGCAGGTAATGGCGGAAATGCAAAAGTTCGCGCTGACGTCTATTCCAACGTAGGAAGTGTTATGAACAGCTGATCGGATCAGCAAAGCGTGTTTCTGGAATATTATGTTTTTGTTCCTGCAAGCGCTTTTTATGCAGTTTTTGCAAAGCTTTATGTGGAAGGAAACCGTGACCGAGGACAAGCTGATGGCATAAGATGTAAGTACAACTCCTCCAGTTTCATATGCAAAAAAAATATTTGCGCTAGCTTACGTGGTTGCAGTGCTACTGGGATTTAAAAATAGTTACGCAAAACAGAGCGTGCCCGCTCCGATCGGCTGTAAAGGGTTAAAGAGTGCTCAAACCGGTTCTTAAACAATGGAAAAAACACAAACTTTGTCCAAAAACCTCTCATGTTTAGCTGTTTTCCACTTTTTCTTTGGTCATTTTAGCCTTTTTGGCCAGGGTGAAGGGAGTATTTGCCATCAAACAAGAAGACAGCCGCATGTAGCTATGATGATGTTTGCTAGTTCACCTTACCTGCATTAATGTAATAACGTGGTTAGCCTACTCAACGTAAATTACACACGAACAACATGAAGCTACTCACGCAGAGAAGAACGGCTGCTGCTGCATCATCATCCTCATCATTTCTGCTACACTGGCAGGGCTAGGGGCCAGGACTCTCCTCTTCGGGTTTTTGGGGGATGTTGCTAACTCCGCGTCCGATAACAGGCACCACACCCGCAGTAGATGTGCTCGGTGTGAGGTCTCGCAGCAAGCTATCAAATACGGCGCATTTTTCGGCTTTAAAAAAAAAACGCTATGCGTCGCCAGGTGTTTCATCAGATTCTTGGTGTTACCTCCTTTGACAGTATCACAGTATCAGCTTAAAGCACTTGTTGCTGCTGAGTTTGCATCTTTTGCTGTGAAGTACAGCCAGACTTTGACCGCTTCACCTTGGGCGTTTTTAATCTGTAGCTCTGCTCTAAAAGAATGTACGTACCTGGCCCCGCCTACTATCCTCGGAAACGTAAAATGATTGGCTAGAATCCAAAGTGTGTCACAGCTCAGGAAAATAAAGCACCGAAATGTGCGCTGCTTTTCAGTCTGGTTACTACCGTTTATGACAGATCGGATACCGGTGCCCATCCCTAGCCCTGACCATTTGAGTTTGTTGCTCAGTGGGATCGTACTCACGTATCTGCTGGATCCATCATAGTCGCATCGTTCAATCTTGCCAAGGGTGCCATCTGAGAAGTAGAGCTTCTCTGCTTTGTGGTCAATGGTCAGTCCATTGGGCGTTAAGATGTCAGAGCTGATGACGATCCTTATGTTTTTGCCAGTTAAGGTGGATCTCATGATGCTTGGCCTCTGCTCATTCCAGTTGGTCCAAAACATCAGGCTGAAAGATATGAAACACAAAACCAAACGAAGCTTTTTAACATCAGCAAGCAAACCTCAGTGTTCTCTTCCACAATTAAAAACAGTGGAGTAATTTCATCAGGGACTTCCTCCCTCTCCAAAAGATCCACTACCTCTCACACTCATTTAAAAATTCACACCACCTCAGCAAGAACGCAAAACAAATGTGTCACCTGAAGCTTCAGACGGGCTTAGAAATAACAGCTTTTTATAGAAGGTGGTGTAGAAGACTGTGCTGCAGAGGATCTGATGCCGTGCACAGACACGTGTACAGGACAAACCCTCTTTAGTAAATAGCTGGAGGTTTATGCAGTCGTGTCAGTCAATGATCAGCATCACTCCACAGCTGCCAAATCCTCATCAGCTTCTCCTTTTTGCCCTGAAGAGCGCAGCTCTGTTTCAATTAGATAAACTGGATTAGCATCAGAAATTCTAAGATAAAGGTCATTTATTCATGCTCTGTGATAATTAACAGTTATTTACAGGGAAGTAAATCAAAATAAATTACATATTGGTCTTTATAGGATTAGCTGTATGAGCCATGCAGCAAAGTCACAACCAGATAAAATGCTTTCAAATAGGAGAACGCGGTTTGCAAAGTCTGGCTTCTCTCTTCTCGCTGTAATGAAGTCATGGAAGTCCTCTCCAGTGCGATAATAAAGATTCAGGTCAGAAGTCACAACCAGGGGCTACTAATTAATCATCAGTGTTTGAATTCTAATTATCAGACAGTGATTCTAGAGTGGGATGGATACGGTGCCAAACTGCCAACCAAGGATAGTCTGAGGTCAAGAAATTAATTTAGTTAGTATAAAGGAGAGAGAGCTGTGCTCACTCTGTGCAGCTGTGCAGCTTTTATATGCATGAAATACAGGTTTTAAACACAACTTACAACAGAGGAGGAATAATCACACGTTACTTTTTGGAAACAGAAGATGCACCTGAATCTTTTCAAAAGCTAAGAGTTAAATAGATGAGATTTCAGTGCTGCTGCACTATGCACAAAACAACTGAAGGCTAACCCTGCTCGACGGAACGATCCGGAAGATCTGCTGCTGCAGAAACACCAGCATTCAGAGAGTTTCACCATCAGGAGGGAAAACAAGAGGAGCACCGACAACTACAGCAGCGTCAAGTAGTACTACAGTAGTACTACAGTAGTACCACAGTAGTACTACAGCAGTACCACAGTAGTACTACAGCAGTACCACAGCAGTACCACAGTAGTACTACAGCAGTACCACAGTAGTACTACAGCAGTACCACAGCAGTACTACAGCAGTACTACAGCAGTACCACAGTAGTACTACAGCAGTACCACAGCAGTACTACAGCAGTACTACAGCAGTACCACAGTAGTACTACAGCAGTACCACAGCAGTACTACAGCAGTACTACAGCAGTACCACAGTAGTACTACAGTAGTACCACAGCAGTACCACAGTAGTACCACAGCAGTACCACAGTAGTACCACAGCAGTACCACAGTAGTACCACAGCAGTACCACAGTAGTACCACAGCAGAGCAGAGGCAGCACATCAGTGTTGTAGTGCAAAGATCCAGGAAGCGACCGTTTGTGTGACCGCAGGTCTTCATGGCGAGCAGCAGCAGGCGCACTCTGTGGATTTCAGACTCTGTTTTCGGCACATCTTGGCACCATGTCAAGAGTCACCTCCATGCATAGATTTATAGACAAGAACGGGGGTCATAAAATGTGTCCTACAACTAATAGGATGGCAGTATATGGATTTTAAAACAGCAGTAATATGATCTAGTTAAAACTGGCAACAGCCTTCTGAATCAAGTGTAATTTATTTACAGACTTTCTGGAGAAACCTGAGCGCGATGCATTATAGTTGTCAGCTGTACTTCTAATGAAAATGTGTAACAGGCAGCGCTGGCATGATGGAGCAATGCATGACTGTACTAACTCACTAACCACATAACAGTTACGATTCTGTCATGACTTGCATTACAAAGGCTCTTCAATTATGATGATCGATGGATTGAAGAAAATCATCAATAATTCTTTTCCTTGAACAGTAATCAGCTGACTTCAGCTCGTGGACGTGGAAAAAGGTTCAGGTGTACTGTGATGTGGAAAAGTATCCCCCCTTCCTGATGTCTTCGTTTCCTTTGTTTGTTTTTCGTATTTGTCACACTCACACACTTGTTTCAGATCATCAACACATTATGTCGTAATCTGCTGAGAAACAAGTCGCTGGTATCTATCAGTCTGGACAAGGTTACAGAGGCTTTGTGTCTCCACTGAGCCACAGTGAGAGTCTTTATCCACACATGGAGAGAACCTGGAACAGTGCTGAAGCTTCCCGGGAGCAGCCGGCCTACCAAAATGACTCCAAGAGTCCATCAACGACTCATCCAGGAGGTCACAGAAGAACCCAGAACAGAGACCTGCAGGCCTCAGAGTTCAGGGTTCAATGATAACAAAGAGCAGAAATGACATCTAGCTGCCAAGAGCGAAACAACCAGTTATAATGTTTATTGGGTCATTACTTTTTCACATAGGCAGGTTTAATCAGCTTTTTTAAATTAATCAATGAAATTATTTATCAATAGAAAATCATATTTTTTAAACCATTATGTAAAAACTCCATTTTGTATTTACTGTTATTTTTGTCTAATATTACAATTTGTTCGCTGATCTAAAACACTGCAGCAAACAGGAAGCCAACAGGAAGCCAACAGGAAGCAAACAGGAGGCAAACAGGAGGCCAAGAGGAGGCCAACAGGAAACGAAAAGGAAGTAAACAGGAAGCCAACAGGAAGCAAACAGGAAGCCAACAGGAAACGAAAAGGAAGTAAACAAGAAGCCAACAGGAAGCAAACAGGAAGCCAACAGGAGGCAAACAGGAAGCAAACAGGAAGCCAACAGGAAGCCAACAGGAAGCAAATGTGAAGCCAACAGGAAACGAAAAGGAAGTAAACAGGAAGCCAACAGGAAGCAAACAGGAAGCCAACAGGAGGCAAACAGGAAGCCAAGAGGAGGCCAACAGGAAGCAAACAGGAAGCGAAAAGGAAGCAAACAGGAAGTCAACAGGAAGCAAACAGGAAGCCAACAGGAAGGGGCATGTACTTCTGAGCAGTGAGTTTATTGCACAAAAGGGCAAAACTCTGCAGAAACAGCTGCCCACTGCTCCTAATTCAACATCAGGCCTTTACAACCACCTGTAAAGATGAGTGATGTTGAAACAGAGCGCAGGCCGAGCACAGCCAGTGCTCACTGCCTGAGTCACAGCTCACAGTATTACACATAACACGTAACATAAGTAAGAGGTTATGTGTAACGCATAACTAGATGGTTGAGGTGCTGCACTGCAATAATTAAACTAGAACCGCTCACCCCCATTAAATACTCATGACTGGTTTATGTTGTTATATACGCTCTTGAACCATGAAATAGAACTGGGAGCGTGATAATGTGACTGGAATGCAGCGCGTGGCATGACAAGAGCAAAACTGTCCTTGAGAACAATCACCTTTGTGGTGATCAAACTTGGAGCACCTCAAATACCAAGCAGATAATATTCTGAGCTAAAGTCCCACATGTAAGTAACAGATGCATGAGCCAATGGTGAAAAGTGCATTATGGGAATGACGACTGACCTTTGACACTCATCCAGGGCCAGGACGTGTGGGTGGTCCTCCTCTGAAAGCGTCACCACAGCTTGCCTACTGATGGCGCCGGCTTGACTCTGGTCCACAGTTTGTCTGGTGATGGTGGATGTAGTGGAGCTGGTCCAGTACAGAGTGTCCCAACCTTTGTGGTAAGCCAGACCTTCCACTGAACCCACATCTGAAACAAGAGAAACATCAGACCACGGAGCAACAAAGTGACCTGAATGAGAGTCGGCGTTACGAGTCTGCCTTTTTATTCTAGCGAATAACTGAGTCACATGGGAAAAATAATCGTAGTAGAGCAAGAGCGCCCATCTAAAACATCACATAGAGTAAAACGAAAGAAATAATCACTTTGGAGCTGGCATTCATTACGTTTATTGTTCATTTATTTATCTGTAAATGCAGATTCCAGCTATATGCCGCTGTCATCTCGGGCTCCAAACCTCAGAGTTGTCTGTTGTGTATAAATGTGTGAAAGTACTGACTTTGCTTGTAACAGATGGCAGGCTCCAATTGTGTTAGAATTGGGATCGTGTTTCTTTTCTGATTGACAGGGAAATAACTTCATGCCTCACTACACTGGACAGACAGCTATTTGTTGATGCTAAAGTCACTCAGGAACCGAATGTGTTTTCATGGCAAACCAATTTCCAAAACACAGAATATGAAAAGACCTTTGCAGTCTCTCTTGTTATTGCATGAATATGACTGACAGAGATGGAACCTCCAGAGAGACGTGATTTTCAGCAGAGAATCTGGTCATATTCATGTTTGATTACTCACTGCAGTTTTCTTTTTCTACCCTTCGATTTATCGACTGAATATGACTTTCAGCGTTTCTCAATATCACTATTGTGGAGAAGTAAGGTCACAATAACTGCATTGTTGATCTAAGTTATGAAAGTGATGAGAAAGATTTTAAAAACAAACAACAGCAAAAGCACCAGCAGAAAATATCCACCCATGTGTCCATGAGCCCACTTCTCGTCAGTATATCCTGGATCCTCAACACTTGACACAGACCATATTATGGTGTGCAACATCCAAGGCACTAATGCTAGAGTGGTCAGTTTCCCTGGTAAGTCCCATACACATACCAAACACCAGCTATTGTTCTAAAGATCCAACCGTCAGGACTCAGGCTTCAGATCAGGCAAAGGTGCCCCGGAGACTGTCCAACACATAGCGGCAGGAAGTAAGGCTAGCTGGGACCGCGTACACATAGAGGCTGGGATAGTGCACACCAGCGGTCCCCAACCCCCCGGGCCACGGCCTGGTACCGGTCCATGACTCGTCTGGTACCGGGCTGTGAGAGTCGAGGCTCAGGTGTGAAGTTTATGGTTTTCAGGGTTTTTATCGTTAACTCGGTTTCCTGTGATGTAGTTGTTCGTCTTATTTTGAAAGAAATATTTCTGCGTTACCATAGCGACCCGAGAGGAGGATGTTAGTCTCAATGTTGTTGGTGCATTTCTGGAGGACGCTGCTAATAAAGTTACACAACTACTCAGTGAATTCACGTTTATTATTATATTTACAAAATCCCACAGTTTGTGTCTCGGTCCTATCATTTTATTTTGTTGTATTTATCCGCCACACCTTAAAGGCCGGTCCGTGAAACTATTGTCTGACATTAAACCGGTCCGTGGCACATAAAGGGGGGGGGGGGGAGCGCTGCTGTACAGAAACATCTGTGCCACATATGGACTATGTGTCTCTGATGTTCCCAAGTCCCGATAGGAGACGCCACCAAAGGTGGTCGAGAACAACAGTCCAAAGTCCCGGGGGGGCTTCAAGTTTCAGACAGATAAGCAGCTCATTGTCAGCCAACCAGGCATAGTGGCAGCTGACAAGGAGCAGAAGACTGTAGTTAATATAGACGTGCAAATCCCAGCAACATCAGAGAGAAAATAAAGGAGTACCAGGGGCTGAAGGAACAGCTGGAGCAGATGTGCAAAGTCCAACGTGGGACCAATGGTGACAGGAGCATTAGGAGCGACCGAGTTGGGAGTTCGTCTTGTAATCGGAAGGTTGCCAGTTCGAGCCCCAGCTCGGACAGTCTCGGTCGTTGTGTCCTTGGGCAAGACACCTCACCTGCCGCCTACTGGTGTTGGCCAGAGGGGCCGATGGCGCGATATGGCAGCCTCGCCTCTGTCAGTCCGCCCCAGGGCAGCTGTGGCTACAACTGTAGCTGCCTCCACCAGTGTGTGAGAGTGAATAAATAGTGGTATATAAATGCAATCCATTATTATTATTCTAACCCAAACAGTGGAAGTGCAGGTACGAGACCTCTGATGGGCTCCATCAAGAACAGCTAAGATACAAACATTAATTAAGTGAACATTAAAGTAATTCAGTTGTCAAACGATTGTCTCGTGATTTTTCCTGTCACGCTTTTGTCTGTCAGAGCCAATTCTAACTGTCTGAATGGCAAACATGTGGCCAGTATGAGTTAATCTGGCTGCACCCCAGTATATAAAAACCCATAAACCAAACTCCAGAATACTTAAGACTCTACCTGAGTCAGCCGACCACTAATTAATAGCTTGCAATAAAAGCCGTCTGGCAGCTTGGAGTTTCTCTCAAATTGTTGGCCAGGCGAGGGACTAATTAATGGGGGACACAGAGTTTAATTAGGGAAATATAGATGATTAACATCTTCACCTTTCCTCAATGACAGGATTCGGGCAGAAACTTTTAGAATAAAAGAGAAGATACTGCAGAAGTAGATCCACCGCTGCCTAAACGTGGTCCATGAAAAGAAGTATGGAGCAGGTGGATGTGCTGCTTTTAATCAACACACAAACAAACTCATTAGGAACCAGCAGGGCCACAGGATGGTATTTCTCTGTGCACTGTGGCTGCATCAAAAGAGCTTGTTTCCAGTGGTATTGTCGTGCATTATTATTATCATCACCACTTTCATTATGCATTTCACAAGTTTGAAGGTGTGAAGGACACTTACAAATCCTGACAGATGGTTCTTGGTAACGCTTGTTCATTTCTAGAAGATAAATAAATAAGCAGAAAGCTCCCTCAGCAGGAGCGCTAAAGATGGGTCGGGGGTGGGTGAGAGTGGCTCAGTAACACTGTGCCAGCCTCTCCGCGCGAGGGGGCGGTGGGTAGGTGCTGAGCTCTGCTCCCTGTGGAAACGCCACTGAATGCCAGAGGACGCGAGCTGTGCAGAACGGAGACTTTCTGCTGCTCATCTGACTCCAGTCAGACTCCAGATCGATCCATGTTCAGTCAGTGTGCAGAAAGCTTGGAACATAGTTCATTTAAACCAGGCTGGTTTGGTCTTCTCAAAGGAGTAAAAGAGTAAAAAAAACCGATTGAAGAAGAAATGCCCCTCTTGACGTACATCAGTGCTACACTGATTTCTTAACAACCCTGCTTCCTAACTACAGGAGAAAGATGCACTATTTCCTCCAAGCAGACGGATCATCGGAGCAGCGTCGGCCACGGTGCCACTTTACAGTCAAACTACATTTTTATGGCTTGCAACCCAGCAGACAGCCAAAACAGGTACAGGTGAGGACGGATAAATTAGAGAGCGTACAAACATGCAGCTCTGTGCATAAAGTGCAAGCTTCCAGATGTCAGGCACATGAAACTGCCGACTGAAAACACACCAAGCAAAGACGCGGTGTGACAAATACGGCTAACCCACACTGCAGAAAACCACACTCTTCAACGTCTGTGGTGGACCTGCAGCTTCCCACAGAGGACTTGTTAGATGACATAAAATAACAGAAACGCTGTCAATATGGAATCCACTTACTTTCTGCGATGATGGATCTTCCTGTCCAGTCGTCGTTAATCATCTGGATATTTCCAAAATGGACATCGCTAAAAAAGATGCGGTTGGCTCCAGCTGTCTCCTGACTGTAGTCAAAGGCCAGCGTTATGACATTCTTGAAAAAAGCGGGATTTTCAAAAGGCTGCACGGGTGAGTTGAGGTCATTTTCATCAGAAAGGTGGATGCTTTTCAGGATAGTCCTTTCAGAGTAGAGTAGATAACCTTCATAGCGCTCGCAGGCAAAGCCATCCTCTGCCAAGCGCCCGTGTGCACAGGAGCAGGTCCGGCGACCGCTGCCCAGGTGGAAGCACAGCTGCTGGCAGCCTCCGTTACTTCTGGCACAGGGGTTGGTGCCTTCAAAGCACAACATGTGTTTGATTAGTCACTGGCAGCCGTTTCTGCTGTGAGCAATCACGTTTAAATTGGCCCGCCTATACAAGTCAGATGAAAATCCAATCTACGGTCTGGGAGCCACAAATTTGCAATTCGATTGCATAAAAATCTGCGAGCATAATACGAGACAGGAAGTGAAACTGTGCGGCTATAATGTTTGAAAACGCACCTTTTTCTCTGCCTCTGGTGAAGACCGTCACATCTTTCAAATTAACCCCTAGACCGCTCCTCATGGTCTCAGCCTCACTTGGATCCGTCTTCAAGCCTCGTCGGATTGAACCGTTCGAGTGGGCCCTGAAAGTCAGGAGAGTCGGAGAAGAACAATAATAAGGTTCTCTGTGTGAGCGTGGCGGGGTGAAGGATGGGGAAGTTACACAGACATGCTGCAGGACATCCTTTCAGCTGAAAACACTAAAACAAAACTCAGCACTGAGGACATGTTGTCAATAAAAATCAGAATCTACATCTAAATTCAGTTTTATTTCGCTGTCATCATCACAGACGCACCCAAACTGGAATAATCTTCCACTTGATATCCGCATGTCAGAATCCAATGAATCGTTTAAATCACTCTTTAAAACTCACCTGTTCAATGTAGCCTTTGAAGCTAATTAGTTTGGACTTCCACCTGGTCTGCATTTGTGTTACATAACTGTAGTTGTTACTGTAACCATTACTGTATCTTCTTTTCTTTGTCTATTGTTGGAATTCGCCTGCAGCACTCGTGTGAAGCACTTTGATGTCTTTTTAAATGTGCTATAGAAATACATTTTGATTGATTTTGTTTTTAATTTCAGACCTTTGTCAAACCCTAAAACAAACACTAATACTTGTCTGGAGTATTAAAAAAAACAGGATTGCGCCTGCTGTGTAATATTTCTCCTTGGAAGCCTTGAAAGGAGGGGAAGGGTGCTGCCAGGTTACTATAAAGGCTTTGCAGGCAAATGCAAGAGTTTGCATTTGAGAAAATAACAAATTACCTGTCAGACCAGTAGATGTAAGGCCCAAACACGGCCACGGAGAACAGGTCTACGTTGGCCATTGACAGTACAATCTCCCGGCTCTCACCGGTCTCAAGGTTGATCCTCTCGATCTTATCCGTGCGTGCGTCGCACCAATATAATGTATTTTCCTGGAAGGTAATTTTAAAATGCATAACACAAACTGCAGCGCTTTGTATGGTTAAATGTTAGGCACAAGACTGTAAGGTGAGCAAGGAGACAGGTACTCTACATGATGTATTATCTGTGTGCGACTGTACCTCATAGTCTATGGAAATTCCATTGGGCCACATGATGCCCGAGCTGACCAGGGTAACCTGGTCTGATCCATCCAGGCGGGAACGGCCGATGCAGGGGTTCTGACCCCACTCGGTCCAGAACAGATATCTGCCCAGATACACCTCATTTATTATTTGAACTGTAGATTTTGAAAACATTTTTATCTTTGTTTAGGTAACATTTGCTTTGTAGGATGCTGCATATTAATGCTTAGAGCACATTTGGATACATTGTAACATATGCATGTTCTTATGTATTCATATAATTATCCTCCTGCTCGACAAAGCAAGCTGCCCTAAATGTGACTTTACTCTCCACCACTCTCTTAAAAGAGGTAAATTGTGGACAAGTATCTCTGAAATAGGTTGTATAATTAAAATAATGAGCGATCAGTATTATGAGGATGAACGTGAGCCACACTGGATGCTGGCAGCAGGCAGGACGGGTACTGGATGCTGGCAGCAGGCAGGACGGGTACAGCCTGCCATCTGCATGGCTCAGCAGAAGTCAGCACACTTGGCAACGTCGTGTCAGTAAGTGCTGCTTACTGGAGACTCTGACTGCTTTACTGTGCTGCTGTAAGTGAACATCCTTGGACATCTGAAGCTTTAGACGGATCCAAACAAGCCTGTCTGGCACACAGCAGCCACACCAGAGTCTAAGTCAGCCATTTTTTTCGCTCTGTGAATTTGATATTAACGGGTTCTGTGAGCTATGGTGGTATCACATAATAGGCTGACTGGATAAAGTGGCCACTGAGCGAATATGCGATGAGCCAGAATTGGCTTAATAAGACCTGCTTTGGTTTCTAGTTTTAGCAGCAAATGTATTTAATATATCTGCTGTTTACAGTAAGTGGTTTCTAAAAGTATAGAGACGGCACTGATTGTAGGCTAAACAAACACACGCACAGAGTCATTTCCTACCCCTTCTGTGGATGTACAGCGATGGCTCTGGGCTGATCGAGTCCTTCTGATATGACCACTGAGCGATATGCACCATTCAGGCGAGAGATTTCAATTAGATTGAAACCGTGGTCTGTCCAGTACAGGTTGCCTGTTTGGAAAGAAGCAATATTCATACATGTAATTAAAGTAGAATTCATCCTCCAGGACACAGAAGTTAAAGACACAGTTCATTAAATCTAATTCTTTGCCTGCACTTTGTCACCAAAGCCTAATGGCTTTTGGCAATTCAGATCGCAACAATGACATCGACTCGGTGCTATAACTAGAGGCGTGGCACCTAAAGTGTGAATTTTCAACAATCGATACAAACTTGACAGCCTGTGGAAATGACTCCAGGGCTCCAGCAGTGACGGTACTAACCAGCGATCCAGTCAACAGCAATGCCTTCCACACGGCTGATGCCGGTGGTAATGACGTCCTCCCTCCAGGTCTGGTCACGTTTGGCTCGGGATATTCTGTTCAGTCCCATGTCTGTCCAGTACACAGTATCATTCCCTGCAAAATGCACCCTACGGTTAATAATAGGAGACGTGATGAAAGCGGCTGCCACAACAGTATCCGTGCCCTCAAACTAAGCAGCTCATGAAAGCACATTTTACTGTATCATGGCCCATTTCACCAGATTTTGTGTGGCACAATAAAGCATGATAGCAGAAGCGCTAACAACTCAGGCACAGGTCCTTGTTGACATGCAGCTGCTGGATGGAAAAGGCAAATGTTGGGAAAATTTTACAGGGCAGAATACGGCTCCATGCAAAACACGGTGTTGGTAAAACTGTAACGGGCCCGTTATCATTTTACGGCGCTGTTAAATAAGCTAATAAAATAGCGTGGTTTGCCTTTTTTATACCCTTGTCTTCAAGTGGATCTTTCTGCATGATTGTCAGTTAGGCTGCACAGGTTGTTAAGAGGGTAGCTGGCGTTATATGTTTAATTGCACGTTCGTATTCCCACCGCCTTTACACTCTGTTAACACAGAGATGATATATGACATAACACAGCTGCAGGGATTTCATCTGTTCTGCTCCAGCAACCTCCATTCTCTATAATGACATGTAAATGTTATGTGTGAGCTATCAACTGCTGTTCTTGGATGGGCTTAGTAATACATTTGTGTGTTCACCTGTCCAAAATAATAAAGGTGAGGACCATCATCAATCTTGTTCTGTCCTTTAGTAATATCTCATTTTATATTCAGGTTATTTCCTCTTTTCCAAAAGCCGTGGTCACACTTCAAGATTTCCAACGACCCCTGAGGTCTCTCGGATTCAGAACGAGGTTTTAGGTTTTCAAGATAGTCGAGGGATGAGTCACTGACTTGTAACTACTGTATAATGAGGGACCTGACTTGGCTTTTTCCCCGCACTCAGACTTTTTCTTAAGTCTGCGAAGGTTTGCAGTCGTCCAGGTCATAGCCGTCTGAGGCAGAGTTTCCCAAACACAGGTGTGCTGTGAGAAATGATCAGGTGTGCTGTGGGAGATTATCTGGTTCCAACTCATTAGTACTCTAAGCGATCAGCGTGAATAACGGGCAGAACAATTATTTTTCTACCACTAGAAGGCAGTACAACTACCTGCTCTAATTAAATGGGTTGCCAACTGCCAATAAACAGAAGACGAAGAAGACAACACCGCCCATAATAGCTAATAGCCCCTATAGATAATAGGGGTGCAACGATACACAAAATTCACGGTTCGGTTCGGTACTTTGGTGTCACGGTTCGATATTTTTTTCGATACAAAAAAAAATGTTCATGCTTTTTTAATTTGTCATTTATTAAAATTATAAATATATATTTTAACTCAAAAGTACAGTTTTTAAATTTAATGTTGCTGAAACAACAAAGTAATAAATAAATAAATCTATCTGATGGAGGAATCCCTCATCTTTGGAAAAGAGAGTTTATTACAGAGAAATGGCTCTTTCAAAATAAAAGCTCTACTATCCGCTTCTTCTGGGCTATATTCTCAGCAGCATATTAAACATATCAGGTCCCCATAAGGAGAATCCTGTGCTAACGGCTGTCTAAATGACTCGGGTAAAGTTAGTAGCATGCTGCTTGTTGTTTTTGTCTGCTTCCACTTGTCTTTGCACTAGGATGATGTCGGAGTAAATGTGCAGTCATATTCGTTGTGTTCCCACTAGTGCTGTCAGCGTTAATCTGAAATGACGTTAACGCCACAACACGGCAAATCTCCGTTAACGAGCTACCGCGGATCGCCCCGTGCCTGGGGCTGGACAGCGTCAACATGTTAACGAGCTAACTGCGCTAACACACTAGCTCCCACCATGTAATTGAGCATTGCGTGGCACATCCAACATACTGTTTTACTTTAGTCCATGACTCGCTTACCTTCAGGGTCATACGTCACATGAAGACCAAAATAGTTCCAAAGGCCAGATCTGAATGAGGGTGGGGGAGGTTCAGTTTGCCATGTTGCAACAAGATTAGCTTCTGTCTGGCTAGCTTGCGCTGTGCTCAGTGGATCTGCGCTCGACAGTGCAGCCTGGGCGGAGTAGTCGAGCGCAGATCCACTGAGCGCTCAACACAGACAGCATCGTCAGAAGGAAAGTTGATAAAATAGATTAAAAATTTTGTATTGTTCCATACATATGCGTACCGAACCGAAAGCACTGTATCGAACGGTTCAATATCGATACGAGTATCGTTGCACCCCTACTAGATAAATATCTGAAAAGAAAAAGTAGTCAGTCCGACCTGGTCCTGGTGAAAACTCTGACCCAGGTGAAGGCCCAGCGTGAGTAGTGGTCAGAAGAAAGCAAAAAATCTATAGTGGGGACAAACCAAGCCATGTCTGCTATGTCTGGTGCGCTGGGGAAAATGATCAATATGCTTTTTGTCACATTTTTGTTTGGTGGTGTGCCATGTGATTTTTCTAATGTGAAATATGTGCCGTGGATCCAAAAGGCTGTGAAACACTGTCTATGGAGTTCAAAAAGAAGGTTCTCTAAGTTAAACTTTTACGAGTCCAGTCACCGTCTTTTCAAGCTTCTTAGAAGTTTTTCTTAATAAGAAATAAATGGATTTAATGAACCCTTTAAGACTTTAAATCTAATGGCATCACTTACTTCAGTTTCTTCACCAGGTTTGATGTTTTGGGAATTCTGAATATTTGTAAACAATTCGTTTGCACCATTTTCACATGATTCATGATTTACATCATTTAATGATATCTTTGCTCTAGCAGTGAATGAGTTTATCTTTGCCAGCACGCAATAAGGATGCTGTCTGGGATGTGTCAGCTGGAATAATGATTTAGAAGCTAAAGATTGAGTTATTTTAACAGCCTCCAACATTAAAGTAGACATTTATAGAAGAAAGAAAACGGTTCTCACTGAAGGTACAAACAACAAACACGATTCACCACTCGAGGCAAAAACACAGCGTCAAATACAACCAGGCTGCTAAGGAGCTAACAGCTGGTGACGAGCGACCTAGATGTAAACAGATGACTCCACGAGCATGCAAGCTCCACATCCCAGGAAACGCTGCATGGCTGCATTTACATGATGGAAAACCAGAGCGTTAAGGAGCTGGTTAAAAAACTCGAGCAAAGGTACAACATCGCAGCCTGTGAGGATATTACCCAGGCTCCTGAAGACGTGCAAAGTTAATTAGTGAACGTGGTCCTCTGCTCGTTTACAAAGAACAGTCGAATTTTGTGATTTTTGATAGTTCGGCTTTAATGGAGGTGGTGGTGGAATCAGACTAAGAGTGAAAAGACTGCCAAAAGTCAATAAGGGTTTCCCATTGCTCTATTTTCTCCCTCCCCGTCACCTCCCCTGTCATCTGTCCTCCTCCACGACACCCAGAAATCAATCTTACACATTTTGAAAAATGTCCCAATTCCGGTCTATCTGGGAGAGACGATGGAGAGAGAAGCTGAGGATGCACAGGTGTGGAAGTGTTTTTACGCGTGACGGATGAAATATATCAATCATGTCAGGAGCAGGACTAAAGAAATGAATCAAGTGTTCCTTTGTATTTATAAGTTGTTTCATTTTTTATGATAACACCTTCCCTCCACCATTTGTGATGTGAGTATGACATCTAAGATCATCAAACAGAGCAGCAGGCTGTAACAAACCAAGACTCACATCACATTTAATTGACACGGCTTGGAACAAGGCTGAGAGAAAAGCACGTCTGCTGCTGCACAATGCCTTAACTCGACCCCTCATCTATCGCTTCCTTGTTTCCTTGCTTACATCTTTGGTGGGAGGGGCTAATATCGAGGAGATTCAAGGATTTAGAAAGTGAACAATGAGACAAAGGGTTGGATTCATCCTATCTGACCAACCTCACCTACAAACAAAATAACTAAGCTATCAAATGTTGGAATACTTCAATGAAAATGCAGGAAATGAGCAGAATTCCATGTGTGGTGTTCACTGCATCAAAAATGTTTCCATTCTATAAAACAATACTCACTCGGTAATTGTTTCCCTGCCAGTGACAGGAGAGCGAAATCACAGACTGCATGTGGAATTAGCCAAACAACATTTTCAGGATACAGTATGTGTTTTTTTGTACTTGTGGTTTGTTGTGCATGTCATCTCCTTTATACAGTTTCCCCACAGACCTGTTATCATGCTTCGACAGCACCCTACACGTATCGCAGAGAACAGACGTTTCCGGTCTCTGGTATGTTTCTAGCTTTTATTAGAATAATAAATCATGTGAGAGGAAACAAATATCAGCACAAGCTGCTGGTTTGTGCTTTGCAACGTGATGCTACCTTCATGTTTTGGTGCATCTTGGGAATTTCTTTGGATTAGGAGTGTTTACATGGAAAATGGTGGATGTTATTCATGAGGCGCTCATTCATCTGGACAAGTTAAGCTCGACCATTATTTAAAAGATACACAAAGCCCAGAGCAACAAAGATCTTTATCTTCTCTTTAATAACTCAAGAAAGAGGAAATAAAGCGAATATGAGAGTGTGGCAGCAGCTGTGTAGTATTTGTGTACAGGTGCTATGACTAATGCACGCCACTCGCCACTTGACATTATAAAGCACTGGAGCAGCACGTCTTCAGGGGTTTTGTGTCCTTAAGGCTTTGGGGCTTTAAGACTTGACTCAGTTCAGGGATGGAGTAATGCATTCCTCTGACTGAGTACTTAAAGACAAACCTTTATATTTACATAAGTAATTATTATTATTATTATTGATTCTGAATCTTTTCATCATTCTGCCGTTACAGATCTCACACTCCCAGAATCCTTCACAGGTTGCGGCTGCTTCGAGTATCAAACATACTGCTGAGCAGGTCCCTCTCATGCTGACCTGTTGGGGCACACATTTGGGTTTGCGTGCCAGGCACCACAGGGTCTGCATGTATGTCAGGTAGTACAAGTCCAAGTATCCACATCAATGCCAGGACTCGAGCCTCCCCAGCACTGCCTTATAATGGCATGCATAATGCTATCCACTTCACTTATCAGGGGTATTTAATATTGTAACACTGGTACTGATCTGATCAGAGCGGACAGCTGCAGCAGTTCCAGATAAGGACGACTTTAAAACAAGGAGCAATATAAAGTGTGTAGGTTTAATAAAATGTCAGATTCTTTAAGCTCTCAGCGTCTAACGTCGCGCTTTAGCGGGTCTCCACTATCTTCTTATGTGATTGCACGTACCTGCGTGAAAGTCGACTCCCACAGCAAAAAGCGTTCCTGTGATGGGCATGAGGGCTTCGCTGTTGTCATTCGGGTCAAGAGCAATTCCCCGGATTCCCTCATGGATGGAATACATTAGAAATGAGTCAACACCTAAAGAGTCACAGAGGGATCTATTAGAGTGCAGATAAAAGCATTAAAGCTCAAGAACTCACGAATGCCCTTTGACGCACGTAGAGATTATTCATTTATCCACAACCTCACGCTGAGGGTAACGAAAGGCTCAAAGAAACTGGGAATCGTACCCTCGCAAGATGTGCGATCGCTACGCAAGTTGTAGCCAACGGTGCAGGAGCAGCTGCGGGTGTTCTCTGAAGTCGGGAAGCACAGCTGCGAGCATCCTCCGTTGTTTACTTGGCACTGATTTCTTCCTGATTATTAAAACAAAACCAGCAAACGCACCATCAGCAGGCATGTCCATCTCTGTGAATCACGTGAGAGAGGCTGCTTACCTTTCTGGCTGTCCCTGTCGTACACCTTCATGTGAACCACCCCACCCGTCTTATTTCTCAAAACAACAAGGTTGCGCCCGTCTCTCTTGGTGACCGTTCCCAGCCGTCCTGATTCCTCATCTGCCCACCAGAGTTTTCCACCTGCAGCCAGCAAAGAAAATCTGAATTAACTCCATTTTTAGAGCAAGGCCAAAGAGCGTTTTCCTTTCTTTTTCACAACATGGTACAAATGAGTTCTTGAAAACACAAGCAGAGTGCAGGCGAATGCCATCCTTCAAAGTGCAAATGCTGAGCTTCAGCCTGCACTCTAATCTCCTAAAGCTGGCACACTTATTCCTTAAGGCCTGTTAATAATTGAGGCCTTCTCTGAGCTGATTTCAGATTAAAAAGTGGGTTTCCTGTCTCGCTCGGCCCCATCGCTGTTGATGAGTTTCAGCCTTGAACTGCAGGAAGGTTTTTAGCTCCACTGAAGCTTTTCCTTGAACTTGAAAGACAAACGTTTCCATTACCGACTGAAACGGGCATCGCATTCCTATAAACAGATAGAAATACAGCATGTGCTGTTTGACCAACGGGGCTGCTGACTGCTGCACACCAAGCCCAGCACCTCTGTCCTCAGCAGATATCAGTGACGCACAGTCCTCGCCAGGCGCTTTGCCATTTACTCGACAGCGTGACAGGAACTTCTCATTTTACAATCCCACTGAGGTGACAAGTAAAAAGGAGTTAAGTGAGTCCTCTCCTTCCAGGATAAACATCAGAGGAGGTGAAGATGACCTCATTCTAGAAAGGATAAAACCACAAAAATGAACAGAGTATCTACAACATACCCCATAATTAGGTCACACAAACGTGGCTATAACAGACTGTATGTTGTAAAAGCTTAGAGCAGCGGAGGCCGGAGGAATCACCTTTGCATTTTCATACAAACCCCCAACAGAGGAATTACTGAGCTGAGCAGCAGCAGCAGCAGCAGCGAGCGCTCATTAAATGCCTCCTTCTTTAGAGCAATGTCAATTACCAGCAGATTTCTTTTTCCTGCTTTGTGCTAATGCAACCATTCAGAGCAGTGCTGCTCCTGGACACAACCTGGTGCAATTTAACACCCTCTTAAATTAGATTAGCAACCTAACTTAAATGACAGATGCATTCTCATCCAAGACAATATGTTAAGTACCATCTAGAAAATGTGCCCTGTACATTTTCCAGCATCACTTCCTGGAAGGCACGGCGTTCTTTAGTTCTCTTGCACGTTTTGTGTCACTGCATTCAACCACACACCCCCACACACACCCACCCACCCACCCCCACACACACACACACACACACACACCCACCCCCACCCCCCCCACACACACACACACACACACACACCCACCCACCCCCACCCCCCCCCACACACACACACCCACACACACCCACCCACCCACACACACACACACACACACCCACCCACCCACCCACCCCCCCCACACACACACACCCACCCACCCACCCACCCACCCACACACACACACACACACACACACACGCACACACACACACACACACACACACACACACACACACACACACAGAAACAATTCCCACTTCCATTAATAGCTTTAGGCTGAATGCCATCCTTAAAAGAAATGTAAAACTCGCTTCCACAAATCAGGTAAACTCCCATGAGTGGGAATGACAGTCTTCGTGCAGTTTACAAAACATTACACCCCGGAGGGCACGCTAGCCGAGATTAGCTTTGCACCCCGTGTTAATTTAATGCCGTTGGGATCACTGGCTAGGTGCGATTGCTCGCTTGTGGCACATCATATTCAATTTCCACCTCAACTGCTAGTTTGATCCCCGGCAATTCACGGCTGATGGATCACTCACACCTTCCGAAATAAGCCCTCTCTTCTCCCTCAAGCCAATCCAATTATTACAGAGCCTTAGGACCGAGTGGGTCAAACTTGTGTCACTAACGGTGCCTTCATTATACCTTTTCACAGCCAGCGCGAGCAATCACTAAGACATGAAGGCAAAATGAAAAGCCAGCACCCCATCATGGAGAAACGTACGATTCCTCCCTCAGAAGTGCGTTCCCGATTACCAGTGCAAATCTGCTAAACCCGTTTCATGCTCGTCTGCCTAGTTGTACGTCTGCATCTACCTCCCACTGTGACGGAGATACAGATTCATCATTTGTAAACAAGCTTTCATCGCTCACGCACGATGGTTCTTCGGAGTAACCTCAACCACTCAAATATGACTAACTGATCAATCAAGCTTGTAAACGACCAGAGATGAGAAGAAATGCTTCTCAGATTTATGCTCATTAATGCTGATTGCTCCACTAACCACAAAGGACACAAAAGCCTTTAATTCACAGGTACTTTATCCCCACCAGCGCAGACAATGCATGCTTTTAGTTGCAAATCCATATTACTGTCATGCTGGCATATGTATTAGTATATTTCTTCTTTGTTCTTTACTGAACTACAAAGACAAAGGAAAGCAGAACTCTGTGGTAAACACAGCAAATGGTCACCAAATGCACTTAACTGCAAATCACACCATGCCGACAAAACTAAAGCTGCAAAGGGACATTTTCTGTAATGGGCATCGCTGACAGGCTGTGCACTCGCCAACAACAAAAGAAGCTCAGGAGTGGAAAATGACCTGTCTGGCTGCTGTCCTGCTCTCTTCCACCAGCCTCATTTTCAGCTGACCCTGTAACTTTTACAGGTTCATGCTCAATGATCTACAGCAAAGGAGGACTGAATGTTGGCATCACGAAACACGGTAACATAAACCCTACAAAACCCGGCGCGTCCATAATGTGTTGCACAAACACACTATTTTGTAGGTTTGTCTCTGCACAACAACAACAACACAGGCAGAAATTTTGCTTTAACTTTTTCATTTTTAATCAGAGCCTGAAAGTAAACTGGACACGTGACACGAGCACTTTGAGTTTCCTGCTCTGTTGGTACGTCGGAACAACTGAAGCGGACGCAGCTCATTCATGTTTTTACATTTGTATCTCAGAGCTTTTTGCAGTAATTTTAAATGTAAAAAGGCCAAATCTGTCACATTGTGACAGCCCAGCCCAGCAACACGGCGCCGATAAGAACAAGAAGGTCAGATTAGAGTTTTCCTAAAGCATCTCGAGAAGCCTGCGCAGTCCTGAAACAAGATGAAGCCAAGACTGATGCATAAGGTTAGACACAGCTCGTGATCAGAGGCAGACCACACTACCTGTCAAACATGCTGGGGCAGTTTAAGCC
This sequence comes from Astatotilapia calliptera, assembly GCF_964374335.1. Taxonomy (NCBI): domain Eukaryota; kingdom Metazoa; phylum Chordata; class Actinopteri; order Cichliformes; family Cichlidae; genus Astatotilapia; species Astatotilapia calliptera. The sequence continues at coordinate 36,085,899 of NC_137437.1, read as the reverse complement.
TCTGAAAATGGGTCATGAAATATAACAAATCCTGTAGTTGCTAAAAAGTTCATGTGACCCCCCCCCCCACATGACTGACATATTGATTGCTTGATTGAAATCCCAAAATCAGGTAAACAGTAAAGGACGTGTTTGATAGATCATGTATCAAATGATGTTAAAAAAGTGAAACATCGTCCAATCATAAATCTCTATTACTGGTGTTTAACTGGTGTTTAACCAGTACAATTCCTCTGTTTTACCAAACGTAATGGTAAAGCAGCAAAGTACGGTTCGGTCGACCAATCAGCTTCTTCAAGATAACAAAATGTGGATAATTGTGATTGATGGAGACTTGCAGACATCATTTCACTGTTTTGCTGTAGCTGCTGCTGCACTGGAGCGCAGCTATTAGTCTGTGTCACCTCACATTCTACATCCCATTTGTGAAATGCAATGATGAAGTCTCCAGTGTCCGTTCCTGCACAGCCAAAGTATTCACTATAAAAATGAACCTAAAAATTGTGGCTTACACTTGCAGAAAGCTAATAGTGTACAAAACAGTGGGACTCCATCCTGCCACTGCTGTGTTATCCTGCAACAGTAATTAATGCTCTCTGCACATGCTGACAGATACCCACCGCACAGAAAACGAAGGCCTGTCATGGTTAATAACATGCTTCAAGAACACGCTGAATCACTCTGACAACACTCTTCCATTTCATATTTTAGTTTATTTGTTTGTTTTTTCTTTTTTTCCCTTCAAATCACAGTTTGCTTCAGACCCACACACACAAAACCAAAAAAGTCTCTCTTCAATAAGCCTTTGTTTGCTCTCTTCTCATTACCAATCTTGGCAAGTGTAATGCATTCAGATAGCTCACAGGGAGGTTTCCCAATTGTCAAGGTGCAGCAGTGTGGAAGTGAAACAATTTAAAATTCAAATTCTGCTCTGCAGCTTCAAAGAATAAAAGGTGAAATAAACACATCAATGAAACGTGAAACGAATGAAATGGGACTGAAGTCTGAACCGTGGACACTGCAGTGGACGCTTTAGCATTAAAGATGCTGCGTGTGTAATATGTGTGTCCAGCACAGACACTGCGACAACGTGCAACAACGCAACAATGACCGCGACGATCATCGTGCAGCTATTATTTTTAAAACTTGTTGTCTCTGCTGGCGCTTGTTTTCTTTTCCAGTCAGTTTGATAAAAAATCCTTTTTGATACAGATCCAAAGATCACTGAGTCATGTCCATTAGCTTTGCTGCACATCACAGCCACCGAGATCTTTAGCGGTGTTATTTATCACTCCACCACAGTAGATTGCTGTACAGTTCGTGGCATCACGACTGTTTAAATAGATATATAACCATGGGTCTAATCCCGAGCTCAGCCCTGCTTCCACGATCAGACGAGATGGGGCTTGCTCAGGGCGCTATGCCCGTAAGTATCCCACGGTGGTTAGCACTGTTGCCTCGCAGTCAGAATTTCAATTCAGTTCAACTCCACCATCAGGCCGTCTTTCTGATTTTACATGTTCTCCCCGTGTTTGCGTGGGTTCTCCCCGGGTCCTCCAACTTCCTCCCACAGTCCAAAAACACGCAGTTAGACAGGTCAGGTTAACTGCTGATTCTAACATGCCCACAGGTTTACATGTGAGTGCGAATGGTTGTCTGTCTCTGTGTGTTGGCCCTGCGACAGACTGGCGAGCCGCCCAGGGTGTACCCTGCCTCTCGCCCTATAACACCTGGGATAGGCTCCGCCCCCCGACCCTGAAAAGGATGGATGGGTGGGTCTAATCCCATTTACACAAATTGTTTCACAAAAACCATTTCAGTCTCTTTGGATAAAACTCAAGGTTATCCAAGATTACACGTGTCAGTAGCTCCCGATTGGTCGAGAGTGTGGCGCGCACATGGCATCGCCTATAAAAGCATTCACTTACGTCAAGGTGTTTGCTTGTTTATATAGGTATTAGGGGCATAACGTTAGCAACATTTTCTGGGTTGTGGAAACTAATAATGTTCTTTACCTGTATCAGCTAATGAACTGGACAGGAACCCACTCACGCTGTACGTGCAAACTGGTTCTACTTCCAACTCGTCCCCTCGTAGCTGCCAGCATCATAGAAGCATCCGGTATATTCGTACAGATGTTTTCTGCAGGCAGGTTTTCATCTACAGCATGCTGACGCAGATTTCAGGCGTTCAGAACGAACCTACTCGCTGATAGATGGTGTGACACGCTGGATTGAGCGCTGATACCAAGAATCACTCCGTAATGAACATCCTCCACCCTTCTCATTATGGAAAGGGTGAGAAAATCAATCATCAATCATTGCTCTGTTGTGTTTTAATTATCTAATGCTCCTAATTCTTCACATAGAGTGAGGCACAGCTGTTTGCATGCACTCTCTAAACAGCTTCATTTTAAAGCCACTTAACTGGTTAAACGTGTAATCCTTTCACACTCTGAGTAATCCTCGGCACCAATCTGATGCACTTGTGACAAGCTCCACTCACCCATCACGGCCAGAGCTGTGCCTTTGGCTAACTCCCTCTTTACAGTCTCGAGCACCTCCAGCCCACTGCCATCCAGATTGCACCTGTTGATGGTCCCGTTGGTCGAGCTTATCCAGTACAGCTTGTTGGCAGCGTAGTCTATCGAGAGGCCTGAGACACAGCGAGTCAGGAGAGGATATCGAGTCAGCAAAGAAAGCATCATTAGGGACAAAAATACAAAATGTAACATTTGAATATGTAAAATAATGATGGGTGTAGATTAAAATTATGTTGTCATTTGAGGTATTACAGTAAAAAAAGGACACTTGGACATTAATCCATCTTCACACAGCTCCTCTCACGAGCAGCTGAACTCAGAACCGACTTTATGAAAACGTTTGTGAGGTCAGTAAAGTCTGTGTTTCAAACACACTGAGTATTAAACACTTATAAATATTAACTTGGCCGGTGTTGCGCCAAAAACGGATTGTTTCCATGTGTAATGTCTTTACTTATATTGATAAACAGACCTTGTTGAACAGGATTTACAAATGCGATGTGTATAAAATGTAAAAACTTGTGTTACTGTAGCTACATTATAACCAGTCTGGACACTTGGAATATGTTTGCAGGACTTTTGTTATGTTTGTCGTGCTTTCTGCTGCCCTGTTGGCCAGAAAGCTTAAAAAAGACAATTTTAATGTCAACCAGATTTTTTAACTGGATAAATAAAAGATAAAAATCACCGACTGCAGCTTCGACCTTGTGACAGGAATGTTTTTGTGGCTCAAGATGACTTGATATCATTCATGACCGACACTTAAGACGTGTTTCACATATTACAGGTTATTTTTAGCAGTTTAAATCCAGACAGTTACTTTTTGTACTGGGATCCACGTTAACGTTAGCCACGTCACTGCTATCAGGTACCTGCTAGATTATCAGGTAGCAGCTACCTAATAGCAAAATGATAATGTTAATCTTGGAGCTACACATCAAATATTATAAGTTCTGTCCGTTTGTATCATTAATATCGTTATTAATTAATTTAACAGTTTCTTATTTGGTTATTTCCCCCCCGATATCAAAAATAATACCGTGTATCGAGTCCTCTCACTGGGTATTTCTGAGAACAAGTGCACTACACGGAGGTTAAGATGATGCAGTTTTGAAACGTACCTCTGTGATGCTGCGTAAATGCTTTTCCTGCTGTTTGAGTGCGTGCTAATAGAAATGCTGACGTGTTTACTGCTGCTTGTTTGTGGGGGATTTGTTTAACAGGACTCCAGCTGGCTTGAAAAATGAACAAACAGGAAGCAGACTGCTTTTGAATCCATTTCCTGCCTGATGTAATGGCGGGAATATCACTGTTAATGGTGGGAGCTAAAAGCAATTTCAGTTGTGTACCTCTGGACAACTCAATGTCTCCCACCATGTGTTGGATTTATGTCTGGCAGATTCACAGTCACAATGCATCATTAATTTACTCTTGTCCCCAGGTCTGCCCCATAATCATAAATGAAGCCAGTGAAATATTGTGCAGCATCCTATCTGTATTGCTGACAGGCCCAGGAGCATGAAAAACCCTGTGAAGACGACGCTGCTGTGTGTGACAAATTGGGTGTTTGACCTTGAGCTGTGTAACAAAAGCGAGTCGAGATGAAGAACAGACGATTGTTTTTGCTAAATCGAGCTAAAGCTTATTGTCAGGGATGAGTCAGCATCACCTGACGCCAGCACAGGAAACATTACATATTCATACTAGAGATGGCACGATACCACTTTTTTATGTCCGATACCGATATCATAAATTTGGATATGTGCCGATACCGATATGTTTTTTAATCAATAAAACTGTTTTTTTAATATCTTGCTGCATTTTGTATAAGTTCATACTCAAGTTTAAATAAACAACAACACTAAAGCTATTCTGTTATACCTGTATGTAAAAAATACACTCCACCCAAAATATTTCGTAGTTCAGCAAAACTGATCAATCTAATAAACTTAACTTAAACTAACTTAAACCTGCACCATCCTCCCTATTCTGGTGTTTTAAAGAGTACTTAGCAGAAATATTTAGCAACCTAACTAATAGGGTTGCAAACTCCCAGCAAAAAAAAATAAAAATAGGGAACCACACCCCCCACCTCATGATGCTTAATCGACGTAATCAACTTTGTAATCAACTGCTCTGCCACCTGAGCTACAGGTGGCAGAGCAGGTCAGCCACTAATCAGAAGGTCGGTGGTTCGATCCCAGGCTGCCTCCTGGCTGCATGCCAAATATCCTTGGGCAAGATACTAACCCCATGTTTGCCTACTGGTGGTGGTCAGAGGGCCCGATGGCGCCAGTGTCCGGCAGCCTCGCCTCCGTCAGTGCGCCCCAGGGCGGCTGTGGCTACAATGTAGCTGCCATCACCAGTGTGTGAATGTGTGTGTGAATGGGTGGATGTAGTGTAAAGCGCTTTGGGGTCCTTAGGGACTGAGTAAAGCGCTATACAAATACAAGCCATTCACCATTTAATTTGATGCAGTGTGGAAAAAAAATGCACAGAAATAAATTATTTTTTTAAAAATAATTAAATAGATTCAACATCTTCCTTCAACAGAACTGCAGACTGCACAGATGCTACCTTCCCAAAGGAAAAAGTACTATAGCTTACTAGGGTATATTAGACTTAACAGTTACTATATGCAGTAATGGACTTTGGGTGTCAGATTCAGATAATTATTTATTAAAAGCTCGACATTTTAAATGAGAATATGAAAGAAAAGTATGTCTTTGCCCCCTTTTCCCTGTTCATGCCCTATCGGCCCCCCTGGCTAAACTTTGCTAGATCCGCCCCTGCACAGTTACCAGCCGTCAGCTGTAGAAAAAGATCCTGGAGTAGAAAGTAATATTAAATAAATTCTAACAACAGCTGATCAAGCTTAAACGTGCTGCTGTTGTTCAGCCGCTGGTTTCCTCTTTCTGGTGCAAAGTGGGCCAAAAACAAACTAGAGAAACGGACTCGCGACAGAAAAGCCGATCAGCTGATCGTTAAGCAGTTTCACGATTGAAGTAGCAGCAGGAGAGGCAGTCGCTCCAGGTATTGGTTGTTAAGCTTAATGTGGGAATGCTTTACAAACATTCAGAGATGAACTTACACACTTGCTTTACTTCTCTCTGGGATCACTTCCTCAGAGATGAAATGCTGGTTTGGTAGCAGGCTTCAAAAACACACAGCCACTCTATCACGTGACCAGACTGCTCCGACATGCTGAGGTTATGAGCCGAGTCACCCCATGTCGCAAGTTTTGTGAGGTGCTTTTTTTATATTTAATGGATCGGATTACATTTTTTTATTTCTCTCCGATATCCGATCCAGTAATTTAGGTCAATATCGGACCGATACCGCTATGTAATATCGGATCGGTCCATCTCTAATTCATACATCAGCTAAACATACTTCACATGTGGACCTAGAAATACATTCACAGTGACAGTGAATCCCGGACCCCCCCCCCCATGTTTCCTCAGCACTTCTTCAAAACTAGTTCATTCAGCTACAACAAGCTCACCATCCTGATTAACAAAACATGCAGGCAGATATAAAGATACAGAACACATGTTCCCTCCAAATAATGCTAAACTGTGTTTGTGGCAGCTCACAGCACGGTGGATGTTTGTGCCGTGATGTTGCACACGCATGCAGGCAGACAAACACAACGCAGTCACAGCGAGTAATAACAGAAATATGAATCTCATGAACATTACGCAGGAAGCACTAACTAACCATCCAGTTAATGATACTGGTGTCATTTCTGAAAACCTGTGTTGTGTAAAAATACATCACAGCAGAGCGACAAGGTCGGCGCTGCCAAAAGTCCACGTGTGCACCTTTGGATGATGTCATGTTCCTTCTGAAAAACCGACAGGTACATTTTTCTACTGATCAACTAAAGAAAAGGAAGCAGTTATAGCCGAGGACAGCAGCTGTGCATGAGCCAGCGGCTCCACAACATCAGGCTGAAGAGTTCTAGAAATCCTGCTAATTACTGAAAAAAACATCTTAAACTCTTAAAAAGTGTTGGTAATATAATTATTAGTCTTTGAATAAAATTTAATCTTTTTAGTTTTCTAAGTTTTACTTTCAAGTATCTGAATTGTTCCTTTTTACTGTATTATTATCATTATTGCTACATCGTGTAAATTTGTTACATTTAGAGAAGATCTTTTTGAAACACTGCCTACAGTTACAGTAACAGTGGTATACTTCACCCTGCTTCTCTTTTATTCAGCAAAAATCTCACTAATTCTTATTTAAAAAATCATGTTTTTAAGCAACAACAGTCTTTTCACAAGATTATTTCCCACACTCTCGAGTTTGGTGCCACGCCTCCGCCCTAAATGTCTTTGGTTACAGGATATTTGAAGGTTTCTTGGATGTCGGGCATGTTTCACATCTCACAGTCATTTAAAGGGAATCTAATGAATGTAATGAAATCATATTTGAATTAATGGCAATAAGCTTATTCTCTTCACATCTGAGTTTTATCTGCAGGAAAACCCGCTGCACTGTACAACACAACTCTATTTGTCCAGGACAAATATTCTTTGCCTCTCCCTCACACATCACTAAAAACGACATAAACAACAGTATCTCCATATCTACACTCGAGAAGGAATCCGACAGCGGCAACAACATGATGACTGGAGCCAGAAAGGTGAACTGCTGTACAGATGTTCAAAGGTGACAGTGGTGCCCGACCAATGAACCAGAACAGAGACCTGCCAAATAACTGCTGTCTCAGCAGATATCACTGAACTACCCTCAACAGCATAAAACCGATTGATTTACATGTTGAATGTGTTGATGTATACATGTTTGCTTCGGTTGAATAAACATGAGCTGATTTTTATCAGACACTTTAAGACCTTCCGCTTGTCCTTTTCAGGGTCGCTGGAGCCTATCCCAGATGTCACAGGGCGAGAGGCGGGGTCACAGGGCCAACACACAGGGACAGACAACCATTCGCACTCACATTCACTCGCACATTCACACCTGTGGGCAATTTGGACTATCCAATTCACCTGTCCCCACAAACTGCATGTCTTTAGATGGTGGGAGGAGGCCGGAGTACCCGGAGGGAACCCACGCAAACACGGGGAGAACATGCAAACTCCACACAGAAATCGAACTCAGGACCTTCTTGCTGTGCGGCAACAGTGCTAACCACCGTGCCGCCTATTTTACTTTACACTTTAAGACCTTCACCCAAAACTGCTTTTGGTAATATTTGATGATTTTGCCCAATCAGATAACTCGACGAGTTTGTGTAAATGCCAACAGGTACAACTATTACATCTAAATCTGTCAGTAAAAGTCAGCACATGCAAACACAGGATAAGTGAGTGCAGATGTATTATAGTGAGATCATTGTGCCTTTGACATAGTACAAATCACTTTGAACACATCTGGAATGACGTAAACTCCAGGACGTCTATTTGAATTAAACTGCAGAGACACTCAGATGTTATTTTCTTGGTGGATCTATAATGTTTGAAGTAGGATATCAGACATTTTTCAGACATTTGAGCCACGATTAAATATATTAGACTAAGCACATCTGCTATAAATCACTTCAGTTAATAATCTGGTTAAATATCTTTAGACCACAGACTGTTTCTGCTTCACTCACTATGTGTTTATGCACACTCTGCATTTCATTATTAATCTCTGGCTCTCTTCCACAGCACGTCTTCATCCCCTCACTTCAACCAATCACAGCAGATGGCCCCGCCCCTCCCTGAGCCTGGTTCTGTCGGAGGTTTCTTCCTGTTAAAAGGGAGTTTTTCCTCCCCGCTGTCTCACACGGGGTCGTTTGATTGTTTCCCTGTTTTCTTGTATTATTGCAGGATCTTTACAACATGCAGCATCTTGAGCGAACCGCTGTTGTCATTTGGAGCTATACAAATAAAGGTGAATTGAATTGAATCAAAGATCAGGTACAGCTTGACAGCATGCCATCCAAAGCTCTCTGACTGACCTACAGGGTCCCTCTGATTCTGGTGGAGCACCTTGCTGTTGCTCCCATCCATGCTGGCCATGTTAATGGTGTTGCCGTCTGTCCAGTACATTTTCCTGCATGAGAAGATGTGAAACGAATATGCAGTAATTCAAAAAGGCAAAATATCAAAGTATAACATCAAAGTTATACAGCGCAATCAATGACTGTTATTTTCTAAACTGTAACTTGAATGTGGGCCAAAACATTTGCTCTGACAGCCTTGTGAAAACACCCGAAGCATGTAGAACAGTTTCTATACAACAGGCTGTGATCCCTCGTTTTTCCAGGTGAGGCTTCCTCACACACTGAAGGTGAAGTACTCATAAAGTGCACAGGCTGCTCTAATCTACTTACCCCTTGGCAGGGTGCACTACAAGGCACCTTGGCTTATCAATGCCGTGGATGATGGACGTCTTTAGGGACCCATCAAAGCGAGCCACATTGATTTGGGACTCGTCATTTTCAGAGCTCAGCCAGTATAAGTTCTTGGAAAGCCAGTCTAAAGCCAGACCGCGGCAGTTGACTATATCTGTCAGGAAGGGCGTGAAAAAGCTGTCAGGCTCGTGCTTCAATGAAATACATGAAAACAAGATACATAAGAAGCAACATAACAACATACACACATGCTTATATAATGCAGAACAGATGGAAACAGCAACACATAATCACTGTGATAATAATTAATCTCAGTTACCAAACTTTAATATAACGAACACCTCTAAAGTCTAAAGACGTGCACGTTAGCTCAGAAAAGAACATGGTGTACGAATCCACACCCAACTGTGCAGGTACACCTGCAATCTCCATACAATTATCCTTATGTCATATTTAATATATTGATCATAAGAATATACAAACATGTGCATAATAATGTAATAAGAGAATAGTAATACCCACCCATGTGTACTGGTATATACGTGTTTTCTGTAACAGTCGCTCCACTGATGAGCTCTTTAGCTGAAGATTTTTGTCGATATCCAGGAATTTTGAGCTCTACTGTTTTATAAACATTATTCAAACTTATTATTTTTGATTAAGAAACCAAATTTAAGTTATTTACTTGCATTCCTGAACAGAAAAATATTTAAAGGGAATCTTGACTCTGAAAACTGAAGTCAGCTCGTCGTTGTCCTTATAAACATGTTTTTGACAGATTTCTCAAATATTTGTGTTTCCTTGTTTTTAGGACAGCTTGTCTGATAAATGTATTGAGCCGTGTAAACAAAACAAAAACCTTCAGGGTATCTTTTCATTTACTAACGTCTGGAATCGACTCACCTAAGGAGATGACAGTCTCGAGCTGGGTGCCGTTGATGAACGCTCGTTTGATCGTTTGAGTTTTGATGTCGGCCCAGTAGATCCTCTCCTCCTGGGAATCGTAGTCCACCACGGTGACGTCATCGATATCTGGCACCGTCAGAGCCGTCATGACGTTCATGTAAGGGTCGTCGATGTCCACGCCACGGATTTCGGACCGCCGCACATACAGGAGGAACCTTTTCAGCGCTGGTGAGATAATTAAGCAACCGATCACTTGGCATAGTGCACCCTCTGTTTTCACAGACAGGAGTTATAATAATGACCGATATGGACGTTGGTGTAATCTAAAGAAAGAGGAAATATAAAAGGTGTTCCCACTCACCAAAGCAGGACTGTTTGTTGGTGGAAAGCTTCATGAGGTGTGGACAGGTACAGGAGGCTGTGCGGTTGTAATTGATGAGACACAGATGTGAACAGGGACCACGTCCATCGTTCTTTTCACACGGGTTAGGAACTGACGGGAGCGAGGGAAGGGAGGAAAACACAACACAAAGTAAAATGAGGAGTTAAGAGATCAGATGGGATAATAACTGGATGCGAACTCGACTAAAAAGCCTCGGTGACATTTACAGGTCCGTCTGACTGCACGTAAGGAAACGAAAGCATCATTTTGCACTCGTGTGGCATTAAAGCAGAAAATAAATGAGAAAGCATGAAAGTGGGGCACTTCTGAAGAGAATAAATGAAAGCTCCGACACAAGTTCTGAACAAAGGTCACACTCACGAGAGAAACGCTGAAAAAGTCAAATATGTTAGGACGTCTGTTCTTAAACACGGAGAAAACGTTGGCTTTGCAGCTGATCCTGACGTATCTTGATGAGTTTGGAGGTTTACAAATACATGAAATTATACAAATAAAATCGCCTTTCATATTCTGCCTCTCGCATCAAAGGTGACAGTATCACTTGTGCTTCTGCTACCACAAACTAAAATGGTAAATGGCCTGTATTTATATAGCGCTTTACTAGTCCCTAAGGACCCCAAAGCGCTTTACATATCCAGTCATCCACACATTCACACACAGGTGATGGCAGCTACATTGTAACCACAGCCACACTGGGGTGCACTGACAGAGGCGAGGCTGCCGGACACTGGCGCCACCGGGCCCTCTGACCACCACCAGTAGGCAACGGGTGAAGTGTCTTGCCCAAGGACACAACGACCGAGACTGTCCAAGCCGGGGCTCGAACCGGCAACCTTCCGATTACAAGGCAAACTCCCAACTCTTGAGCCACAATCGCCCACTAAACTGAGCGGTGCCCTTGTAGGCGCAATACAAAGGACTGAGTTTGCACCATTTCTTACTGTACTCTCTTCACACTAAATCACCTCAGTCAGACTAAAGAAAATCACCCACAGTTCAATAATTTCTCATCATGCTGCAGTCATATTTCATGCATCAGAAAAAAGCATTTCTCTATCCACTCTGGATGATTCATGTCAAACAAGCTCATTCAAAGCTTATTTCCCAAGCTCCTTCAGCAGCACACTGGAGAACCTCGTTGCATTACAAATGGGGCTCATTTAGACTGAAAAGAAGCATCTCTGTCTTTGCATTCTGGAAAAAACACCCGGCCGACTCAGTATGCTAACAAGGAAACACGCTAACGGTGCTGCACTTGGCTGAATCGCCGTGTGGAGGAGCGACGGGCAGCAACATCGCAGCCAAAGTGTTGCTTTATTTGAAACTTTCAGAAGCAGCGGAAACTGTTACCTCTCAAAAACAAGAAGAAAACAAACACATTCATTTTCTGTTAAAGCCTCTGAATGCAGAACTTATATGTTTGTGTCCATCAGTCACTAAAGGAACAGAAGAAAATTAAGGTAGAGCTATCATCAGCTGTACGTTTCACGCCACTAAATAGATTATAGTGAAAAACTGACCCAACTGCTGAAAACAGAAACTCAGTGGAGACATTAATGTCTATGCAGTCTAATCACTGAGCTTAATGTAAGTGCACCATGATGTTACAGGAACACATCGGCATGTGTTGGTTAAACTGTTGAAAGTATAGATTTTTATGTTACTGCCTCTTTATAACGGCCAAATGAAAATAAGCTTCCTGTTGCTGTCATTCATTAGAATTGCCCCGATGCTCTCCTGGGCCCCCCTTCGGCCCCTGCTGGAAGCTTCAGAGGGAAGCTGGGTGTTGTGCTCATTTCTCCCACCTTCATTTCTTTTCCGATCCAGATGTTCAGGGGTCAGTGAAGCATCACATCCTGAGACACAGGTTCTGGCTAAAGTGACTAATAGTGAGCTCATCCCCACTTGAGCTTTTTCCAGAAAGGATTCGACGCGCTGTCTCTCTTCTTTGGGTGAAAGACCTGGCTCACACTCATCTACCGTGACTGCGAGGACAGAACGTCCACTGACACTGAGGTCCCTGTATTAGGACATGTCTGTTGTTAAAGACAACTTGATGCCATTTTTAACTAACCTGCTGAATTCAGTGAAGAGGCTGCCTGATAGCAGGCGTGAGGGAGAGAAATGATACAGCACAGAACTACAATATTGTATCAATATTGATACAATATTGATACAATATTGATACTACAGAACTTCAATATTGATACAATATTGAAGTTCTGTAGTATCAATATTGATACAATATTGATACAATATTGATACAATATTGATACAATATTGTATCAATATTGTATCAATATTGTATCGTATCAATATTGAAATTCTGTAGTATCAATATTGTATCAATATTGTATCAATATTGTATCAATATTGATACAATATCAATATTGTATCAATATTGTATTGATGGATGGATGGATGGATGGATGGATGGATGGATGGATGGATGGATGGATGGATGGATGGATGGATGGGTGTTGTTCAGTCTATCAGGTAGTGTTGTTGAGTGTATGAACTGAGATGACGTTAGCAACATTAAAACAGAAACCCAACAAGCACAGGACACACTTAGCGTGACCAAGGTGAGAAATCGAGAAAATAACACCGACTGCAAAGTTTTGGAAAACCATCGCTTTTCTTAAACACTCCAAACCCTGTAAAGCAGATCTGCACACAGCCGTACGCTGCATGCAGAGAAGCATAACGCTGGGTACGGTCTGACTAACTCAGATGCATGAATGTCACAGGCTGTGGATGTGACTGTAACAGCTCATGATGTCACAGAGGACCCGCGACTGTAATACCTGCAGTAAACACGTGGTCTACTCTCTAACACACACAGTTCAGTTTGTTAAGTATATGCAACGTTTATTTACTAATTTGGACATGTTAATCACGCCGTCTCCTTGACAACCACATTTTGCGGTAACAAAAATTAGGGCTGTCAGCGTTAACAAGCTGCCCCCGCTAACGTGTTGGCTCCGCCCAGCCCCACGCAAAGGGACTAGCCGCGTTAGCCGCGTTACTGCAGTTTTGGCGGTAACGTCATTTTAACGCGATTAACGCCGACAGGCCTGGATAAAATGCATACTGACATGTTGAAAGTTGCAGTGATAGTGTTAGAGTCACGGTAGCGCCTCTGCAGGCTCAGATGATTCCCAAGTCGAGCTTCTCCAACAGTTCAACGGCATCAGTAGAACTCACTGTCATCACCCTGTTGTCTTCTTACTCTCTAATATACAGTCTTAAAGAGGCGATAAGCTAAAGTAACCTTCTGCTCGGTCCTGGTGTCTCAGGTCCATAAAGCCTCGGCTCGTTCAGCGCGTGCATGCAGATTTACCGACAGGTCTTGGTGATGACAGATAAAACATCTGCATCACACATGAGGAAGGAGGACAGGGCTGATACTTGATGGAGACATCGATCAGGTTGTTGGCACATGTGACCAAACTGTCAAAATCCAGGTTTAATTCTGATGCATCTGTTTTACAAATAAATCAAAATTCAATGTCAAAGAAAAAAAACAGTTGATTGAAAATGCAGTCAGTGCTATTAATTTCAAGCCTGGCACTGTATCTCACAGCCCGATCTGCATATCAAATAAAACACGTGTAGGCCTCCTGTCAGATAGCTCATCAACTCTGCTTCTTTTGTGGTCAGGAACTTGGCTTCTTAGCGTCTCGCTGAATCGATTACCTGTTCCACGGCGATGCGAATACAGATCTGGAGTGAATATTAATGAAGTTTCAGAAGTATTTTGAATATTTTCTGCAATCACAACACCCCATTCACACTTTAATTGATTTGCTTATTGGACATGCCACAGTTATTCACTGGCAGATGTGCTTCTCACTCAGCAGCTTCCATTATTCACATTTTGTACAAGAAAAAAAGGGAATATAAGCCAATTACAATAATATGGATGATGAAAAAAAAACATTAAAAGGTACCATTAACTCAAGCTAGCTAATTCTCTGCATGACTACCTTTTCATTCAGACACATGCTCATTGACTGACAGGCCAAATTAAGGCAAAGGCAGAAGCTGAAATTAATTGCAATATGCTTCATTTTTCTTCCTTTTGCTACATGAGACTGAATCCACAGTAGTTCCTCTAGTACGACAGGATTAAACCCAAATTCAATTTTTTATTGGTGTTATAACTGAATGCTCTGATTCATTATTTCAAACTCCTTAAACACGTTGTACACATCCAGCCATCGAAGCTTTTCCCGTTTCTAACAGCAAAGCCAGAAATAACGAGCTCACCTTGCGGTTGCCTGCTGGGGTGGAAGATCTGCAAGTCAAAAGGCTGAGCACTCGTCTTCTGGATGACCGTCACATTTTGCCCGGTCCACTTATTGGCTCTCGCTAAAGTGTTCGTCCTCCAGTCCGTCCAGTAAACACTGCCCCCGAAGAGAGACACGGCGAAGGGGTGGGACAGGTATTCGTGGCCCCTGAGGATCTCGATGACGCCCGTACCATCGTAGAGGGCAGAGAAAATGGCGTCGGAGCTGTTCAAGAGAGGCCGACAGCGTATCAGTGCTTTAAACGACTCTTCAAACGCATCGAAGGGGACGAGTGGACACAGGGAGATCACAGTGAAACCCTCCAGTCCACTGATGGACCTACTAAATTGTTCAAGACCCACTTAAACCAAGAGGTGGCCATTGTACCAGATATTACATTTTCTCCATTATTTCATGCCTGCTGGGAGAATTTAATGCCACACATGCCTCAGAAGTCCTACAAAGAAGATGAAGACTAACCGTGCATCGGTCCAAACAATTCTCTTTTCCAAATGGTCCAGTGTTAGTCCGTTAGGCCAGGCTCCAATCTCCATGTCCTTAAACACAATGTGTCTGCCTCCTCCGCTCATTGATGCAGCCTCGATTCGGGGGAAAGTAGCATCCCAGTCGGTCCAGAAGAGGATCCTTGGAAAAGGAAAAATGTTTATACAACAGACCAAGAAAAAAACATACATCCACAAAACTGCCTGTTAGGCTTTACAAGCCATCATTTACTGCTGTTTGTCAAAGCCAGAAGCTGAAAAATGGGGTAATTGCTCGCAATAAAATGATGCTGTAACTGCGTGTGTTAACACAGACAGTGGCAATGATGATTGTCCAAGAGCAGCACCAGCGATCCGGCGCAACCCTCAACATCTGTGACAGGCCTGGAAATGGGAGGCCATCTGTTTTATTATGACTTTTCACAGCTCAATGAGGCCTGAAAATGAACACCATTATTGATGCGGCCAGGACACTACCCCGAGTCCTACTCCAACGCAGCAAACATCAACGCTAACGCCGGTCCACAAAGTCATCCAGAACGGACGGGAAACTCACACACCGACGACAACGACACTGTGTTAGGAAGAAATATCCTCGAGCAGATCGATAGCCTTATTCACTTGATAAGGCGTCCCTGATCAATGACCCACTACTTTGAGTGGATTTGAGTAATTAGATTAGAATTATTGCCCTGTAATGGAAATGCGCCTTTAGGCACCAAAAGCAGCCATTAATCCTACTCTGCACAACCATGAAATGTACTGTAGTCATCCTCCCGCTATAGGGGGAGTGCATGAGCAGATTACTCATTTCTTAAGAGTGTTAAATTGATTTTTGGAAAGTCTGGCTTTGCTCTAATCTTAAATGCACCGGCCAAAATATACAACTCGTGGTTAGTTCTCAGTGAAATCCGAGCAGCACACCAGCGGCAGAGGCAAACCGATTCATGCTTTGCTGATGATGGATGCTGTAGACAGACAGTGTAAAATTAACTCGACTTCCAGGATCGCGGTGGTTACGCACATAACCGATTTCTTACTTTTGCTCTTGGAAAAAAGTAACTCGTTTATTTTTAACATGTCTCGGGTATTTTTTTAATGTCAAGCAGTGTCGTCTTAATGGGTAGAGCTCTATTATATTTATTATTATTAAGCACTGATGCAAAGCACTGAGGGTAAATTCAGATTGTGGGTGTGTACATGTTTAGGCGTCCTTGTGAGGACAGAAAATTGGCATGTTGCGTCTTTTACTGCTAAATTTGAGCTCACAGTACACTGCCTGTGTCAACAGGAGCGAACCACACTGCACTGGATCAAACAGGAGCAGCCGGTCATATTTCTGACGGGACATTTTGCTCCAGACCAGAACAGAACAAAGAGGTTTTCTTACGCTGGCCTTGAACGCCATGTCATAAACGTCCTGGTGATTCAGCCTCCTAATGACTCCTTTGGCTGGTTTCCGGGTGGGATGATTGTACAGCTTTGAATGACTTTAACCTCCTGAGACCCGAGCACTTTCGTAGCATGCATCTTTAATTTCTCTTTGCTATTTGGCTTTGTAGAGTTCGATAGAACACCATAAAGTCACAACTGACTAACGATGTGCAAAACTCTTTATTTGGAGTCTGAACACAGCAGCATTTAGTACAAAAACTAAATGAGAAACAACAACTTTGCCCCTTTGAACAACATGGCTCATTGGAAAGAGCAAAATTTAGTCTTGTGGTCTAGACAACCCAAAATGTGACGTCCCCACATGTGGACGCCCGGTCCTTTTTGGATCGTCTCTAAACTACACAGGTCAAAAGTATACAGACAGGCTCACATACGTACACTCACTTGGTTTAATTACTGAAATAACCGACTACAACTGACGATGTCTCTGTGGCAGAATAAAGACAGCGCTCACTGGACTCACCAATACTTCCTCAGTAAAGGTCTCAGGACGATGACATGTTCCCACATGCTGGGACAGGTTTCATCAATTCAAACAAAAGCATGTAGATATAAAGATGTGTCATCAGTTTCTGAAAGAAGACCTAAACTGTCATCCTGGGATGTTCAGGAACAAACCAACGCTCAAGCTGCCATGAACTGGAAACAGCTGCAACACCAGTGTGACCGACCACACTGGAACCAGTTTTACATCGCCATGGACTGAGGAGGTGCCCGCTCTGAAATCCACACCACGCTGCTGTCTGGACAAAGGTTTTCTGGTCAGAGGAGACAAAGACTGAGTCGTTTGGCTAAATGACGAGAAAGGTGAGGATGAGAAACTCCGATATTCAGATCCAAGCCTTTGTTATGCATCGACGTCCTGACAGAAAACATTCACCTGACTTAAAGCAGACAAACGTAAGCAGCAATCCTCACCTACATGTGTGTTAAAATGATCAAAAGCATGATTGTAATTACTTTCAGACATTTACCAGTTTATCCGTCTTTTATTCATTTACTTTGTGTAACAAAGACAGCATGTGGACAATCTCCACGTATAGAAACATAACCTCCACCTACTTCACACTAACTGAAGAGGACTTCTGAGAAGATGTAAGATATTAAAAAGAAAACTATTATGCACATAATAGCATCATTGTTTCACTAGCTGAGATAAATATATGCACATATATCCAGATGTCCTGAAGTTTGACTCTTCCTGTTCCCACGTGCTGGAATATGTTTCTTATAAAGGAGATTTAAATCACTCTAATCCAAAAAGCATTATTACAACAAAAACACACGTGAGGTACCTATAAGCCTGCAGCCTTTAAGCAATGCCTCGTGCATTTCAAGCTAAACATGACGAGCTCCCACTGTTCTCTTTCTCTTCAGGCACCAACAACATACGAAGTCTCCAGATGTGTCGTATCAGTGGCTAATAATGAGCTGGACCTGTTACGCTGCTGTTGCAGACATGCTTGCTGACTGCAGGGCACAGAAAAGTCATTCACTTCAAAGCCACAGATCATTCTGCAAAGACCCTCTCTGTGCATCTCAGCAGGATAAACAACAGCACGATTTGAAAACTGGGCCCAGAGGCGAATGATTCAAATAAGGACAAAGCTTTTGTTTTTAAAAACGGTGGTTAAAGTGTTTCAGAGAAAAACATTCTCGAAGATCAAGAGAGAAGTAAAGCATATAAAGCAGGAGGTACAGCAGCTCTTATTACTGGAATAAAGAGCAAAGCACTACTGACTGGATTTTATAACTGCTGCTTTAATGAACCCAACATGACAGACATGTTCATACATCAAGGCCGATGCAGACGTGAAGAGCAGACGGAGGATGTGCGTGTTTTTCTTTTCTCATAATTTTGGTGCCTGATGGAAAAACAGCTACCGAGTCTGTAAATGAGGGAGCTGGTGCCCAACGTACCCCTGTCCCGGGTCGAGAGCGATGGCCCGCGGATGCTCCATCCCTCCGGCTATGAGCGTAGTGCGCATGTCTCCGTTAAGCTTGGCCACCTCGATCTGGTCCAGATTGCTGTCGATCCAGTACAGCTTCCCAGTGATCCAGTCCACAGCCAGACCCTCCGGAGTGGCCAGGCCGTGCTGCACGACCACCTCGAGTCCCGTTACCCCTGAAACAGCATTGGCAGCAAGACCGCATGACTTCACGTTCTTTCACATTCATTCAGCCCTGAACTTCTCTAAGCGTGCCAGAAGGCAAATGTCTGGATTTAACAGAGCCCTGCTAGCTCGTTAAGTCAGCGCGATGTGTGATTGAGTGCCTGTGAGAACAGACCCTAACCCTGGGCGCTGTCAGCTGCGTGCTCTGCTCGAGTGCTGCACGTTCCCCGCACCAAACTGCATGTCCTCAGTACTTCAGAGGACTTCAGACGACGCTTAGACCTGATGCTGCCAACAGTTTGCACCCATCATGTGTGGAAGTAGCTCATACAGCACTGACATAACCGACAGTCAGCAGGAAGCAGTGGTTAGTGCAGGAAAACATTCATGAAGCAAACAAAGAAACTGAATAATCTGGAGGGAAGCTGTTTATTACAAAAAAAGGCAAATGGATTAGAAATATATGAAAATCCATCAGCGATTCTCAGATGGATGGACTTTTGTGGGTGTTTCACAGAGGGTGGAACAGCCACAGAGGTGATATCACTGCTCCACAGAGGCAAATAAAGGCTGGGGAACTCAGTGAATGCACTGCCACCCACAAAAATAAAGAGTGAATGAGAAATTCTGATTCATCATTTTATGAGACTTTGTACTACAAAAGCTTTAGACTTGTGCAGTATTTTTAAGTTTGCTCAACCTGAGATAAACTGTAAGGAGCCAATATCAGCAGAAATGAGTCTGTGTGACAGCAGCAGAATAAAACAGAACAACATCGTCGTCGCTGCCTGAGAGGAAAAATGAGCGAAGGTCTTACTGACAGTGTGAGAGCATACCTCCAGACTCTGAGAGCTTCCCCCTGTAGATCTTATCTTCCACCACGTCTGTCCAGTAAAGGAGGCTGTGGTTGAAGTGGAAGTCTAACGCGATGGTGTTCCTCAGTCCTGGCACCAGCAGGCTGTAGTCTCGTTTGTGAAGGTCTATTCGTCGTATCTCGTGCCGGATCGAGAAAATAACGAAAGCCTCAAAGGGATCTGGTGAAGGCGAGACAGTCGAAATAAGTATGTGTAAGTTATCAACGCAGCATGAGAAGAATGAGACTCAACACTGCGCCCGTCTTCATCAGGATTTTCACCGTAAGGTATTAACAAAGACTCATTTCTGACTATTGTTACTAAATATATTTAAAAAACAGACAAGAAAAAAAAATAATGCTACCATGAAAACTAAAATAAACCACGACCCTCATGAATCACGTGAAATATAAATATTTGGTAAGACTTGCAGGTTTTTGTCTTTTTGTAAAGTCAAACCAAAATGATGACTCTGCAAACCGGATGCATACGTGCACATACGTGCACATCGCCGCTGACCTATTCTGCTCCTTTTTCCTCTCTGCTGTAATCTGACACCTCTCCTATTCATCCAGCTGAGGCCTGTCGGTGTGTGCACACTGAGCAGGAAGCAAATTCAATCTCAAGAACAGCTTTACTATTTTTATAAAGAAGTCCTGCAACAAAGTGGAGACACTGACGCGCACATAAGCAGACAGATGGATGGATAAGGTGGTCGTTGTTGTCCCGCAGTACCCACACAGTGCCAGCTCCTGTTATTAAAACATGTCGTCCACACCGAGGAATTAAATGATCTTGTTTAGCAAATATTAGAGTCGCGAGTCTGCATGGCTGCTGCCTTGTTTAGTGAAGTCACCGTCCTTCCCTGCTTTACCTAAAATCACACATCTGCTTCCCTTTTCCATTAAAGTGAATGTCAACCTTTGTGCTAACTGCTAGCAGCTAGCTTTAGATGATGCCATAGTAGCGTTGGGCTTAATGGCAGCCTGAGCTCCTGGGCTCTCAGGGCTGCATGCTGCAGCACATGCAGATACGTAGGCGCTACGATCAGCGATCGAAGGCTCTTTTGTTCCCTAGAAGACATTTTAATAAGTCACACAGCACAGAGCCGCTGTTCGTGCTATTAATGACAACTGCTAAAATTTGCATAGTAATTAAAACAATTAAGCTTAATTTGCTTCAATATATTCCCTTCACTCGGCTTCCACTCGGCTCAGTGCGCTGTGCAGATGACACGCTTTTAAACATTTCTCATTGGCTCAGCCATAATGTGGCGTGCATTTATATGCATCGGATGCAGCCAAACCGACGTGTTGCCAAACACTTTGGGAACCAACGCGCGGCATTTTCCCGTTTCTGAAAAAAGCAGATACATTTGTAAGTCGTGTCCTTTGAGGAATAAATGCTGTAGGGTCTCTGAGAAGTGTCTAAATCTAGCGACAAGTCGTAACGCTGGCAAACAGCGCTCCCAATCCCAAACTCGGCCTCGCCCACCGAGGCTCCGCACGCTATTTCTGCCTCCAGTGCAGCTCGTCTCCTCAGAGGCGCACAGCTAACGCTTGTTCCAAGCGACACATGGACACTTGTACACAAACTGCACTTAGTATTTCAAAACTTTTGCAAGTCTTTTCTTCACAGCACGCTTTACTCAGTCACACTTTAGGGAACACAGATGTAATTAAAACTGTGTCCTTGCCTCAATGTCACATCTCAGTGCTGCGACCGAACGAGCTACAATGCTTCTGCAGAGACGACGCGTACTCGCAGCTTTTTCCCCCCATTTATTACTGCGATATGAAAAGGAAGAAAAGACGTGAGCTCCGGACTTTACAAAGCATCCAGCAGCAACGCTTCTCAGGATTCAGGTGCAATGCTTGTGTTTGCATGCAAAACGTGATTTATGATGAAGCTGTACAATTCAGATCAGCTCCCAGAGAAAATTGTGTATTTTCCTGCGTTAATGTAAGATTAGAGCTGCAACTGCCATCAATCTCGGCGCCAAAGAGAGAAGCGAGTAATCAAAGCCAGGTCCATAAATCTGAACGCGACGGTCCAACAGCATGTGTGCAACTATTGTGTTGCAGCGGCTTCAAAGCAGTCTAATCAAGTGGATTAGTGAGTCACAGCAATCACATCAGGAGAAAGTTTGACTTTATTATGCGATGCCAGGCCGGTTAAACGTGTGTGTTTGGGCCTGAGGTGAGTCAGCTAGCAGAGCTGGCTCACTCAGCATCACAGGAGATGGAAACAGACAGCTCTCATGGAGCCGAGCCTCTTCACATTTGATTGGATTTGAATAGATAGATACTCTAAATCACCGTCTATTACTGTTCTTCAGACTACCTCCTCACTTTTTTACCACTCACAGACGCTAACACGAGGACCTTCCCATCACGCGCTCGTGTTTCAGCCGCTACCGTCCGCAGAATCAATCGATTATACGTTTCTCTATAATTAAAACTCACATTTTTCAATTACTCGCTCGCACAGAAGCTGAGATTACAACTCAAAATCAAACGCGGTGCAGGTGCATCACGGCCAAGGACAAATGTATTATTACTGCAGCCACAGACCGGCAGTGCTGCACGCTGGAGGCAGCCTGCAGCATCACTGAAACAAACATTAGAAGGCTCGGGTCTGTTACCTGTGCTGTGACAGCTGTCGCCGTCCGAGTCGAGCATCCATCCTGGATAACAGGAACACTTCACTGTGGTCTTGTACTGCTCACACACTTGGCTGCACTTCAGGTGACGGCTGCAGTAGTCCACCACCTCACACGTCTTGTTGCTGGAGTCCAGGTGAAGCCCGGGGGGACACGAACACACAACTCCTTTCCCCGGTGCCACAGTGCACTGGTGACTGCAGCCCCCTCTGGCTACAAGGCACAAATCTGGGGTGAAGAAAGGTCCCGAAATCTTAGAAAGTACACAGAGATGAATCTGTGTCTGTCTGACAGGAATCCTAAAGGTTTAATATTTGCGCATAGGAAAAAAGACGTGGTCTTTTAAACTGTGAGCTGCTGCAGACATCATAAGTCAAGCATAAAGGTGGTGTGTAATGAGCAGGCACATAAACAGCAGGTGGTGCAGATTCATGAGGAGAAGAGTGGCGTCTATTTGCATTTAAAGCAAAGCAGGAAAAAACTCATTTTTTCCAGAAATTACATAAAAAACAAGTCTTAACTTTGTGCTCCTCATCCTGTCGTAAAGTTCTCGTTAATTAGCAGCTCGAGATGAAACATGGAGTGAAAATGAAGCTGTGAACGAGACCTGGACTTAGCAACATAAGGAGAAATGAACAAAACAGTCACAGTGGCTGAATGGTGGGTGTGAATCCTGCTGAGCTGGTGCAACTCAGACCCCTGAGGTCCCATCTGAACACAGCCTAATTTTCAATGAGGAGCCAGAAGCTCTTTTAGCTACAAAAACACTCGAGGGTCCTGTGAGGCCCCCACCAGGCTCGGCTAGTGACGCTCTCGAAAATGAGCCTCCGCGTTTACGCTGCTCACTTTTAAGAGATTAGATGGGAAGAGCTGCTCACATGAGATAATCTGTCTCATCTGAAGGCTGTTGGACAAACACTTGCAGACTTCATATTCTGTCCCTTTGGTCTCAACAGACACCAGTTACATGCTGACGGGACACCGAAGAGCTCCAGTGGGAGATTTTTGGCATTCCCAACATCACAACATACTTGCATATCATACGTGTGATGATGTGAAACCCTGTAAATGCAGATTTGCCTTAAACAAAGGCTTGCTTGTCTTTGCATCGACTTTCTTTGGTTCTAAACTGCTGCTACACATCAAGTTTTCATTAATCCATCCATGCACAAAGTGCATCGTTCAAAGTTTCCGTGGATGGAAGTCATTATTTATGACACTTTCTCTTTAGTCTTCCCACTTACAATGATTCTTATGTGAAACATTCTCTCGTGGGCTTGAAAGGTGGGTGTAAATGTTCCTGAGGAAGAACAGCCGTTACAGTCAGCTTGGATCTCGCCGTTGACAAGTTTTGTCATATGTCTAATTATCCGCTGTGTAACTTGTCAGAATCTGTTGACACTGGTATGACTCAACTACTCCGGAAACTTTTCCAACCTTTTTCTGACTGAGCGTTTGATGAGCTGTCTGCATTAGCTGTCCACAACAAAAGGCTGCGTTTGGAAACCTCAGCGCCAGAAAGGAAAACGAGAAAAGCTGGAATTTTTACAAAAAGTGTGACAGCGGACGGTAAAACGCGATAAAATAGAAGAAGCGCGTGGGTGAGCTTTGCTCTGGATGTAGGCGGAGCCATGTGTAGAACATTATATTCACTGGTTGATCCAGTGTTGTGGGATTAGATCCTCAGTAATCACACACGACTCGTGTGTCCACATACTTTAGACATAAGACATCATTACCACAGATGGGTCCTTCGTCGGAGCGATCCGCACAGTCCACTTTGCCGTTGCAGATCTTATCGGGCGTGAGGCAGACCGAGGAGTCGTTGGCACATGGGTACTTGGGCGGCTTGCACGCAGCCGACTCACACGACTCTTCGTCCGAGCGGTCCTCACAGTCGATGTCCCCGTCGCACACCCAGCTCTTTGTGATGCACTTGCCTGCAGGAGCCGAGCAAACATTAGCACAAATCTTTCAAGCAGGTGAACGTTTGATGACCAGCTGATGAAATCTCCTTATTTCCACAGGATTCAGAAATAAAGCTCCCTGCTGAGTGATGCATTCAGGGGGAGACGGATTTCTCAGTTCTTTTGTCATAACCTTAAAACAAACGCCATGTATTATTCCCAGAAGGCCACAGTCAACAAGCTGCCTCTCTGGTTTGTGTTTAAACCGATGAAAAAGTCCACATACAATCAATATTCCCTGTGCTGTGCAAAGGAGCCTGATTGGTAAATCCCTCATTGCGGGCAGGAAGATGTAGGTAGAACCACGAGGGGGGTGAATAACAGAGACACTGGGATGTATCAGCATCACTCAAAGCTTGTATGTTTTCCACATTTTCGATCCCACCGGCGTGTTTGGCGCCAGATCGGTGCAAACTGACATGGGATGGTGCCGCGACTGCGTATGTTTGCTTTTAAATAAAAATGCATTCACACGACGCTGCTGATTTAACCCGTCAGGTTCTAAATGTCTCATTTAGTGGTACCGTAGTTGCAAAGATAAACACAAACGCTTCTCCGTGAGTAAAATATGCTCGACACTTGTGGCGCAGATGCTGTGTTGGGCTGTTTTTGTGCTAATGCACATGGACAAGGAGGTTAATCATTTGTGTAATTGAATTATCTCCATCCTGAAAATTTCACCTTGAACGACACAGCCTGAAAACCGCACAGTCTGCGAGCAGAGGATGGATCGAGGATGTAAAAGGAGGGAAACGGATTTTGTTCAGAGTGGGCGGCACGACGGGGAAACCTCCTCCTGAGTGGATTTATTAAACGTGGCTATTGCTTATTATTATTTATTTGAGGGTGAAATACTTTTTTATCTTCTTTCCAAATATAACCAACCTACTAAAATATCAGGTTTCATATTTAATTCAACAAAACGTTAGCGTAGCCACAAATGAGAGATGGCTACTCTCTTGAGATGGTCCTCAGTGTGGCTGAAAATGCACTTTTAAATAATAGACGAGTGCATTTACAGTGTTTTCTGTGTGCATTTGAACATTTCTCACCAATTAGTGTATAAAGAGCTTCATATTTGTAGGGTCGACCTTACAGTATAAAGCGCCTTGAGGCGACTGGTGTTGTGATTTGGTGCTGTATGAATAAAGTTGAATTGAACTGAATATTTGCTGATATCATCCACGTGATCCTGACTGCACAGCAACACTGTAATACTTAGTGTAATGCTAAAGGTAAAGATCCCTGATAAAAGCACACACTATATCCACTCCCATATAAATGGATGCATGGAGTGTATACAGTAGGCACTGTAATCCAGATTTATTCCTGCAATATCTGGCAGTGATTCCAGGCTAGAAGTTCCTCATTAAACTGTCTCAGGCTAAAAGTTTCAAATTGAGAATAAATCCTTCCCCCATTTAAATGTCTGACTCTCCTCCCTGTGACTGAATACTTTATCAAACACTGTATTTAAAGGCATGAGATTAGATATTTCATGCAAAAAAAAAGTGCTTCTGGATAAATTACTGTGCTTGTACTATTAGCATTACTTATTAATATGTAGTATTAATAGCAGGCACCACAGTCAAGTGAAGCATCTCACTGCATTATAGTAATGATCTAATTGGTGGTATATATCGTGCTTGCTTTTTATACTCACACATGGACAGCGTAAAAAAAGAGCACACGCTTCTGTCACGTGCACCAACTGGGAGCAGGAAGGGAAAGCTGGGCTGTGAACTGGTTTGCACATGTGCAGCACCAGTGGGGAAGCTAAATCTGATCCATTGAAGCATATCGACTGAGGAATCAGCTGATGTCACTGAGATTGTGCCTGAGCTTGACTTCATAGTTTGCTTAAGCTGCTATCACGCTAGATGCTGTTTTGTTGCATTGCTTCAGATTATCCTCTTCATCTCTGGCTCTCCTTCATCCGTCAGAGCTGCAAAGACCGGCTCTTTTAGAAAGGCCTTTTTGAATATTTCCAGAGAGGGCAGTGTGTTCTTCAGAGGAGGACAGAACAAACTGCATGAGTGAACAGAGATCTGACACGGCGCAACTAGAGAGAATAATAACTGTGTGCTTTAGCCAACCTGTCACCATGCAGCAAAAATGAAAAGGAAAAGCGTTTAGTGATAAGTGGAAAATTCCAGGACTGCAGGACTTTTTTTGTTTTTGCCCTTTTTCTTACATTTAATACAAGAAGGTAGATGCTCAGTCGGGGTGCGTGGACGGTTTAAACAGACTCTGATTGGTTGAAGAACCACACGCAGATGCTCAGATTCATTTATAACTCATTCAAATATTGTTCACTCTTGTTTAAAGGTTTACTTACTGAACTCAAATCCATGCTAAGTTTAATTTTTATGCCTCAGGACCCGATGTTACCGCAGTCAGACCCACAGCATCACTGTCAGCTGACTAATGAAGTGTAAACATTCAAAAAAATCTGGAAAGTATCTCAAAGCTACGAAACATCAGTTTGCATTAATAATAATAATGGATTGCATTTATATAGCACTTTTCAAGGCACCCAAAGCGCTTTACAATGCCACTATTCATTCACACACTGGTGGAGGCAGCTACAGTTGTAGCCACAGCTGCCCTGGGGCAGACTGACAGAAGCCAGGTTGCCATATCGCACCATCGGCCCCTCTGGCCAACACCAGCAGGCGGTAGGTGAAGTGTCTTGCCCAAGGACACAACGACCAGGACAGAGAGCCTGGGGATCGAACCGGCGACCTTCCGGTTACAGATGCGCTTCCCAACCCCCTGAGCCACGGTCGCCCCAATTGTTAATTGTTGAGTTACAACAACAACAGGACCCCAACACAGAGGTGGCACCTCCAGGACCGCTCTGTGTGTTTCTACCTGTCACCTGCACATTAACTCACAGCTCGTTGTTAACACTGCGCTGTATTCACTACCTGTATCTTTGCAGGTGAACTTAGCCTTGGGGTCACACATCCTCTTCGTGCCCTCGCAGTCCTTCTCATCGCTCCCGTCCTCACAGTCCTTATCGCCGTCACAGCTCCAGCGCTCCGGGATGCAGGTCCCGTCGGTGACGCAGTGGAATTCCTCGGCACTGCACTCGATCACCGGCGGCAACACTAAAACAAAATTAATTTGACAATGAATGCCTTTGAGATATACAGCAAAGTGTCACGGGCAAAAACCTCGCAGTTAACCTTTATTTTAAAAGAGACGTATTGGTGGCAAATATTTATGATAGTGAGCCGGGCAGCGGCGTCTATAACAGGTCAGCACCCCGAGAAGAATGGAGTTATTTCACAAGTCTTTAAGGTTTATGTGTCCGAGATATTTCTGTCTTCTTTAATCGCTCTGGTTAGTATATCACACACACGGGTTTCATCAAACAATCGGGTACGACGGCTGCGTGTGTGTGTGTGTGCACATGTTTAGACATCCTTGTGAGGACAGAAAACAGGCATGCTGCTATACTTGTGGAGACCAACAGTCCTTATGGGGACAAAATGCTGTGCCCACCAGTTTGAAGACATTTAAGGACAAAAGTTTAAGTGTTCCTCTGTGGACCGATGTCCACCCTGAGGTCCTCCTCTTCCCCCGATGAGCCTGGTCTTTTTTGTTCGTTAGTTTTTGTCCCGTTTTGCTTGTTAGGAATTTTGTGTAATTTCTTTGTCCCCTGTTGGCTGGTTAGGGTTAGGCTGAGGGTCAGGGTTACACATCCACTCTTCATGGTTAGAGTAAGGGGACAGGGAAAGCATATGTCAGTGAGAGGTCCTCACTAAGATATGAAAATCTAAACTTATGTTATTTGGAAATAGTGGTTTAAATACAAACGCAAAGATTCAAATAAATGGTGCTGATATTGAAAGAGTCAGTGAAAATAAATTTCTGGGGGTAATAACAGATGAAAAACTCAACTGAGAGCTCACATAAGAGATATTCATTCCAAAGTATCACGAAGCATTGCAACACTAAACAAGGCAAAGCAGGTATTTGACAAACATCACTTCATATTCTACTGTTCACTGGTTTCACCATACTTAAGCTATTGTGCAGAGGTCTGGGGCAACAACTATAAAACATTACATCCACTTTTTACTCTTCAAAAAAAGCAGTTCGAATCATCCACACTGCAGGTTACAGGAACATACAAACTCACTATTTTTGCACTGAAATATTGAAAAATTGACGATCGAGTGAAATTCCAAACAGCACAAATTCTATTCAAAGCAAAAAATAAAGAACTGCCAGGAAATATTCAGAGTATGTTTGTTTTGAAAGAAGGAAGTTATAATTTAAGGGGTTTTTGTAACTTCAAAACAACGAAGGTTCGCACTACAAGAAAAAGCTTTTGTGTTTCTGTGCATGGAGTGAAACTGTGGAACAAACTGAATATGGAATTAAAGCAACGTCCAAACATAAAACTGTTCAAAAAGAGTTATAAAAATATGATCTTCTCGAACTATAAAGAAAAGGAAAATATTTAAATTAAGTGAATGTCATGTAAAAATTCATGATGTGATATTACAGGATATAGTTTTTTGTATGTAATTTGTATAGTATTTTTTTTTCTTTCTTATTTTCTTTTCTAAATGTACTTGTATATTGTTCACATGTTGAAATAAATTACCAAAAAAAAACGAGTGTGTGTGTGTGTGTGTGTGTGTGTGTGTGTGTGTGTGTGTGTGTGTGTGTGTGTGTGTGTAATTGTGGCGTGCACAGCCTGTGTTTTAAGAATGGTTGGGTGGGTAAGCAAAACTCGCCCAACGATACACGACCGTGTTCACCGGAGGACCCGGGGATCAAACTACCAACCTTCTGTTGAGCAGCTGACCCATAGTCAGACATAGTGTCTGACTCACTGGTTCAAGCTCACCTTATTGTATATTCCGTGTGTGTTGATTTGGATGTGATGGCTTAATGCTTAAATGAAAAAACAGAAAACTATTTAACAGTAGAAGCACAGCGGAGACAAATTCAAGCCTCTGGGGCAGAATTAGACACAGGGGGAGGAGACGTCTGCAGCTCCCATCAGGAAATGGTTTGATGAATGGTGCACACATTCTAGTGACAAGCAAGCGAGCTGTGAGTTTTCTAGGAGCTTACATAAGGTTTGTGTGATAATTAGATTAAACGATTCAAGTCCTGATGGTAAAATTCCCGCGCACACAGAGCAGATAAGATTTAGTCACACAGCAGTGTGAACACAGAGTTAGTGGACTCGAGCTGATTAGCTGTTAAACTTGTAATTACAACACCTACATTTAAATGCTGATTCGAATTGCAACTAAAATCATTTGCACACTCAAATAAATATAAATCAGCGCTCGTGAAGGTGGCACAGGCAGCTCGTGTGTGATGATTTAATCTATGACGGTGTATTATAAATAAACAGGTTAACACTAGCTGTTTGAACAAATGGAAGACAGGATGTGTCGGTCATTTCAAAACCTGTTCATCAGCATTTTAACACGCTGCGCAGACATCGCTTACATGCAGGTCCACCTCTGCAGGTTAAGGTCTCGTCGCTGAGGTCACCGCAGTCGTTGTCGCCGTCACAGGCCCAGTGGTCGGGGATACAGCGACCATTGGAGCACTGGAAGTGGGTATTGGAGCAAGACTGGATGCAGCCCACTTCATCGCTGCCGTCTCCACAGTCGTCATCTGCACACATGCACAAAAGTTCAGTGACAGATTATTGTTATGAACGCTGGTGGGTGTAAGGTATATGTAATCCTGGTTGTAACCATGAGGGCTGTTGCCGTTGCACAATGCACTTTTTTGATGAAAAACTTGGGCTGTTTTCTCTGGGCTTTGTGTGTGTTTGTTTGTTTGTTTGTTTGTTTGTTTGTTTTTCTCTCTCTGTGTGAAGAGACTGCAAACCAATTTCCCACTGGGGACAATAAAGTTACCACTGGCCAAGGTTAGAGCCAGTTTATGCTTTCACCTGAATCGCAGTGCCACTCCACACTGATGCATCGTCCACTGGAGCAGCTGAACTGGGTGACGGGCTCACAGGTGGGGAAAACTGCACATAAACAAACATAAGTTCAAATTAAAGAAATATTTGCTTCACGAAGCCACAAACAATCAGCTGTGCTTGTAAAATGTGATAGCAAACATCAGGTTTGTGTCCTAAACTCAACACTGACCTAGACTCTGAAAATGATATAAAATAAAACAAAAACAATACCAATAATTTTTAAAAATAATCCTATTACATTTTTATATGTAAAAAATAACAAACACACTGTATGGAATCAAAGACGACAGTGTGAGTGAAAGACTTGTGTCTCATAAATCTGTCGAATAATGAAAATAATCTATAAACTAAAAAGGTTTTTATAGGCAGCTGCACGTTTCAGTTAGAGGAAGAAAAACAGGAAAACAAGAATGATTAAAATCATATTTCTCACTTTATGGATGCACACATCGCAGGGAAACTCATTCATTAGTCCTGAGATATTTCAGTCATGGTGAAACATCTTCAATATAAATGTTGCTATCATGTTAATTCTTATATGAAGGTTTGTTAAAGGTGTCCATGACCATAAAACTGAAAATATTAAAAATATTAATTACTGTTATACATCTTTCCATACATGCACTGATAGTCTGGAGCCGACTTAAAGAATAACTTTAAATGATACTAACATTGATAAGCTGTAGTTTAAATATATCTGCTGACAGCTCACATTCGTGACTGCAGGATGTTCCCAGTGTCTCACAACGCTCAGGTTTAATCTTCCGTCTCCACCACAGATCCGTAACCGTAGGGATTTTTTAGTAATAGCTTTAACCTCAGCGACCTTCCAGAGATTCCCATTTGGGTTCATTTGGGACTCTTGGGTTAGCCGTTTCATCATTTTAGTTTTTTACCCCTTTCACACAGTGACAAAGTGCATTATCTGACAGAACAGAAAAAAGTTGTCTGATTAAAGTGATGTTAGGAAAGGAACATAATGTTTGAATCAAGAATGATTCCAGCATCCTTCTGATTCTTCTGCTGATGACACACTTACACTCTTACTGCTTCCATCAAGAGGGAAACAACATCACATTCACCTGATGAACTAATATAAAAGCATTCATGCTAGTGTTAACCAGTGTTGGTCAAGTTACTTGAAAAACATAATCAGTAACTAATTACTGATTACTTCCCCAAAAAAGTAATCCCGTTACTTTACAGATTACTTATTTTCAAAAGTAATTAATTACTTAGTTACTTAGTTACTTTTTAAAAACACGATTTACAACCTGAGTAGGTGATAAAGTGATAGATCTTTCAGCCCAATTCTACTTTTTCTGCATAATCCATCATACAAAATGTAATCAAATGGAAAAGTCTCTTTTTAAAACTTGTTTTATTAGTTTTAATCTTTTAACTTTATGCATCAAGCAAAAATTTAATTATCTGCAACATTCTCTGACTGGAAGAAATTAGTTTAACATTTAAACCTATTTTCTGCACATTCCAGCTCATAAAATAAAATATTTTGTGTGTTTACACTCAGTCTTTCAAATCGATGCAAGTAAAACACAGCAGAAAATAAATAAAGTCAAAGACTCAGCGGTCCTGTTGCTCTATTTTCACCTGTAAAGCAGGAGTGGGGCAGGCGGAGGTTTACCCTGGTGCAGGTGTGCCGCGGTCAGTGGAAGAATCCGTGAGTTTCTCTGTGAGTTTCCCATTACGTCGTAGCTACTCGGTGCTTGTTGGAAGTTTAGGGGTTTTTTTCGCTGTAAAAAGAAGTTTTCTTCCCACGCACAGCGGACACTAATGTTTTTGTCACTTTTTATGGAATCAAACTCAAAGTAAGGTCAGTACTTCCACGCTTTAAACGCTGCACGCTCATACTCTCTCTGCACTCGATATATGATCCACTGTTGATCTGCACACAGCTGTTGTCACGAACGTCGCACTCGCTTACGTCACTGTCATGAGACATTCTCGCAAAAAAATCACGGTTTTAGTAACGCAGTAACGCAGCGTTCCTACGGGAAAGTAACGGTAATCTAATTACCGTTTTTGCAATAGTAATCCCTTACTTTACTCGTTACTTGAAAAAAGTAATCAGATTACAGTAACGCGTTACTGCCCATCTCTGGTGTTAACACAGTCCCTCCAGGAGTGGACGTCCCAGGTCAGACTGTACCAGCAGTCAGAGAAACAGCAAAAACCCAGGAGCTCCGTCTCGGTTCAACATTACGTTTCATGACGATACAATTAGAAAAAGACTGAATAATCAAACAGTGTCCGGTGGACTCTGTGTGCAGGTGACATTGTGACAATGTCAGGTTAACGTTTTCATTCCCATCAGACACCAGCCGTGTTTCTGACTCGGAGATATGATTCCTGGATGCCTGAAGCTTTATTGACTTGAGTATAAAACACAGGCCTATATTTGAAATGATTTGTTGACTGAAATACTTTTAGGCGCTGCAGAGGAGACAGATAATATTTCTGTCCTACAGGATGCTTTCCTCAAAAATGTCAGGTTTCAGCGACGGCACATGTCTGGCTGGAATTTAACATTCGTTAAAAATGAAGACGAGACATACATAAATAATGAAGGTTTCGAGTAAACAGTGAGCGTTGTTAAAAATAAAACACCGGCATCCATAAATAATGCCGGCGAACAGAGCTGCGAGCAAACCGAGCGCTCAGTAGAAGACGGTGTGTGACAACTACTAAACTACTGACAAACAAAATCCAAATTAGTATCAATCTCTAAGGCGGCCACCACTGAGCTTCAGGTGTTCCTAAACCCACAGTAGCTCCACTGAAGCTAAGTGAGCTGCCAGAGCTGCACAGAGCAGCGCCTGCAGAGAAGTAATGCCTGAGGAAGCTCAGACAGCAGTACGGGAGAGAATATGTTTTGCTGCACAGCTTGATTATGATTGAATGAAGCCGAGCATGAACTTTAATTACTGCTTACAACCCGGCTGTTTGTGACTGCATATTGAAGCGGCTTAGGACACACAAAGGGAGGCTGAGGCGATACAGCACGCTGCAGCATTTGGCAAACATCGATCACTGTTAAAGGCTGATTTCATACAAATAGTGATTAAAGCGAGTCTTAAAACCTCCTTTTAAACGTATGCTTCCAATTCAGCATCGCTGATGAAAACGTATGAAATTTGTAGCTGCAGACATCCTTTCCCCTGCTTCAATAAAAGGTTAAATACATCTTCAAAGAGCTCAAAGCGCTCGGGTCATAATGGCATGCCATGTATTTTTATTATGCCTTCTAGGATTAGCCCAGAACACAGAGTACAACTTTCCCTAAGTGAAGCTGACAGATTGTATAATACCACTGAGACATGACTACAGAACAGTGAGCTACTGTACCCAGCACCACCCACCGAAGCTGCTGCCATTTGTGAGGACATGTCTAGGTCTTGGTCCAGAGAACACAGCATCAATAACTGAGTCTCTCTGTCCACTGAATGAAGCAGCGCCTTTCTAAAACGTCACAAAAATGCACAAGAATTTTGCAGTTGTTAAATGTCTTCTGAGCTTCTTCTACCTTCATGTTTTCAAACTGCATTAAAACTGTCCAGCAGATCAAAATCTCTCTACTCTCCTTAACTCTCCTGGACATTAAGCTGCTACTTTTGGGAAGCAGCCACACTAAAGGGATCGAACGAGGGACCACCGACCGGCCGGAGCCACTGACTAAAACAAAATCCTTTACCTCAGCAGGCAGCTGGCTGACATTGTTCACCTGTGCTTCCTGCTATCCACCCTGCATCAGTCTTCCTTTGTCTTTGAACCTCCAGCAGCTCCACAGGCAGCAGTACAAACATCCACACTGCACTAGCCGTGTAGGTATAGCAGCACAGACGCTGCATAGGTCTGTTAGCTATGGTTTGATTTGTTTTACATAAATCTCTTTCATACCTGTCGCACTAGCTGAGCTGTTTTGTTGTAAAAAGAAAACAACATTTTATTAATTTATTATATTTTTAAAAGTACTTGTGTGTTTTTTTATTTCCCCTATGCTGTGCTATTAAAGAGTAATGTGAAAACAGCAGAACTTGTATCATATTATGAAGTGAGAACAGCTTAGCACATATTTTTAGCTCCAAGTGGGAACTGCATCGTATACATTTGACATTTGTAAAGAGATTTTTGAAATTTCAGCATATTAAATTTACAGCCCTGAAAGTGTAGAGTTAAAACATCTCACTAATATTAAATGTGAGAAGTAACAGAAAATGACCCCAAATGATTTTACTTGTGTTTAATGAAATCATCATGTTGCTGTTAATCAAACAGAGCCAAGACAAACGTACTTGGTCACACACAGAGTGACGTTTGAGTGACGTCTGGGGAAAAGCACGCGTGACTCACCGCATGATATTTCATCAGACTTATCCCCACAGTCGTCCTCCCGATCACAGCTCCAACTGCGAGGTATACATCGTCCGTTCTGGCAGGAGAACTGCTCTGCCTGACAGGGCTGGGCTGAGGAAGAAGAAAGAGGCCACTTAATTCAATCGCACCTGCATAAGTCAGTGTAGCGGCTGCACAACAACTCTAATGGTCACTAGATCACCCAAATGTCAATGTAAGGCCGGCGCAAACCCTTTATCACTCAATCGCGCGGTTGAAGACGGGCGTGGAAAACGCGCTGTTGCTGATGGGCCGTCAGTTACGTGCTGGTGGTCACACTCGTGACAGCAGCTGATGTGGGATACGCGTGTCAATCCACCGACGGGGGAACATTCGTCATCTTCTGGCTAATGCTCATCGATCGATCCTCTGAGGATAAAAAGCTCCGGAGAAGTACGACTAATGCGATATGCTGTAAGTGTCCTCGTAGATGCTCCAAGTCTTTGATACTAGAACGCCCTTAAACAATGAGATTGATTGCACAGTACCGCCGCTCCTTCACAGCCTCAAAATATTACAGTGACGGCTGCCTTGACAGCACCTGACACCAGTGTTCAAGTCTTAGAGAATAAAGCACATCTGAAGTGAGAACATTTTTATCAAAAGACGTCAGAGACAAATGTTTCATGGCCTACTGTGCAGATGAGAAGTTTACATAGCTGAACGGTCCTCAAAACTGATCGGAGAAGCACCTGTAACCACGCTACGTTTTCCTGAAATCACCGGTTTCACATCAGCGTTTATTCATAGAATTAATCATATTTGATAAAATGTGAAACGACTGAAAATGAGCCAGCGAGCACAGACGAGCAGCGCTGACAGATGGCACACGACTGACATCCAAAACTCCCCAAATCTAAACCCGACGTGAAAGCAGCCCGTGCGTACCTGAGCAGGTGTTGTTGGACTCGTCCTCGTTGTTGCCGCAGTCGTTTGTCCCATCGCAGAGCCATCGTTTGGGGATGCAGCGATTGTTGCTGCATTTGAACTGATTGAGGGGACAAGTGTGGTTGTCTGCAAAGAGTTCACCGCACAAAAAGCAGATCAGTCAATAAAACCAAATGAACGAACACAAGAATGAAAAAATGTATCTGACAAATACTGCATGTTGTAACATGTTAGTGTTGTAGTGTTGCAGAATCTAAACTGCAGACAGCACCCACTCAAGAACTGTCACGAAGTCACTCAGCGCTGACGTGACCTGCCTTCAGAGCAGTCTGGGTTCAAAAGGTGCTGAACTGTCGACCTGTGAGGTTTTATTGTGTTATTTGGTCTTTAATAAAGCTGGAGGGGAGGGAACTGCAAAAGCCAAGGTCATAATTATCTGACGCACGCCAACCAAACCTGAGACCGTACTGTGCCAGTCAAAAATATGCATGATCATCATTTTGTCAGGTAGCGTGTGCTTCACAAGCTGTTTACTCACATTTGATCAATGTGAGAAAACTTTAAAGTAAGACAAACCTCATCAGCACTGCAGCTTTCTTTGTAGTTTTGGTTTCATATGGTTTCATATTATTTAAGTTCACAAAGTATAAATATTAAGTCAAGTCCAGCTGTCAAACAGCAGAGCAGCGGAGCTACACTAACAGACACGGCTGGCCAAAAACATTTGAATTCAGAGAAGGAACGAGCAGATTGTAATCGGCTTTATTTTAGAACATAATAGATGTGGCTGCCATCTTTATGACCGGCTTGGGACGTATCCGAGTGTTTCACAGTCACAGAGTCTCAGTTTCAATATTATTTAATATCGGACCTCTTTCCTGTTTATACAGTATATCTGCAGCTTTTCACTGAGACTTAATTAAGGTCACAATGTAACTAATTTCATACTGATACAACAACAAGCCGCACTAAAAACCATAAAAGGAGTAATAATGTTTCAGAGTGTGAGGAATCTCATTTATGTTTCTCCTCGGTGGTTCGTCCTTTAATTGAGAGTAATGGAGTCTCTATATCATCTTTAGTGGTCTCAAGTGTATTTGTGGTTGGTTTTGGTTTTAGTGCCTGATTTTTGTTTTATTTGAGGCGACTTTATCATGAAAAAGAGAAAAAAATCAGTGCTAATATTTAACATTAACTTTGATAATTCTAACTCATTAAGCCTCACCGCTCATTAATCATACTAAAGAAATGAGTGTTTCTCTGCATGCTGTAACTCTACCCATTGCAAAGTTCATGGCTAACACAGAGTGGAGGGCTGGTCTGTATTTAAGATGTGCTGCTGCCATCTGAAACACAATAATAATAAAAAGAATAAAGTCCATGTTTAACCATCTAACATCGAGTTTACACGACTGATTTGTAGAAGGACGCACGTAGAAAGTGGAGGAGGGGGAGCACTTTACACCCCGACTTCAGTGACATTTAAGAACACAGCAGCTGACAGCCAGAGGGAATTAGCCCTGAAAAGCTGAGGCTTTGCTTGCTTGGCCGCATCACTGTGTACAGTGTCTGTTCAGACAGTGCATTTTTCATGCTAGCGTGCAGTGTGTTGCCTGCAGACTAATTCCGAGATCCTCACAGCAGCTCTGGATCTCCTCGTCACTCCCATCCAGACAGTCATCATCTCCGTCACACTTCCACAAGGCCCGAATGCACCGCTGATTACGGCACTGGAACTCATCACTTTTGCATCGCTGTGGCTCTAAACTACTGCTGGAAGCTTCTGAGAGAGACACAAGTGAGAAAACGCCATTTTAGCCCCGCACCTTCTAAGAAATACGTGTTAAGGGGAAAATATTGGCATATAAAACGAATAACGAGCATGCACAATGTGTTAATGTTTCATAACCTCATGTGTACATGCGTGGGAACCCACTGGGATCCTCCCTCAGCTGTATTTACTTGTTTATTAGCAGATTTGAAAAGAAGCCTGTCCCACAGGACGCGGCAGGATTACACTACACTGGGACAACCTGATCTTAGGGCTCGTCTGATTCATTACGTCCTCCTACCTGCACAGGTGACATTGTTCTTCTCCAGAACCTGGTTGTCAGCGCAGGCACACACTCTCCCTCCTGGGATGGCGAGGCAGAGGGTAGTACAGCCCCCATAATTCACACTACATGCGTTGTCACCTGGAGAAACAGAACCCAAACACAGCATGGTGTCTTGCTCATTTAAAGCGACATTTTCTAAGCTGACTTTAAGCTCCGTATTATCCTGGTTTTCCCCTTTTTTTCCCATCTGTGAAATAAAGATCAGAGTTTCTGGAAACCCTTTAAATGCAGCAAAATAAATCATTTCATTGGTACAAAAGCTTTTCCCCCCACATAGAGAGACATGCCAGGTGTATGCCGCGAGATCTATAAGCATACGTCAGGTGAATTATTGGGAACGGTGTGGGTGAAAGACATTTGACATTTTTATCATTCTCGGAGGAATAATTTGTCTTTCGGGACAAAGCTGACATTCTCCAATCGAAAAAAGTCACATATCAAGTTAAGGCATGAGACACCTTTGTCACTTTCATTTAACACAGAACCCAAAGGCAGTGCCTGAGCCAATGAGATAAAGCTTTGGGTTTTGTAAGAGCCAATCAGTAATACTCAGAGTACCGGACAGCCAATTAATCTATTCAGTGGCATGAACAAAAGAGAAACGTCTCTGCATGGCGTGAACGAGGCTGTGCATATAGCAGCCACTTTAATGTCCAAGTGAGAGTTTTTAGAGTACAGTGACTTTTAACTGCAATGGCCTCTGCATTCAGAGCAACACAACAGCATTGTCCTGTGAGGCCAGCGAAGCTCTCTGCTGACATGTTCCATGCCTCTGCTATCTCTGCTTTTCAGCATGCTAACAGCGGGAATCCATCATCATTTGTTACAGCAGAGAGCAAAGACATCCAAACCTTGGTCATCTTATTTAACTTCATAAAGTGGAGCCCAAAGTGATTTGAAAGCTACTGTCACTGCTGATCAATGTGCCGGTTTATACCGTGAAATTTGAGAGCAATAGGCATATACGCAACTTTCTGGTGTATATATCTTATAAAGTGCTCTCCATTAAGGAAAGTGCTATAGGAGCTATAAATGTCTGAATTCACAGGAGGGGGAGGTTCTATTTCCAGTGCAAAACAGCCACTTTCTGTGTCAGGGCGGGATGACGACTAAATGAAGAGAAAGCAGCCAACCTTGCTGACTCTGCGCATCGTAGACACGCAGGCCGAACAGCGGCGGCCTCTCGCTCCGCAACAGAGTGATATCGCCGTTGGTCAAGTCCAGCTGGAACACCGAAGCGTTCATGTACTCGGTCCAAAAGATGAAATTGCGGTAATGAGAGATTCCGAACGGATGGTTTAGTTCTTTCCCGCTGTACACCACCTGCAACATGAAGCAAACAGTCAGTAGGGTCACGAGGTCAGAGCGACAGACAGACACCGTCAGAGGAATCAGTCATCTCAAACGGGCGTCTGGCTGTTTGAATACAGGCTTAAAGATTATTTGATGGCAGTATATGATGAATGTGATTCAATTTCACTGCACAAATTTATTCACACAGAAACGTCTGCTTATAATAATGTTTGCTAGAATCTTGGCATTGATTAAACAGCATTTGCAAATAATTAATTAGCGTGATATGCCAGTAGAGTCGATGAG
Source organism: Astatotilapia calliptera (assembly GCF_964374335.1). Lineage (NCBI taxonomy): Eukaryota > Metazoa > Chordata > Actinopteri > Cichliformes > Cichlidae > Astatotilapia > Astatotilapia calliptera. The sequence goes on along the minus strand of NC_137437.1, from coordinate 36,046,840 downwards.
CGGATGGGGATGAAAGGATGCTTGTTATGGGAAGAGGAGCAGGTTTCAGGCGTTGCACTGCTGCAAACGTAGACACTAACCCTGAAATGCAAGAAGCGTGTGCAGAAAACAGCCTTACAACTGACCAGAAGGGACAGATGCTTTCATCCGCAGTCGATCAAACCTTAACATGGCAACAATGTAGCCTCTAAATTAATCGACTGCCTTCCAAATGCTATTATTCTAATAAATGAGAATGAGCTGGTCTACAAACGATCCCAATCTTGAACTTAAATCGTGATTTAAAGTCCACCTTCTGGCCCTCTGTTAAACTCTGTTAAAGTGGACTAACTCGGTTTAATAACCACCTGAGAAGAAAGCCTGTAACATACCATTCTTCCTGTCCCATTTAGGTGAATCTTCTCGATGTGGTCGTAGTAGGCGTCGCACCAGTACATCGTGCTGCTGCTGTGGTCCAGCGTCAGCCCGTTGGGCCACAGCATGTTGGAGGTGACGAAAATGCGGCGGTTGGATCCGTCCATCCAGGCCTTTTCTATCCGCCCTATGCTGTCGTTGACCTCATCTTCCTCCCAGTCTGTCCAGTACATCCAGCTACCACACACAGAATTGAACACATACAGTGCCAGCAGCGAGATAAAGCAAACAGTGTCACGGCATCGGTGGCATCTGTAGATCACAACTTGCTGTCGCTGACACTGATCACACCTCATATTCAAACTAAGCAGTTCATTTCAGCCGTCTGCTCCCCATTCATCTTTGCCCTTACTTTCTGACACGCTGATGTTAAATGGTTTTGCTCGCTGCTCCCTCTACAAGCAGCCTCCTGCTTTGATTACTTATCAATCAGAAGATGTGACAGCATCTGCAAGCTTCTCTCAAAATGATCTATTTCTTGTCACAGTGTCTTCAGAGGTTTGCTCCGAGTGCCCATGGGGAGGCTCCGGCACTGAATCTTTCTCATGCAGTTTGATTCATGCAGGCAACATTATAGGGAACACAAACTGTACTGACAAACACATTACAAAAGTATTTATCCCCTTCCTGTTTTTATTGATTTCTTTTTGTTATTTGTCACACTTGCATATTTCAGATCAAACAAATCTTAATCTAACACAAAGATAACCCGAGTAAACACAAAGTTTAAATCGGGATTTCATTTGTTAAGGGAAATAAAGCTTTAAACCTGGCTCTCAGTGAAAACGTCATTGCTAAGCTGAGTTTTCTTGCCACACCCAGCCCTGATTACTACCATATTTTCCGCACAATAAGGCGCACTTAAAATGCTTTAATTTTCTCAAAAATCAACATTGCGCCTTATTTATGAATTCTGGTTGTGCTTACTGACCTCGAACCGATTTTATGTGCTACACGGTGCTCAAACATCTGTCAAAAACGTTTTAGTATGACTTTGGTAAGCTACGAAGCCACCGCTTGATGGATTGTCGGCAGTGTTGCCAACTCCTCAGTAAAGAAAATTGCTATTGGCTGTCCTAAAAGTCGCTAGAAGTCGCTAAATGACGTCATCGCCTAATTTGCATAATTGGTCATGCTAATCTAATTGTAACCTATGTTGTTGGAGAGAGAAATAACATCGTGGAAGAGACATAAAGTGAGTAAAAAACGTCCTAAATGCATTTAGAGTTTATTTAGAACTACAAATTAAATTTATTTTAGCAATTATTGTTTTTTTTAATGTCACAATTCCAACCCTGCTCCTTTACCCGGGCTTGGACCGGCAAAAGTGACCTGAAATAGGCGCTCTGGTGGAGTTACTTTGTGTGTGTGTTTATAAGTAGTTTTAAACCTTGTGATCCACAAAACAGCATAAGAGTAAAAGAAGAACTGACTGCGTTACAGCACCTGCTGCTTGTTGAGAGTAAAAGCGATACGCGCTTTCACGTCTTTTTTTAGCGACTTTTTTTTAGAAAAAAAAGCTAAGTTGGCAACACTGATTGTAGGAGCATTATGGCTACCGTAGTCAGGAGCCTCACGGAGGAATCTGGGTCCTAAACTCTGTCACTTTCAGGTCCCAAAGACAAACGAACACTGCGGCATCACTGAGAGTTAAAAACTGTCTAAATTCTTTCATCTTTAATAAAACGATCAGCGTTGCTGCTTTACCAGGTGTAACAATTAAGTTTAACATCCAGGCATCCATGAAAACAGAATTTATTAAATGTAACTGAGTTAGAAGTTAGCAGGAAGTTAGCTCGCTAGCTTGATATAGCATGATACCTAAACATGATATAGCATGTTCTGACTGAGAGATTTCTGAAAAATTACATCGTACAGCTCTGCTATCACTTCCAACATAAATGAAGACAGAAAACTAAACAGCAGTGACGTTTGTAGGGTTACTGAAGTTGGGCTAGCTGCTATATAATGATGTGCTACGTGACCGCTAGCTACATAGCTATGTTAGCATAGCATAAACAGTGAAGCTGGAGGATGAACGCTAACTTTTTTCGCTAAAAGTTAACGTGAGGGTTCCTGATGGTTAGGGACAAATGTAATCGCATGGCAGGATGCTGTAAACGGACCAAACTTCAGTCAGGAGAACAACTGAGATAATCCATCCACAATACGAGGTTAGTCATTAATATACTGCTACAACATGGGAATAGAGCAGCTGCCAGAGAATTCAGCATTAATGAATCAATGGTACACAAGTGGAGGAAGCAAGAAGAATGAGCTGAGTAAAGTTTGACTTATTTGATTGTTTTGTTTTGCTTAATGCGCATTATGGTCCGAAAAATATGGCACTACTGTTAAGTAGATGTCTTCTTAGAGTTTATGAAGACATTTCAATAACATTTTTGGTTGCCTTCTTTTTTAAGATCTACCACAAGCTGGATGACTGAGAACTTAGACACATGGAAAATAAAACCTGTGTGATAAAGTGAAGTATGGCCAAGGATCTCAAAAAGCAGCCACAGTCTAAAGAAACAGCTGAGAAACAAAGTCAGTGACATCATTATTAAAAAACATGCAAGCATGCAAAAACCTAAGAAATCAGGAAGGCCTCCGCCAGGTCAGAAATCTGAAGTTTTCCCCGATGAAGACGAAATGGATACAAACTAGATTCTCCATATTTTAAAAGCAGATAATCAGACACGTGTTTGGACTTCAGTTGTCGGGGCTTAAGAAACATTTCAGGCTTCTCAAGCTAAGCTTTACTAGACGTCAAAGTCAGACGGTCCATATTTTCAACCAAAGTGCTTCAGTGTAGCTTCTGTATGTCGAGAAAACAGCTCCCGGAGGACCAGTGGTATGTGAAACACGATTGGGTCAATAATTCGACAGGTCTTTTCTCCAGTAACCGTACCCGAGAGATTTTCTCTTTGAGGATTCCTGGCTGAGCCACGTGGCCCCTTGTTTCTCATCAATGATAGAGAGCTTGGCAAAGAGATGATGAAACAGAATCAGAGATGGGGCTGAATGAAGACTCCCACTGTCTCAAAGTCATCTTTACGATTTCATGAATTATTCACAGCACCCCGGCTCCCCACTCAACATGCAGACACACATATGGCTACATGCAGAACGGCAAACACGGGCATGAAATCAGACATCGTGGCATTTTCACCGTTATAGTAGAAGACGGTTCACAGCTGACTTAAACACAGACCTGAATTGTCCACGTTTCATATTTTCATTTAAATCTGCAAGTTATCCAGAAGCAAACATGACAAAAACTAGAATTTGCAGCATTACTTTTAGTTTCTAATAATCTGTACTGTTTGCTAAAAAATGTATAGACCGTGCCACGTTATTACATAAGCCTCTAAACTATAAACAGGTGATAAATTAAAGCAGAAAAAGCTAAAAGCACCCACCCCTGCAGTGAGCACCTTCCTCAGCCCTGTTATGCTGTGTGTGTGTGGGGGGGGCTTTTCAATTCAGATGATAAGGACAGCTCCTCTCCTCTGGCATGAGGGGTCACTGGATAGCTTTATGAATATAAAAATGATGTGACTCATATGCCATGGCCTTCACAGTTTCTAGATCTCAGCCCAGTTGAATGCCCAGCCTTCATCGCTGTCATGAAAACAGCAAAGTAGGGAATCTCTTTTTAGCACTGCTGCTCCGGTTAATGCCCAGGCGGACCGGATCCTTACGAGACACCTTCATGATGGTTTTGTCCATAAATGTGTCGTCCATCTGTTTGCACACTCATGCAGTCGCTAAGAAGCTGACCAAGTGTGATTAGTAACATATTTTTTGCCATGTGTGTGCTTCATGAATAAATGTATTCAGTTTCTAGGTACGACACTATTAGTGTTAATCGTGTCAACACAGACTAGAAGCAGCAAAGTGAGGAAAAAATAAGGCATCGAGGATGCAAAAGATCAGAAGATGTGTTGGAGAATTGCTTCCATTTCACCTTAAGAGACTCTTCCAGCAGAGCAGATAGAGATCAAAGGGCTGTCGGCTTCAGGCTGAACGCTTCCTCAGAAGCCCAAAACTAGCTCTTCTAATCATTTGTGCTGTCAGTGGGAGGGTTGGAGTAAAAGTTATTAATCCTTACACAAAAAAAGTGACACGGTTATTTGCCACCCCCAACTCTGCTGCTGTGGCACATCTGTCAGCACTGAAACTCTCAGCGCCACCCTGATTAGCCTTAAAGTTTAAGGCCATGTTCTCATATCAGCTGTTTAACGTTTTGTTCTTTACACGTAACGCAAACATGATTTTTTTTAATAATCCCTCAGATAAACGTCAGTTTCCTTCCTGCAGCACCGCAACGTGACTCGTATAGCAACGCTGGAATCAGTTTCATTGTTGGAATCGAGAATAAGACAGAGAGCTAAAAATAAAGGCAAACTGTCTACTGGTAACTGTTTTCAACAAAGGGGGGAAATAAAACTAAACTAGGAATGAGTAAGTTTTGTTTTTGCTTTGGTGCGTGTCCCTAAAGCAGCGAAACAGCTGTGTATAGCAAAATGTTTGGAACAGTCCCTTGAGGCTTGGAAACTAATCTCTGACTGCAATGGATTTGGGGAGTGTTAATACGATTTAAGCCTTAAAGTATTAATCCCTAAGAACCTTAAGACACTCAATGAATTTGGGTTTTGCAGCATCAACTCTATATGATAATTACCAATCAGCCAGCAAAGTTCAACTTATAGGAATGTGCACAGAAATGCTTATAAGATTGTCCCTGAGAACTCCACAGAATTAGCTATTAAATGGTTTAATTGTGGCTAATGAGCTGCTTGGTGTCGTTCTTGGAACGAGATGAGTGAGTTAAAGGCTGCACAAGGGGCTTTCAGAAAAACAGATGTTCTGTCAGTTTAATCGTGCTGATGAAAATTATTCATATGTTATCATCAATCACAGGAGATGTCTGCTAAAGCAAACTGTTTCCAACACTTTCTGCAAAGTAATAGTTTAAGAAACTTTGGGAATTCATGCTAGTGCAAGAAAGTAGCATCTCACATGCGGTGTGTCAGCATATGTGCTGCCATATATGGGCTGATGTAAAAGCATGAGCCAAAGAAATCAGAGATGGTTTAATAAGAGCAGCTATATCTCTCTGCTTTATTGGTTTATATAATGTCACCAGTTTCTGCAGCACATACACTGCAGCATTGCAGCTATGCACACAGTGGTGCCTTCACAGTAAGCTGCTAATGAGCTTGTAAAATGCATGGTTTTCCTTTCCATGCAGTTCAAACATACAGTATACAGTAACCTAGATATAAAACGAGTATACTGAGACTGAACACTGAAAAAAACGTGTCAGCATCAGACTCAAATATCCATCGGACGGGCCTCACAAGGAACGGAGATGTCATTTAAATCAGGTTATTGCACATTACCTAATGTCCCTCAGCCTCTTACAAACACCTTGATAACAATCCCAACATTTTTCTCACTGAAGTATTGTTTTCCCACAATTTAGGGGCCTACATGAAATATTACTTTGGGCAAAGGTTAAAGGTGAAACTCTCCACAGTATCCTGCCAATTCTTCAAAACCATTTAATTAATCAAAAACAAACAACAACAAATTTGAGGACACCAATATTCACATTTAGGACATAGAAGACAGATGGTTTGAAAGAGAAGTGAAAGAAGCATCTATGTCCACTGAGAATGGCCATCTTTGAACAGAGGGGCGGGGCTTATGACATCAACTGTCTGCCATCTATAATCTAGTTCTGAGAACCTTCCCAGACGCCACCTGACCTCAGGAAATCACATGATAGGGTGGGGCTAGGTGGGTTCACCCGAAACCTTGGCTGATTTTCACACCTTGGCTTGTGTGATTAGGTAGAGGATCAACAAGGGGTTCATGACCCCCTTGGGGGGACACTCCCCTAGGACTTAAGTCTGGGACTCTCCACCATTTGACCTTAGAACTGAAGAAGCTTCTCGGATGAGAGATGAAACGTCTTCAAGCAACTTAAAGAAGTCCAGACGCTTTTCTTTCCAAGCTCCTTAGACTACGATGACCTGGATGACTGAGAAGCTTCACAGACATACAACAAATAAAACAGGGCGCGGACATTCATTCGTTATTTGAATTTTACCAACCAGGTCTAAAATCTGATGGCAATTTAAATTCTGTACAACACACTAGCGAGGCAATAAAAAGCGTAACATTTTTACCTCCGAAGTTGTTTAAAGTCCATTTAGTGATGTGAGTGAGAGAGGCAAGATAATTGCTTTCCTCACTTTCTGTCAGGGCGTAAAAAATGGAGCACACACCACGCACGTGCTGTTTTGGTAATGTTTTCCAGCATTATAGCCTGTCTGCATCTAACTGATGCTTAGCCATACCTGCACAGGACCAACAAACTATTTCTGCCACTGAATTCTGCTCGTGTAATATTATTTTTCTGACCTGTTCAGAGGATCCACCACAATGGCCCGGGGGTGAGACATATTGCCTTCCAGCAAAGTCTTCCTGGTCTGGGAAGCTCTGTCCAGCCTGGCAACACTGATCGTCTTCCTGTACCCATCGTTGGTCCAATACAAGTTATTCCCAATCCAATCCACTGAGATTCCTTCAACGTTGTCAAGTTCTACAACAAAAGAATTCAACAGAACTATCAAATATATGCCACATCCTTATCTATACACACAGCTCAGCAGGATTTATAAAAGACATCAAATGTTTTATAAATGTTGTCACATCATTAAAGAACTTTGGGGTTAGTGTTATACAAAGTGTAACAAATGTACATTTTAGGCTGTTGGAGTGTGTTAAATGTAACATGACTGCACTCGGACGCACCATCTTTCAGTATAGTCTCTCTGCTGCTTCCATCTATTTTTTGCCGCCCAATCAGGAAGCTGGTGGTGTCAGCAAAGTAGACGTGTCCCAGCTCTGCGTGGTAGTCGATGGCTCGAGGGTTGACCAGGTCTTCGATCGGCACCATGTGCTCGTCACTGGACTTGATGTTCATGTCCAGGCCTCGGATGACTCCCGGACGCCCCTTACCGTAGAACAGGAAGATATCGTTTTTGGGCTCTACAAAGCAAGAAAGGACAGCGCCCTTTTTTTTACTGTTATTGTCAATTAATTGGTGTAATTCATCAGTGCTGATCCTAGCATTAAACCCTCTTACTGGCCACATTGTTCTCATATGTTTGCCAGAGCCTGGGCCATTCATTTACCCTAATGGAGCCAGTAATCAGTGCCAATGACTATACTCTCCCCCCTCAATCACAGCCCTGCTACGAAGCTGCCTTTAGCGTAAGAGAAGAAAAATGCTTGAGCAAACAGACAATTGCAATACTTACCCTGCGCTGTTTCTGAACTAAAAAAAACACGCCTGAGCAGAAAGGCAAACGGAAAGGCCCGGAAAGCTGAGGCAGCTCCTCGCCTGCCGCTCAGGGGACTTTATGTTCTCGAACCCTTTGGGATCCTCTGGAGACGCAAAGGGAGGAATGAAGGAGGGCTTCCATTGAAAGAAGCAGACCTCTCCTCACTCTTAGCCCCTACCCAGGAGACTAGGATGCTGAGGGTGAGGACCACACATGTCTCACTCCAATTTATCATTTCGTGGGGGAGATACCAACTACCCAGGAGACAATTAAGCATTGCAAGAGACCCAGATATCAAACCCCACTGTGACTGCTCTTTGAACAAGGACTACCATTTAACACTAAATCTCATTATGCTTAGGGAGATGGAAAGCACGAGCAAAAAGAGATAGTGTCATCAGAACATCTATGAGGGGGGCATAAATCAAACGTGTCACGCTTTGCCTCCCGATGCTTCGCTACCTCGATCGAAATGTGGCGGGCCCTAAAATTGTGTCATCAATTTGATCCCCTGCTTTTATTGTCAACTACACAATGTCCAGCGATTGATCAGACTGGCCGACAAATGCAGACAAACTTAAAACCTCATTATTGCAACAGTCAGTCAGACTCGCGACAGGTCGATAGCAGGACATTACTCTCAAGCGGGTGTGTATTCACCATTCGCTGTGATCGTCATCACTGTCGGGCGAAGGCCGTGCATGCGTGGCATATGCTTGGCTCTAATATGGTACATGAGCAGAAGATCCTTGGCTGACATTAGTTCAGATTCTTTTCAATTAGAAAAACTGCCAGAGAAAACCTTTTAGATCTGTGCTCTTTAACTTTGACTCCAATCGGCTCACAGTAAGTATTCTAATAATATTTCATCCGTCTTCTTCCACTTATTGAATTTGGGGTGCTGGCTGGGTTGGGGCGGAGCCTATGCCAGCTGGCACAGATTAAAAGGTAGGCTGTTAGCTCAGAGGTAACACGGATAACCTGGAACACCAGGACAGAGCCGACCTCCGCACAGATCCCCAGCAGCTGCTTGTTATGAGCACCTCACCCCGGCGTTCTAAAATTCAGCACGTGGACTGGAAGAGCCAGGGATCGATCCACCAACCTTCAGATCAGGAGACGCCACAGCCGCCCCCACAATGATACTGGTTTTTGAAATAACATAGAGAAACTATTTCTGACATTCTGTGTCGGTTCTTTCTCTCTAAGAGGAAGTGATGTCCAGCTTGTGAGAAAATGTGCCAGCTGCTGTATTTTGTCAAAACCAAACTTCTCCCACTGCAGTTTCCAAACTCAAGTATCCCACAGAGTGGTTTAAGTCTAATCCTATAACAAACACTGGGGGCTGGGAGGTTGCAAAAATATTAGCATCTTCATAAAACACAGTTTGACTCCGCAGCAGATCTTATACTAACTTTTACAGGACATTCCATCGAAGCCCAGGCTGTAGCCCGTACGACAGCGGCAGGTCCTGGACTTGTAGCTGCCGCTCAGAAGGCAGATGTGGGAACAGCTGCCCGGCTTTCCGTATGAATCCATTTCACACGCATGACTTCTGACTGTGAACGAAATGAGAAAGAGAAATGTCAGTACTTTTGCTTGTATTTTACTCAAATATATGACAGAAAATAAAAGATACTTGCAAATATGTAGAAACTGTCCTTTACCTTTGGGCTGAGTGAGTTTATGATAAACCCGCAGTCCTTTAGAATTCCCCAGGCTGGCGAGCGTCCTGCTGTCTGCTGTGATGTTGAACCTGTGGATCTGCAGCAGCTCTGCAGAGGAACTCCCTTTGGAAGGGTCAGAGTGGATAGCATAGAGGTAGTCCTCAAACACAGCTAATGAATAAATGTACGACACCTGAAAAACAAGAAAGACCCACATTCCTTTTTTTCATCTTTCATGAAACCAGAAACACACAAAACCACAACATGAAAATAAAATAAAAGAATAATAAAAATGAATGAAGGAAGACTTGCATGAGAGGGACGGGCGATAGCTGTGGGGCTGTTTGGCAGCCCGTGCAGAGTCAAAAGCCTGACTCCACTGGGAGGCTGCTGGCCCTGATACTGCAGCCTCCATGCTACATTTAGCAGCCCGACACCCACACATAGCGACATGGCTGGATGAGCTGTGTTCACAGGAAGTGCACCTAAGCTCACTGGCCCACACTTTGACATCAGGGGCACCAAGAAACACGCGTCAGAATAAAGAAATAAATAAAAAACAAACCACTCAACCGTCTCCCCCTGTGGAGTTTGACCTCAGCACTCTACTTTCACACGAGATGCTTTTTTAAGGAACTCTCACATACTGCTTCAAGAGCTTGCAGCTCACCTATACAGCACAGGAAGCACTCAGTACCATCTGTATGAAAAACACAGAAAATACCAGCAGGGTCAACTTCATATAGAGAAGTGGATCTGCGCAGCTAACTGTAATCTCCTCGGCTCACCACAACAGCAGAGAACAACAGAGGATATTTAGATATTTTCTGAAATGACAAATTTTACTCTGTGGAAGTTTACAAACTCCTGACTGTCAAGTATGAAGAGCTTTAAAATTATAATGCAGCGAGCAAACCTGTGGGGAATCTTCTGATGCGAGCGGCTACGACATTAAAGACCACACACGGGCTACAGAAAAGACAGACAGCGGCAACATCGCATTTGTAATGCAAATGCGATGACATGAAGATACTCCGTCTAATGAGGGCGCGAGCAAATGAATGAGGCAATATCATGCAAAGAACACCTGCATACAGAACACGGTGCTTGATGTGTATGTTCTTCTTTCCTCATAAAGCCCGAGTATCTAGTCCAAGTTGGCTGAAAGGACCTTTTAATGAATAATCATCGTTCGTGATGAAAGGACTCAAAAGTGTGCTGCAGGAGTGAGACTACCGACACGCTCATTTGGAAGGCAGCCCCACGTGTGACTCAATTTCTTCAATTTAATAAACCATTTATTCACCACACAAAAGCCCCTTTTGTCCAAAATGAAGAGTGAATTAAAACAACAAGCAGTGAACACGCCACCTGCCTTACAGTGATAAAGCACAGTGCCCTGAATCGGAACATTAACCAAAGAACACCCTGTAAGTGGATCCAAATCCTGATAAGAAAAGCCCACGTTAGTCCACAACGTGCGGCCCGTGGAAGGCAAAAATCTGTGCAAAGTGGCACTCACTTGGCTGCCGTGGATAACGGTGTGCCTGTTCTTGCCCTGGTAATCCACCACGTCGATGTAATCCAGGTAGGCATCGGCCCAATACACCAGCTTCTTGACCACATCCAGCGCCACAGCAGTGGGCTGCTCGATTTTATAATCGACCAGCCGGGTCCGGTTGGTGCCGTCCATGTTACAGCGCTCCACCTTGGCCACGTTCCCATAGTCAGTGAAGAAGAGCATTCTGCAGGGGAGGGGGGGTTAAATCATTAAACGAGGTAAAGGATACCATCATAGTCACAATGTGACCGTGCATCATTTTAGTAGTTTGGTTGCATTTATCCCAGTATGACAGAGTGACACTTGATCCTTACTGCCAACAATCTTAGTCTAATCCAATGTTCGTTCAAGCAGTCGGCAGCAGTTTTGTATCCACCCCCTCGAACATCGACCGCGCACTCTTGTTGAGTGTTACTACTATTGCAACTAACCAGTTGAGGTCCTTGGCCAACATTAGGAGATTTCTCAAGAGTTTGGAAACAGAAATGCGAACATATTTCATCCAATAACTGAATCCCTCAGACGGGGTTTTGCAGGAAAGCCAAACAGAAAATCCATTCAAGCAAACAATATTCAAGCATAAAATGTGACTTTTTGGAAGATCCAAGTCAAAGTTCTGATCTTAATCCAACAGAGATGTTGTGGAAGGACATAAAGTACAAAATGAATACATTCACCAACCCATGCAAATATGTAATCGAGTTTCATGTAATAGTACAACAATCTGATCAAATACAAATACAGTAAAAATGGTACAAATAGGTTAAAACACATGAACGCATTAAATCAGCGCAGAATTAATTTTAATTACAAGAAAAAAAGATTTAAAAACAGCATCGCGCTGCCTTTGAAGGCCTTGTAAAAATGACTTGTTAGACTGCTTCTCTGATACAAGCCCATAACCTGGAGGCAAATGTAATAAAAGCAGCATTTTCCATTTCTCTTTGGGTAATTTTGGCGACATTTAGAAAGCTGCAGCAGACCTCGGGGTATGTGAGCAGACACAAAATGACAATGTGTGATGCAGTGAGAAGCCAGCTTCAAAATCAATCTAAAAAGACACAGGGAGCCAGAGTAACTACGGGAGGACAGGCGTTATACACAGTGTCATTTGATTCTTACTACAGGTACTAAATTACATCACCAGAAATAACTGGAATGCTCTTCAGCAAAAGTAACTGCAGCTCTGAAAGTTTTTAAAATTGCTCAGGTATGCACATTCAGTCATTTATATGGAAGGCTTGCCCCGCTGCCTCGCTGGGACTCTGTGAGGATGGATCTCTAACAGCTTCCAGTGATAACCAGCTCCAGCCAGAGAACGACGGGAAGCCGACTTAATCTGCACAAGTCAAACCAGAGGAGAGATGGGCTGCCCTTTGAACCCTCGACCAAGCTGTGCTGAAAAACTGCCAGCATCAGCAAACCCAGCTCCCCAAACAGGTGCACCTCCACGTGGCATATCAATGTCTGCTTTCTAGGATTAGGACGGAGCCGATGCTGTATTTGTGCATTCTGCAGCTATGATGAGATCCTTGTTGGATTCTGGGAATGAGCACCTGTGAAAAAGTAAAAAGCACGGGGGCAGCGAATAAAGGCAGGAGCCTCACAGCTGGAGAATCAATGAGCAGCGTATCGGCCAAAACTACAGCAGCGTCAGGACACGGCTGGTTTCTTTCAGATCCTCTTGCACTTGAAGGAGTGTAAAATCTGGAGGCTTAATTTAAAATAATGCTCTGAACATAATTCTGTAAAAAATTAATTTATAATAAATACAAAAAAAAGTAGCGTTGCAGTGTTTGACTCTGGCAACGGCTTAAAGGCTTCAACGTTGTTTTTGTACGACAAATCTTGCACAAACATTTGCCAGAAATAGATCCTGTTGACCTTTGATGATTCCTGACTTCCTGCAACGCCATCAGCAGGGTTCCAGTCGTGACTTTAGAGATAATAAATGAAATATTTTTTACAGGATAAATCAGCATAATAACCTTGGTGATCTTTTGTGCCATCAATGCATCTTTTTATTTCCAAGTTCCTGCAAAACTGAAACAGTCCCAAAAATATAAAAATGTCAGTAATCAGATTCCAGGCGACAATTTTGCTCCCCTCCAAACAAATTATTAGCATGTATAAATGCAGACTTTACTTCCATGGACGGGGCTGACGGTGTGATGCAACAGCAGGATTTTAATTATTTTATAATATCAAAGCTCGGGAGGAAACTTGCCAGCAGCGCTTCTTCATCACGGGTATACACGCTACACTAAAATAGGACTCGTGGGAGAGGACGCTTCAATTTTGTAGTGCTGATAAAAATTCTAGCTGATAAACAAACCATACCATCCATCAAACTCAGAAAAGCTTTTTAGAGAGAAGAAGAAAAGGCTGTCCATCAAGTTAAAATGCTTATCCAATAGCAAGAGAGGCAAGGATGCAGAGGGACGGAGTGCCAAACCAGGGCACATTCTATAAACACTGCTCCTCACGCTGCGCTGCTATCTAACACCTCCCTGATTTCTTTTGTTTTCACTCCATTGCTCTGGGCTGACAGACCTCTCTCAGGCTGTACCTATTTCTCACCAATTAGAGTCAGGAATAAGGCTCCGAGAGTCCATCTATCCAGCAGCCTGCAAAACCAGCTCCCTCGTGGGGCAGCGGACTCGAGACCACTATCCATCTATATCTACAGAATAAGGTTCATATGTGTATGCGAGTCATGTGTGATTACAGCACAACCACTTAAGAGCCAGCCTGACTTACAGCACATCACAGGGAGTGCAGTGTATTCACTGTAACACAAACGAGAACAAAGAGCTGCAGCCAGCCGACTCTCCCTGCCTTTAAAAAACCAGCTAATTATTTTGATGAGAGGTTTACGGTCGTAAACAGAGGTGCTGGATAAGCGTGGATTATAAAGCAGAAATCCCCAACGTGACAACAGCGTGAATGAATTACACGTTAGGTCAAAGGTTCATTTTGTCTCGGCCTTACGAGGTCTGTCGTGACAGCTTGACGTGATCGCAGACGATTGTTTCTACTGCCAAACAGCCAAAAACAGGACGGGTATACATCGAAAAATTAGCTTTGACTGGTCACAAATACTGGAGCTTTGCTGTTCCCTGGCGAGACCGGGTTGCTGATAATAGGTTCACCGGCTGGTACAGCTGGGCCATGCAGTGTGTGTTTGTTCTGCACGCTGACACAGGAAACTCCCGAGAAATAATAAATTCTCCAACATCGTGATCACTGAGACTGTCAGCCGCACGCTCTAAATGTTACAGTTTTCACTGAGAGCAGTGTGGGAATATGTTTTCTTCCACTGGTGCTGCGCTTTTTCGTTGATCTTCAGAGACAAAAATCCTGTAATGAAAGTCCTGTTGGGGCCTGTTCTTCTGTGGGATGTGAAATCAGTGAATACAAATGAATGTCTAGACAGTAGCATCACCAGTTATTCACCAAATTACACACAGAGAAAATGGCTCAGCTGAAGGACAGGAAATCATTTAAATCCCTTTATTGTAGCCCTCTTATACTCCTCCTGATAAATCTCTTGTTATCAGCACTGAAATGTAATTTTTTGTCCTCTCTCTGATATTTTTTTCCTCTGAAAAATGACACGCGGTGATAAATGAGACTTGCGTGGTGGCTTTCTGAGAAGGTATGCACTCACCCCATGAGAGGATCCAGAGCTATGCCTTTAGGATTGAGCAGGTCTAGCTGTAGGACGGTAACGCACGTGTCCCCGCCGCTGTCACAGACAAAGATCTTGTCAGTGACGCGGTCAACAAAATAAAAGTTTCCTGTCAGCCAGTCAATCGCCATCTGCTCCACATCTGCAGCGGGAAAGAAGGAGACGCGTTAGATCCTCGTGTAGAACAGATGCCATGTAAATAAAATAAGGTTTCCGTGGCAACCAAAGAGACAAAAATAATGATGAAACAGAAGCAGCGGGTGGCCTGGTTATCTCGACTTTTAGTCTTTAGTCACAGATCTGAGCTGATGAGGTTTGTGGGGCTTTGCGGAGAGTTTGATGCTTTAAACTCGAAGCACGAGTTCTTTCTTTGCACGTTTGTAAAGTATCTGAAGTTATGAAGCTTTGTTTGCAAGGACACATTTAGAGGGGGACGACTTTTCCTTACAGAGGGTCTGTCGCCACTCATGTCCAATGACCCTGCAGAAATATTACTGCAGCAACCCTGCAGTATTTGCATTAAAGACGTTTTCTCCACGTCCGAGCTGAGATCAAACTGACAGCAATGTTGTTGTTAAGATTCTGTGAACAGTTTCCTGACGGCAAAGGCAAACTCTGCTACTCATGATGAATAAACTAAATCTTTATTTGTGCAGTTGTTCCAGTGCCCTTTTAAAAGATACCATGGCCATTAATAATTCTGATTAGCTTGCAGGTTTCTATGAGACTTTAACAAATGAAAGTCGAGCACATTTGTTATGAAATGGGCTATAATTCATGGGAATCTTTACTAGAGCAGAAAAAGGTAGCACTTCCGAAGCAGCGCAGCGAGTGCAGCGAGTGCAGCGAGTGCAGCTCGCAGGCCTGAATGGCGATTGCAGGATAAAGATGAATTCCAAAACTGCTGAGGCTAACCTGTCGTAAGCCTCGGTGATAATGAGGAGATAGAGCGAGACAGCTCGCAGGTAAGAGAGAGAGGGAGAGAGCAAAGTACAATGAGAAAACAAAGAAGCGTGAGCCTGTGTGCGTGAGCCCCGGATGATGCTCGCCACAGGCAGGAATACCTTTTATTCGTGTGGTTAGACGGCTGTTTATCAGAAAAATGAACAAAAGAAGGACCTGATATAAACATACGCTGCAAACTTTGTTGAGTTCGTATTTCCTGTTCCCGTGTGAATCCACGCAGGCTCCTTGTCACAGCACAGCGGAGCTGCCCAGAGGACTCTGAAGACAGCACCCAGCACACACTTTCCTGGTTCTGCTGGAAATCCAGAGCCAGCGTCCCATTTGTCCTCAAGGACCTGAGCGGCTGAAGGCCGCTTCCATTTAGATGGGTGACGACGATGCGATCTGAGCCACCGATGAGAAGCGCTGGCCGGCTGTCGCCAGGATCTGAAATAAACATACATAAATCTTATCGTGGGATGACTCAGCAAAGCTATTCTGCTAGCTCAGTAAAGTTTCCCTTAAAAACAGCGTGATATGCAAAATATATGAGCGGAAAGACCATCGGAAAGTTTACTGTCTGTTCAGTGTTAACCCAACCAAGGCAAACATGCACAATATTTCTAATTCCACCACTGCACAAACAAACAGCAGGAAACACTTTCAGGACAGATTTCTTGAAGCTCAAATAACAGGAAACGCAGATATGACATGTGAGTGTTCACCAGCACACACTCCCGCCTGGACTCGTGGAACGAGATCTGCGGTGGTGGAACTGAAATAAGCCTCTTTATGGGCTTAATTGAGCGTGCACAGTCTCTGACATCAGGTTCACCCCCTGAAAGGGCCCTTATTTATCCCAATCTTCAGCACAAGTTCAAGTCAAGGGCTGCCCTCCTAATATAGGTAATAAATCAGAATGTCCACTCAAATAACTGCTGGTGCGTGACGCAGGGACAAGCGTTTTTCTCCCACACTGGGGGGTAGATGAGACTTTGACCATGCGAGGCTACAAACATGTATCATGGGAAAAGATAAATATCAAAGTTATTATAAGGAATTAGAATCGTTTTATTTCAAACATGAAACAAGAGAAAAGAAAAGTTTTCATGAATATAATGTCTGCACAATGTTTATGCTGGAAAAGCAGCAGGATGACGTTCACACTTTGTCTGTTCAAATTCCATTATTTACAAATCAATATTCAGAATTCAACAGTATATAATCCATACATGTTTAACTATATACAAGTCTGCACTCATATACAACGCACGCAGCTGAAGCTCATAAACCAAAACAACAAACTACATTTTGACATAAACTAGGTGTCAGGTTACAGGATGTAGGAGCCAAAGGATGAACTCAAACAGGCAGCTTTATTACGCCGTAGCAAAAAACATCCAAAAGCAGAAAACTAGAAACTAAGGACGAGAACAAAGACACTAGGAAACTAGAAACTGGGTGCAAGGATAACAAGGACCACAGAGGAAACACACAGCACATGGAAGTGGGCGAAGGAAAACACAGGGCTTAAATATACAAGGAAGTAATGAGGGAAACAGGAAGGAAACACAGCTGGACTAATCACACATAATGAGACAAGAGGAAGCAAAACTAGATGCACTGACATAGGACACAGACTTTCAAAGTAAAACAGGAAACACGAGACAATCACAAAGATGCAGACACTGAGACAGAGACACGACTGAGTGGGAAGATGAAGGGAACAAGGAGACGAAACGAGGAACACCAGAAAGGAAAAGTAAGAGAAACCAAAATCCAAGGACTAAAAATGTAACACAAGCAGAACCAAAACCCACGAATAACAATAATGAGAGAATGTAACTAAAACACACACAGCACTGTGACACCAGGCGCCCTGTGGATGTTTTCTTTAACTTAATGACGAGGTAAAGCCAATCCTGACACAGGCGGCGGTGTCCAATCACAGCTCATGTTCACACAACATTGAGGTTAAACAACCAAACATATCCGATACACCAGGGTTACATCTGACACAACCACGTGACACTAAATGTCTTTAACAGGTTCAACGATCATCTACAGAAAGTACTGATAACTGTATTTTGCATATATTAAATAAAGATGTTTTCAACATCATATTTGCACTTCAAACATTTGTAATCGAGTAGAAACGAAGAGCATACGGGTGTCGTCACATTTATGTTAGGAGAAAGTAAAACTCACTGAAGTCAGAGTCAAAGCAGAGATTAAACCGAGATTAAATCCCTAAAAAGAAAAATGTGCGCTTCAGAGTCCCGACTTCAATCTTACACTCGCTGCGTTAATATGTTTTTCATACCCTGCTGCTCCTCATCTCCTGGCCTCTGAGAGCTCTATCAGGAATTTATATTCATGAGCTTTTACAACTAATGGTAACCCCATAGTTATCCTTGTACCACTATTGCTCTCTGCTAAATTAATATTAATGCATGTGAGCATTGGGTTCAGTTAAGTTTATGGGTAATCATATTCAGTTTATTCTTGGTAGGACACCAGTCACCGTGATTAAAAGCTGCACCAGCGGCGTCTCCCCAACAAGACGTGTTGGGCCTCCAGCTATTTTCAACCCATATGCGCCAAAGTGGCAACAACCCTAAAAAACACGGGCACGGACGTGTAAACTACACAACTCAGGACTATTTACACACCGCACTCACCAAAACACAATAACTCTTTGATTTGTCTAATTTCTACAATAAGTAGCTTGCTTTCCTCACTGGGGCAGATTTGTTAGCAGCATCGGGCATTAACATAAATCACGGTGATGTCAGGTATTGTCTCTGCACAAAATACTCCAGACTGCGCCCACTTAAAATCTCATGCTCATTAATTTGATCATTATCCTGGGTTGACCACATCCAGCCGTCCCCGTGTGGTGATGGATGTGGTCATCGCTCAGTCCCATTAATCTTGCGCTACCAGTTCTTGTGAAAAGCGAGGAGACGATAAGCCGGGATTCCACGTCTGAACGAGACAGAACGCGTACGCTGTGCTAATTATGATGCAAGCGTGCCACTCACCTTGTTTGGCTTTGCACGATATCCTGTTGGGCTGCAGGATGTACCCTTCTGTGCAGCTGCATCTGTATGACCCGTAGGTGTTGGTGCAGGTTTGGCTGCATGCTCCATACATGGCACATTCATCATGATCTTATGGAAAACAGGAAGAGAGTCATTTGTAACAAATTAGGTGCTCAAACATGACCCAAATACATAAAGTATACTTAATGCGGCCTCACTCTGGCACCTCAGGTATAATTACTTTTATAAGCAATGCGCTGCGCTGTAACGGCGCTTTCTCACGCCTCCCCCAGCAGAATCAAACTCCAGCAGCACTCCCACTTTGTGAAACTTTTCCTTTCCATAATTATGCAATTCTACGCACAAGTTATGTGCAGAATTCAAATAATTCAGTGCAACTGTAGCAAAATCATGTCCTGTGCCCCACACCATGAAGAACATAAAAAAAGCACGAAGTATTTGTATACATGTGTAAGGATGTGTGTGTGTCTGTGCTGTGCATGAGGCCCAGATGGTTCTCATATAGGCAGCAGCTCCTGCTTATTCAACTGAAAGAAGTGTGGCCGAGGGCAAAAGGAGAGACTTGCACGGAGAGGAGGGAGGAAAAGGGGGGAGCGCTCCATGGCAGGAGGCCCCACCAGCGGTGCAGGATCCTACCTCTGCAGCTCGTCCCGTCCTCCCCAACCTCAAAGCCGTCAGCGCAGAAACAGAAGGTGCCGTTTCTAGTCATGACGCAGCCATAGCGGCACCGGAGCTCGTGGCAGGCTGACAGCAGCTCTGCAGGGGGGACAGGAAGAAAGGAGCAGAGAAGAAAGGCCATAAATGAGTAGGTGGAATAGGAACTTACTTCTTTGATTATTCAAGCTGCCCATCACAAGTTTGCTTCGATCATTCACTCAATGAATGTAAATGACAGAAATTACAGACGCTCCAATGTAAATGTTAGCTACGGTATCTCTACAGGAAGGAACGAGCTGAAACAAATGTCACTGTGCTGATTATTAAATGTCAAACAACACGGGCCGGAGGAGACTGAAGACATCAGCATTTAAATAACATTAAACTGCATGTTTCATAAGTCCGATATAAACGATCAGACTTATGAAACGAAAACATATTGACAAACTTTGTATTGTTAACTCGTCAAGTGACAAACGGGCTGGTAACGGTGCTCAGGAAGCCAACGCTGTCGTGTTGTGATGGGTTATGATGCTCTGGATGGGAGAAAAATGGCTAATTATGGCGTGATGAACATTCAGCAGAATAAAAACGAATAAATGGCACAGTGGGAAGAATAACCCTCGAAACAAAGCTTTAATAGGGCAAAGACAGATATGTCACTGCTGAACATTAATTAATGTCAACTTACAGCCCCAAAGATAAAGGACTGTATTGATTGTGCTCCGGCTTTCCTGCGCTAACCATTTCAAGACATTATGAAATGCTGCTGCAGACCGATTCATTTCGTGACAGGTTGCATTCACATTCAGTAGCATCATGGGAACACAATGACAGTCGGAGCTCGAGTTATCATTACTTTCTAAATGATGGTCTTTGGGGGGGTTTTGTTGTAATTTTGTTATTTTTAAGATCTTGATGAGTTACCAGGAGTTGGTTTTTCTTGCCGGGGAGAGGGAGGTCTGGGCCTCTCTGCTGCCCCCGCGACCCGGCCTCGGATAAAGCGGATGAAGATGGATGGATGGTTTTTCTTGCTAGCTCAGTGACCAATTTCACAACGCTGATTTCAAACAGTGGAGATAAATATCACCAAAACAAGCAGATGATCTTTGAATATGACATTATCATTGTCAGTAACATATGCAACACATGCTGAACCTGTAAGTCTTCAATGGTTGAATTGATTTTAATGAGGTCATAATAAAACGTCTCAGTGTTAAACTCGACTTCGGTGAGCAAAGAATAATTTTACTGACATTAAAATCTCAGAAATGGCTGCTGTGGTCCCACAGCGCTGAGCTTTCTCTGTCTTTGCTTCATAAAGCCTCAGAAAGTTTGACTGACAGGCAGCAGAACTTAAAATGACTGAATTTTTATTTGGGGGCAAACAAAGCGAGCAAATACAGAAGTATTAAAATGGTGAATGCTCAGTGACCTTTGGACCTCCTCCCAGGCTCATGGTGGTGAAAGACTTCTGGGATAATAAATAAACAGCTGCATTATGAATCCAAAGAAAACAAAACATCTAAAGTTGCTTTTACGTGCTTAAAGGACGTGCGTTTGACATTAGTCGTATTTTCAGGACTCGACACACCAGAAGAGTGCAAGAATTCTAATTTGTGTTGTACAGTTATTTCATTTTTAACCTTAATTTATATTTTATTCCTTCCTAGTTAAATTTACCCTTTTTAATTTTTCATATTTATTTCCTATCTTATTCATAGCCTTTTCCTTTTTTGTTCTCTTTAGGTCACGAGCAGTTGTCCAAGCATTTCACTGCATATCGTACTGTGTATGACTGTGTACGTGACAAATAAAATTTGAATTTGAATTTTGAATTTGAGTCAGTAAAGCAGTGTTTTGCTGCACCACAAACGCATTAATTGAAAACTGCCAAGTGAAGTTTAGCACAAAACACACTGAGTGCCGATCAGACTCGACACTCAATGAAACTAAACCATGAGTCCAAGCACTCGACTCCAGATAAGGACGAAAGCTGAGAACTGATGCAGTGCAGCAGCAGTGTAGATTCTGAAAGACATCTAATTTTTCACAGGTGGTTTAATAAAGCTTAATGCCACAGAAGAACTGAGTGCAGTCTGGGGCTGTTGAACCTCATCCTCCTCCAAAGCGCTGCAGACGTTTCCATTCCACCAAAATAGAGAAAGGCCAGGACGCCGGGTGTTACTGCGCTGAGAGAAGATGTCAAAACCCCATCGAGGTCCTGACAGGACCAACAGGTCTGAAACAACCACTGCAAGAAACTCTACGTATATGATAAAGGTGCTGTGGTTTCATTAGCAGGACGTCTTTATACATGTGACCTGTGCTGGCTGAGAACGTTTGCAGGAGAAGGAACGACTGTGTTCATAAAGACTGTTTACATGGTTTTACAGGTTTACAGTGCACTGACTGCTGCCTTAGCCAACACTGCTAAAAATATTGATGAAGAGCTGATGTATTTTAATTAAAGGATAGCTTTCGCATCCTGCAAAACAATCAACTTTTACTGATATAATCTAATTACTTTATTTAAACCAGGCTTTAAATTTGTTTAGATAAAATACTCATTCAACATTTTATAAATGATAAGCTATCTCATGAAAGAAGTACATTTGTGATGGAATCATTTTATCAGAGGCTACATTCAAAGTTCAGGTAGTCGAATAATTTCACAGGACCTCTTGTGTTTCGGCTGTTTTGGGGTTATACAGAGGTTATATATTATCCCTTTGTGCTGGGCATGAAGGGATCAAATATAAAGCAACACCACTGGCAAAACACAGAAAGGTAAAGCTGCACAATAAAACATCAAACAGCCCATACAAAAGGCACAGGTTGAAAATAACCAGAATTACAATCTCATAGAAAAAGCCACAGGCCGGTAAAATGTGCCTGCTTGGATAAATCCACTGTAACTGGCTCCTATCTCACCGATCCATTAGCATTTGAATGGCTTCAATTGCCACTTCAAGCTGCCATTCACTCTGAATACACTACGTCACTGGACGCCTGATGACTCTGATCATCAGAGATTTTCCTGAGTGTGCAACACGTGCTGTACGCACAGCAATGAACAAGTTCACTGATTCTATTCAAGCTCTACTTAGATTCAAACGATATATCTCGTTTTGTGTGTAAGGCACCATTTCACTTAATTAAAAGGAACAAAAGCAAATGTTTACTGAATACTGTGTGGATCCCACGCAGCCTGTGCATTATTCATCACACGGTGTGGAACTAGCACACTTCCCTGTTGCAAAGCAGTGTGCAAAACGAGTACACGGCAGACTTAAGATTTTCAACGCTAATCCTTATATCGTCTCAAAGACACCATGTGATCAGCTTCCCCTCGTGGCAGATACAGAGTGCTGTGGGGACTGTGTACGTGCCACCGAGCCTCCTAGCTGCCTTTCACACACCTAGAGCTGTGTGCTGAACATCAGTAAATAGTACAGTGAATGTAGTAGCCTTGATGTGGTGGTCATCCACTGTGCAGCGTGCCTTAAAATATGTGAGAAAGGCTGCTTTGGTTCTGCTCTCCAAAGTATCGTCTTTACAAAAATTGGCATTAACTGGAATGTAAAACACACTGCTCATCACTCTCACAGCCACCTGGCAAAGATGCACGAGCGGGACACGAGCGGCCTCAAATGAACAAAGCATGAATAATTTGTTATGACTTTACCTTAAAAGAAATTATGCTCACATGAGCAAAACTACTTGTGAGTTTGTCCACTTCGTTTCAGCTCTTTGGAAAAACATTAGTGCTTCATAATTACTAAAATATATAAATGTAAAACATGTCAACTGTCATCATTCTGAAGCACAACAGCAAGCCTGGTCTAATTTGCAGTAATCAGATGTACGAACACAATGATTCTAGCAATTGCACAAAATTAATTCCATCTGTTTTCACATCATGCTTCACTTAAAAACACTGTTTGCATCCCAGAGGAGGCTCAGTCTGTTTAGTTTGTTATGATCCTCTCAGATTCAGGATTTTTTGAACTTTTTCATAATTTGCAACGCTGAGGTATATTTGGTGGAACGAGCAAATCACGGTCCAGGTCTAATGGATTGTTTTAAAATAATTGAAAAGCTGATTCCACTTGTACGTCCGCTCATCAGTCCAACACAAAGGCATGCCTCCGCCCGCTCCGCTAGCCCAGCAGAAGTTTCTCACAGCCTCCACTCTCCAACACACAGATGGCAGAGTATGAATGATGAGTGTGGCACTGTTCCTTTGCCAATACTGCCAACAAGTCTCACCACGGGCACGAGAAGACTTACCCGAGGCTGAAAGTCAGAACGCCCCATCTGGCATAATTACGGCCTCCCTTTAGGGATCGCGGTGGCCTTTCCCCGAAACGTCTTTGCAGTGAGGGCCTGTATGTAACGCAGGACCAAATGTAGACACGTCTAACGCAAAAGGTAAAAGCGTAGTTGGCTCAAGGACCTTTTCGTGATTTTCTAAGCTTAAATTAGGATCTTCGCCTGTTACTCGTCTGTCGCTGTGGTTGGTATCCTCTAGGTGGCAAGAGTGACAAGATTGATTCCACAGCAGTGAAATTGGGTCATATATTCTCTCAGGTTCAAACATTCAAGAAGCGTGCAGGGGAAATAACATTTGTGCAAGATGTGCCGTGACTGCAGTGACACGATTTATTGACAAGTCTTTAGAAAGTTATCTGGGAAGCTTAAGTGTGTCAGCTTTGATGTGACGTGGAGTTGTCCGGGTGGCGCAGAAGGTGGAATTTTCCCTAGAAATTGAGAGATAAATGCACTTACACTGTAGCTGCTTGGTTGTTTTATCCAAATGTAATCCTGCATCTCAAACTAGGGCTCAAATGTGACAGTAAACGTCGTTAATCCCTCAAAGCACAATTTGCTGAGAGATTTGGGAACTGGTGCGCAGCCAGGCTTCTGACATGCCCTTAAATATTGGAGGAAACGTCTCGGGTGTGTGTGTCAAAATCTTCTAGCAAACAATGAAATTTTAATTCTAAACACTCCTGAGGAAGATTATCTGCTGTAATAGTATTTGATGACACCAGATTGTTTCCTCGCATTAGAGGGAGCAATGATATGACTGACAATATCTCGCCAGGCTGTAGAATAACAAAGTGAGACGCATGAAATATTGATTGCAGATATCTGCAGTTGTTTACATATTGTGTTGTGGGCCTGACAGTCGCTTGTAACTAAAAAAAAACCCCAAAAAGAAACCTGACACGGGACTTGAGATTCCTTGAAGCCTCCAAATCATCAAATGCACGTATCTTTAGCAGATGTTTGGAGAGAAAATTACCAGCTCATATTTTCTGGTAAAGTGAGTACAGCGTGGCAGGGTAACACTGAAAGGACTGCCGTAGCACAGCAGACAGGAAAGTGATCACTTTGACTACTTACTGCAAATGTTCCATCCATTAGAGGGGCAAAAATTTAATAAATATGCTAATATGTTACAGTCTATGAGGCTGGATGGCAGGACATTTCCAACCTACTGAGAAACGCTGAAAATATGGAGCCGTGTTGGTGGCGAGTCGTTTTGGAACAAGAGCATCACTTATCACAGACTCCTTCACCCTGGAGAAAAGTGTTTGTTTGTTTGTTTGGGTTGTTGTAATGAAAAGTTAATCAAGTGAGATAATTGAACGTTGTTCAGAAACAGAGGGTGGGAGGAGAGATCATGTTTGACACTGTTTATTCTTTAAAAAAGCTTCATCACCAGAAAATATAGGAAAAAAATGGATGCAAATATTTTCAGGATTAGTCCAAGATGCTGATCTCAGTAACAGATTTGAAATGCTCGAGAAAAGAGACAAAGAGGAGAGACGATACGCACGTTTCTTTCTTCTGCTTTCAGCCAGTGTAAGTCTGAAAGCAACATTAACTCAATAACTCACATCGGTGCGCAGAGGGCAAACGCATCGCCTTTGACAAGTTGTGCTATGACACAGAAATCATCGCTGCATAAAAGTGCAGATTACCCTTACGTAGCAGAAATAGATTTATATATTTGGGAATCAAATGCATTAAAGAGCTTGTCAGAGCGCCGGGAGAGGCATCCGCACCTCGTCACTGTAACGCTCAGAGGATGATTCCTGCCGACGGACACAGACTGAGACGGGCACAGGTTCACTCACAGTCCAATCAAATCTGCACTCCACTGAAAGCAATTTGTAACAATGTTTATTAGTTATTACAAATTTAAATCATTTGACGTCATTTGTTTCCACAGACCAGAGCCCATATATCTCTGCCACATGCCTCATTTTCAGACAGAAGCAGGGATGTAAGGCCTGAACCTTAAAGTCTGGGTGCAGCCTGACCCTGAAATCATTCAAACTTCACCTGAAACCGAAGAAGCAAGGAGCCCAGGTCTGATTTAAACAAAGGATGAGAGGATTGGCAGTCAGTGAGGACTTAGAGCATTGGCGTCAAACTCTGGCCCGTGGGCCAAATTTGGCCCGCAGCCTAATTACATTTGGCCCACGAAGCCATACCAAACGACTATCAGAGCTGGCCTACTGGTATTATACAGCTAATATATAAATTGTTTAGTATTAAGCTTTGCTTGTTCCATATTCAGTTTTTCAGCAAAACGTGTTTGAGTCCATAAGAAAAGATTCATTCTTATATCTGGAGCAATAAATATATTTCAATAAATATTAACGTTAGCCCGCGACTTTGTTCCAGATTTGAATTTTGGCCCACTGTGTATTTGAGTTTGACACCCCTGATGTAGAGGGTTCAGTCTGCATTTAGATATTATCATATTAATAATAATTTGAAGGCTAATTTAAGTCTATAAAAATATTCTCAGCGTGGATAATAAAAGTGTTAGTTGTGGTTCTAACATTTCAAAGGTCTTATTTATAGGTGTCACTTATCTGGAAATAGTAATAAAAACATATTTTGCTTGTCTAAGTAACAGAGAGACTGCAGAGGCATTCAATCCCAAGAACGTTGTTCTGTCTCTTAATTAACTGCATGAGCTGATATCCTCGTGCAACCAACTAGTATATATGTAGCACATCTGTATTTTTGTGTGTATAGCAATACAAACATCTGCATACTTCACTTATTTGTACATAATCTGTACATAACTAGTCCCACCTTTTACACTATCTTTATCTGTACATAATCTGCTCCTATTGCACTTCTGATTAGATGCAAACTGTATTTCGTTGCCCTGTATTTATACATGTGTAATAACAATAAAGTTATTAAAGCTGTGCACAAAATGCACATTTGCAAAGGGGTAAAATGGCACAGCACAGCACACAAAGTTAAACGAAGCAAACTGTAAAAGTAAATATTATTTGATCCTATTTTCTGACACAAATAATGGATGGTACATCCTGGCAACCTCATGACTCACCATGGGAACTAGTGGGTGTCAGCTGTATCCATTACTTTTAATTGGCCCTTGGAAACAGTGTAATCTGTGTTATATACAGCGCTTTTGTGTATGCCTGTGATTTCTACATTTGCAGCATGTTTCAAATGTACTTTTGAGTTTCTGTGCTTGACTTGTGTTTCTGTATTTCAAGTTTTTTCCCATCTGCATCACATTTGATGGAGTTTGCTGTATTTGCAGAGCATTTCTGCATTTGCTGGAGTTTTCTATGTTTGCCCCTTATAGCTGTATTTGGTCGTGCTTTCTCCATTTGATTGGATCCTCTCGAGCTGCAGTGTGTTGAGCACTCCAGGAAGAAATTGAGAGAAATCACTTCACCGCTATCTTTTATCCCCAACATCTCTTGAGCTGCTGGACCTCACGACTGCCTCCCCAAACCTCCTAAAAATCAAACTCATCAGTCTGTTGCTCTTTTAGCAACACACATAACCCAATTCATGTATCTGTCTTTGCCAAACATCAAACACAAGTGAGCGGCTTTTTTGTTGTTCCGTGAAACATTCTTTGGTGAGCAAAAATAGCACAGGACCCAGCATGCACCGAGCACAGTAGCCAGACATGACAGCCAATAAGTTATTTCTGTTGTTTCCCCAACAAATTAACAATAACTAGCTCCAGCTGAGGTTATTACATTACAGCAGCTTGAAATAATAATCACCAGCTTAACCCTCAGCCTACCACAGACTACAGTTTTTAAAATATCTCCCATGTATTCATTACAATGGTTTATACGTTTAATAAACCTTTTGTAAAGACTGCTTATTGTTGTTTTTAAGACAGTATTTTGGCTTTCTGGATGATCTCAGTCAAACATTAAGTCTAACTATAAACTGTCAGTAACAGGCAGGCTGTCAGTCGTTCAGTTCAATAAAGATTTATTTATATAGCACCAAATCATAACAGCAGCCGCACAGGTGCTTTATATTGTAAGGTAAGGACCTTACAATAATTCAGAGAAACGCCAACATTCATATGACCCCCTATGAGCAAGCACTTTGGCGACAGTGGGAAGGAAAAACTCCCTTTTAACAGGAAGAAACCTCCAGCAGAACCAGGCTGAGGGAGGGGCGGGGCATTAGCCAAGGCCAATTAGGGGTCATGGCAGACGATCAGATTATTCAGGTAATCTGAATACATTTTCTTATAACCTCTCGGTCTCGCCGCAGTTTTATTGAAGTTTTTTGACAAAAGCAGAATCTAAGGATGGTAAAAAATTAAAAACTCGCTATAACAATTTTTATTTGAATGCAGATGACATAAATAACATGATACTAACACAATATTTTCTTTCTCGATAGACTGTAACCTGTCCAGGTTGTACCCCACCTTTCACCACCGAGGCAACCGCCACATATGATCACGCCCACTCAAGACGTTGTGTGAGATTCCACCGGAGGCGCCGTCTGAAGCCTCGCAGCAGCTCTTTGGTTAAAATAGCACCCAGTCTACTTTTTATGGAACCTGCATCACCTTCCACACAGCAGGTGAGGAGAGAAGGAAGAACAACGCAGGAAACGTATAGAGAAGCTTCAGAACTTTCAAAATAAAAGATTCTGGAACACTCCTGGCTTATCTGTGCGAGAGATGTGACGTTAAAGATACACACCCAGTGTGTTAGCCATCGGGGACGGGTTCATTTTTCATGGGAGAAGTTACAATAATGCATTAAGCTTAATGTTATTCTGTTGTCTTGATTGATGCAGCAGTTTATACATAAGCCTCGCTGAAACAGAAGGATTAAAATCTGCATATTTTAACAAATGCAGATTCATATAGAGATAATTACACAATATAAATATTGTACTACACATTACACATTATGAATGACACATGAGACAGATGACACAGAACGCTGATCTTTCCCTAAGAGAACATAGGCTTAGCACAAAGGAGAGAAATTGAGACCCGGCAAACTTTCCTAGTGGGGGCAAAGCTGAGAATCGGAGCCCACAGAAGGATGATATGGAAGAGTGAGAAGCAGCACTGTGTGCCAGCAGTGGGGGAAATGATTGAAGAAGCTCTTTCACTGGCAATGAGAGATTCAGCACATGCATGGCAGATTAAACAGAACGCTATATTAGAGTAGGGCCTGACTGCTGCATGTGTATTCAGTATGTGAATGAAGTTATTGGGGGACTTATGCTGTCTGAGCTAGCTTCACAGGGCTCCACTGAGACCGGGATCTCAACAAAGCATGAATTATATCTATTGTGTGCTGTTTTTGATATTCAAATTGACCTGTTTTCCGTCTGACTATTTTTTCTGCGCCGCACTTTGTTATCAACAAATGAACCGATTTGGCTGTAAATGTCAAGTAATGATGAGCTATTACTAAATAAGGCTGTTGATGATTAATGTAATGGTGTGGGTCGAGATTGCTCTGGGATAAATGTAGCAAAGTACTTGTTAATGTGTCGCTTAAATGTCAGTGGAAGTAAAAGACGTCGGGAACCGCCTGTCCTCCTATAGGCACATCTCTTTGAGAGCAGCTCAGATTATTTGAAAGCATTTATTGTAAAGGAACCTGTGCAGCTCTGGACAAATAGCGATATATTGCGTTATAACAAGTGAACTGTTGTCTAATACTAATTTGTACCACAAGATGGTGGCAGGTGTAGAAGAACAAGCAAACAATGCCCGTCATCCACAGCATCAACTCCCAGAAAGAAACCATGAAACTCAGAACTATACAAGAATGCATCACAGCAGCTTCCTACTGCTGGAGACAGCTGGAGACTAAAGGACTAAATGAGAATGGGAAGATCAAAGCTTTTAATGCTAATGTTTGCCATGTAGCAACAGCTTCCAAAGGGAGACCATTGTCTGTTATTACCGACTGCTCCGGGTTTCCACCAGAGGATTTGTTGAGACTGTAGCTAACCACTTGCTGTGACTTAGCTTGCAGCAGTAATACAATCATTAGAGTGATTAGCATTTCATAGCTATCAACCAAGCTTGCACAGGGTTCACAGAGCTGGAGCCTATCCCAGCTGTCATATGGCAAAATACCAGGTACACTCTGAACAGGTGGCCAGTCCATCATGTGGCCAATACAGAGAGACAGACAACCATTCACTTGCATCCCCACTTTTAGAATCCCCAGTTAATCTGAATAAGATGTCTTTGGACTGCCAGAGAGCATAAACACTCCCCACAGCAGGGCTCCAGCCCACCACACATCCTGCACCCACAACCCTCCTACTGTAAAAGTGCTAACCTGTTAAATGCATTGCCACTTTAAATCGATATACAAAATACTGCTTCAGGCTTTGTGCTGCTTTTGCATGAAGGAGGGAATAATAACAACTCATCCTAGCATCTAATTTTACTGGAGAGTATTGCATCACAATTTACGTGTATGCAAATCCCGTTTTATTGTATGCTCACGATGTGTACAGCCAAGGGCACATGATGGGCAAACACTGAAATCGATCCCATTACTCTGCGTCCGTGTTCATATGATTATTTTTGGTCACCTGTGTCTGAGTCATTAAACCTTCAGCTGATTTTGTCTTGATGGGAAAAATATGTACATTAAAGTTTTGTTAGGCAGAGGGTTTGATTTCTCAGAATGTTTCAGTCTATGGATCAATCGATCAACGCTGTCTCAATAAGCTACAAAAGATAACATCCAATTTAAAAAAAGCTCATCCTCAGAACTCAGACAATAGCTAAGGAAGGCATTAATCTGACAAAACAAGACTTTCTAATCAAATTGAAACCAATTTCAGAATTTGAACTCAAAATATAAACAAACTGTTGAGATGAATGGCAAACAAAGCGTGAGGAAAAGGTCGCCGGCTGTTACTTTTTGGTTACGTTACTGTACTTTATGTAGACATCGACACAGCAGCGGCAGCACTGAGCTGGCATCAGTCTATCGATGATCTTTGATGACGCTGCTGTTAATGTGTCATCAAGTGTCAAATCTGCCTGCGAGATGAAACGCACCAACCAAAGAGTTTAAAAGTGATGCTTCTCTTAAACTGCTTGAAACAGGCAAAGACAAAAATAATCACTGTGATATTAAGCATGATTTCATTTCTGAATAATAATATTTAACATAAACATAAATGGATAGAACTTTACTTCGGCTTTAAGCCTTTTGTCTTTTTCACCACATTCATTTAAAGAAGAGAGCGTTCGCTTTCTGGGACCGCTCTAAAGATAACATATGAAGCCACAAGTTGAATTCTGTTTATTTAAGTCTGACATTTGTCTTCCTCAGTGCAAACAGCAGAGACTTCAGAGACTAACGGCACAACCGTGAGCATACGATTAAGAATGAGCAGGTTTCCTGAAGGTGAGCTAAAAGAGTTTGGTGGTTTTCCATATGGGCACCTTCATACCGAGGCCTCCCGGGACGTCGGCATGTATATTCATAAGAGGTGGGCAGGAAAGGCAGGGGAAAAAAGTTTTAAGAAACACAGCTGGCTGCCTAAAACTTCTCTTTGGTGACCTCAATTTCTCCTGCTTGCCGATGAGTCGGGTGTGTCCGTGTGGGACTGAGCATCCTGTACAGTGTAAACACAGACGAAGCATAACGGCTTATGTCATTGCAAAAAGGCAAGTTTAAAAAAGGAAAAGACAGAAGGAAATGTGAAAAATAATGAATGCATTAATTATTTAATAAATCGATGTATTTTTCATGCAGGACTGATTTATTCACTGAGAAAGAATCGTTCTTTTTATTCCTTGAGGCCAGGATGTATTCAAAGCAGCCGACAGCACGGCTGCATTAAGAGGTGAAGTGTTTGTAGTCCGATCACACGCTCTTACACAAACTATCAGATAGTGCCTTCTGAAGGAATTTACAACACAAAGATGCCACGAAACATGTTCACTGATAAATGATGTCCAGCATAACATCAGAGGAGAAACACTAAAACAGCTTAATTTGAAGAAAAGCTCCTTTCAGCTGCTCGCTCACTTTTGAAGAGGTCACCACAGTGGATGAATCAGCATGTTCGATTTTACAGCGCATGCTTTTCCTGACACGAGCTTCCCGTTTATCCGAGTTAGTACCGGGAACACTGAAGGTTGTGACCCCTGAGGTTTGTGTCTCCGGCTGGTCTCGACCCTGGGATTTGTCACGTGTAAGGTAATGTGTTAATAAGGTTTAATGTAGAATTTGTAGCAATAAGCAAATCATTTTGTTTTATATAAAAATATAAATTTTTTATGTAATTTTATTTTTGTAGCGATTCATTTAATGTTAAACATGGATAACTCAAGACAACAATAACAAACAAGCATCATGTTTCATCATATTTGCTGATTTTGTATCATCAAGTTACCTGTTAACTCATAAGCAGCGTCGGTCAAGTTACTTGAAAATGGTAATTAGTTACTAATTACTGATTACTTCTCCCAGAAAGTAATCCTGTTACTTTACTGATTACTTATTTTCAAAAGTAATTAGCTACTTTATTACTTTTAAAAACATGATACACAACCTGAATATGTAATAAAGCAACAGACCTTTCAGCTGTTTTTCTGCATAATCAATCATATAAAATTAAATCAAATGAAAAAGTCTATTTTTTAAAAATTGTTTTATTAGTTTTCATCTTTTAACTTCATGCATCGAACGAAAATTAAATTACATGCAACTGTCTCTGACTGGAAGAAATGTGTTTAACATGTAAACCTATTTCCTGCATATTCCAGCACATAAAATAATTTATGTGTGTGTGTGTTTACTTATAGATTCAAGTAAAACACAGTAAAAAATAAATAAAATCAAAGATTCAGTGTCTCTTAAATCACCCGTTTAGCAGGAGTGGGGTTTGCCCGGGAATAGTAATCCCTTACTTTACAAGTTGAAAAAAGTAATCAGATTACAGTACTAGGTAATCCGATTACTTGTTAACTCATTAACTCACACCTCAAACACATCTTCTGGCGTTACTGCCCATCTGTGCTCATAACTGAAACACTAGTAAATCCAGGTGCATCGTGGGTAGTTCTGATGAGCTACACAGAAACATTCACATGTGCTGTATAAGATTCCTAAACACGCTTCACCTGTTTGCCATCTGTTGTGTTGATGGTGAAAGCAGGCTAATAAAATGTTCTCATTAATGTCAGAGAGAAATTGTGAGACATGAAAAACACAGTGGGAGTGGGGTTTAAAATCCCTGACATCCTGACTCCAACACACTGTTCAGAAACTTGAAATGCAAAGTAGTACATTCAAATTAAGCCACTGCATGAAAGAGTGTGTTTCCGTGCTTCTGGGTGCATTGCCACTTCATGTATCCTGCATTTTTAGCTATAGGAAAAAATAATGTTTTTTAAGTGTCCGTAGGACGCCTTGAAACAATGATCTGTAAAACCACATAATGACTTGTGTAATACACAAAATAAAATAACATGCAGGGGCTCCTTCATATATATAGAAGTCTTTACTGAAGCCCTTAAAAGTTAAGATAAATAATAATTTGGAAAATGGACATAAAGGCTAATTAGATTTGAAATGAGCCAGAAAAGACCAGTCTAAGAATATTACAGGGACTGCTTACTGTAGGAGATACATGGAGTTAATGCATCAGGACCCCATAACACGTCTGTGTGACTGATACTTTCAATGCTTTGTATCTTTTTTTAATTGGCAGAAAAGCTGAATGTTTAAAAATACTTTGTAGTTACTCTTTGTTCTGTACAGTTAAAAAAAGGTTTAAAGCTTTGTTCAAAATGCAGGAAAGTCAAACCGACCACAAAGCCTGCTCATCCACTACTCCTTCCCTTAAACACACTACGCACAGTCATAGAATCAAGTAGAAGATTTAGCAGCTGATAGATTTTTATCACCTTGTCCTCCCAGCATCGATGGATTAACTGCTATTTTTCTGCACTTGTTGACACACTTTAGCACCAGTATGGCAGGAGATACCTGAGCCTGCAAAACCGTCCCTCTGCGCGCTGCTAGTGCTGACTTGAGCATATCTCCCAGGTGGCCTTTTGCATTTTCATTAAGTCTGACATGACACACACACACACACACACACACACACACACACACACACACACACACAACAAAACAGTATCAGACCAGGGGTTTCAGACCCCTCGTTTTAGTTTGCTGTGCAGATAATCGGCAATAACGTGTCATCCCTTAATAGCATTGTGTAGCTCAGAAACACAAGCCAGAGCAGCGAGCTGTGCTGTTACAGCTGGATCGTACTTTTGTTTTCAAGTCCAAACCAAGTCTTATTCTAGCATGAAAATTTAAGCTTTAATGTTAGGTTCCACCTTAAAGATGACAGGTTTAGCCGTTTGTACGACATGTATAAAGAGACAGAAGCTAGCATAACATTAGCTTATAACCAGCTCTTATAGCTAACATTACAGCAGCTGTTCAGAGGTGGGAGGGTTACCTGTCTAATGTGGTGACAACAACTAACTGCCACAATATCAGGAGCTACAACCGGTGGCAGCAGATGGCTGCTGGAAGTTTCTTCCTGTTAAAAGGGAGTTTTTCCTTCCCACTGTCTCCAAGTGCTTTCCCATAGGGGTCGTCTGATTGTTGGGGTTTTCTCTTTATCACTGTAGGGTCTTTACAGTATGATTAAATGAAGCTTCTTGAGGCGACTTTTGTGATTTGATGCCATATAAATAAAACTGAACTGAATGCTTATGGACACTCCCGACTTCAGTTCAGGAGACGAGATTTCAGGTGAGGAGGAAGAGGATACGGTGGAGGTGAGGAAGGAGAATTCAGTTTAATTCAATTTTATTTATACAGCACCAAATCATAACAGTCACCTTGAGGTGCTTTATATTGTAAGGTAGACCCTACAATAATACATACAGAGACAAACCCAACAATCATATGACCCCCTATGGGCAAGCACTTTGGCGACAGTGGGAAGGAAAAACTCCCTTTTAACAGGAAGAAACCTCCAGCAGAACCAGGCTCAGGGAGGGGCGGGGCCATCTGCTGGCACAGGTTAGGAGTGAGGGAAGAGGAAGATGATGAAAATTAAATTTACAAATCCTGCTCATATATAGCTTGAAAGAGCTTTTGTGTCTGCAGATTAAAATTATCTTATAACAGCAACTTATCAGTAGCTTTAGGTGTTTACAGTGTTTTTCCCATTTCCTCTTATTTCTGGAAAAATAATTCTAGCATAATTATGCTGAAGTACAGAGGGCTAAAAAGGGCTTAATTTCAAAAACAACACAATTACTGTTTAGTGTGAGTGTAGAGTTTTGTGCCTCGTGCCAACAACAAGACATTTTCAGTCTTCACAGCTCAGAGTCAGAAGCTACCACTTCCTTGCACCGAGCACTCACACAGAGACAAAGCCCAGCATGACTCTGACTGTCTTACAGGTCAGAAAAGGTGGTGTTTTCAGCCAGACAGCAGCTACTGTTGTGCCAAGACTGCACCAATCATGAGGCAAATGCTGCCTTATCACAGAAGCCAGGTGTCCATAGCAGCTTGGTCCTCTTGCTAAGAAAGTGAGCAACAACAAAAAACTTGTGTACAACACAACACCTGGTGTTACCGTCCCGCTGTTTCTCTTGCCTGCTCTGACAGCGTGGATGATAGAAAGTCACCTTGGCGCAGAGTTTCACCCAAAAAGTTCCAACGTGCCAGCTCGAAGCACTGTTTCACACATTCACGTCTGCAGTTAAAACTTATGGGTTTAACAGTGCACATCGGTTTGAATGTGAAAATTATCCTCAAACTTCCATAATGGAGGAAAAGCACATTTAAATGGCCGTAGTTTAAATAACTAATCTCTAATGCAAAGCAAATTAGCACGAAATAAAAGTGAAGCATTTTCCACAGCTATTATACAAATCCAATACTGACTCAACGGGTAAAGTAAATTCCACAATCTTAATAATCCCAATATGATGAGTGTGATCTGACTAATTACCGCGATAATGAGGATACTTATTAATTTATGTATTCTCAAACCCAAGGCAAAGGGAATGTGAAAACACCGTTAACTCTTACCTCGACAGTGAACTCCTTCATCGTAGCCGTCGTCACAATCTCGAGCTCCGTTACACAGTTTGTTGAAGTGGATGCATTTTTTTGTCCCGGTACACTGCATGTGATTCAGGGGACATCTGATCACCACCTCTCGTGCACCTAAAGCAGCGAGAACAAAAAGACCAAC
Organism: Astatotilapia calliptera; assembly: GCF_964374335.1. Lineage (NCBI taxonomy): Eukaryota > Metazoa > Chordata > Actinopteri > Cichliformes > Cichlidae > Astatotilapia > Astatotilapia calliptera. Next base: position 36,010,916 of record NC_137437.1, on the reverse strand, counting down.
ATTTATTTTAACATTATTAATTCATGCTTACTAAATGAACTTTAAGCATAAGGAAAATCATTTACAGTGGAGACAAAAAGGGCCACAGTTAATTAAAACAGCATATTTCATTGTAATCATTTGCATTTCTTGCACGTAATCACTTTTACTGGGTGTTTTTTCCTGCGTCTCCCCAAAATGCTGATACTCCAAGACCTCTTTCACAGGAGGACGAGGAACCTATACATATGCAAATGTCTTTGCACTTCACAGCATTGTTCTTTACACACAACAGATGTTCGCCACACTGCTTTGCAGACACATCGGTGACGTCCTATAACAAACGGCCCGACTCTCGCCGTCAGCCAGCCAAACGGCACGGAGCAGCTGTTTAAGGATTCACGAGGCCCGTAGGTGACCCTCGTTCACGCAGCAGCCACCAGAGCACATAAAACACAGCTGACCAATACACCGGCACAGTAAATGTGTCACAGCACCACCTTAACTACATTGATATCAATTACCAGTGTGCTGTTGCAGGCACTTAATGGGAAGATTTATCGTGCATGTGATGAGATCTGTAACAATCCCCAGAGTCCCCCATCCCGGCACACTCGGACCGCGCTGACCGGATGATTATCTGTCACCTGTCATCCTGTAAAGTTACGAATGCAGCAATTAATGTGGTTGTTCCAAGGAAAGAGCCCTGCAGATTCACACAGGGAACATGTGGACATGTTCGTTTCTTCTCCAAGGATTTTATTACCTTGAAATGGTGACGAGTGATGTTCTTTAATGAATGTGTCTTGGCTTTAAGCCCTTCAAGCGCTGATGATTCCCACTCTTTATGCCACATTTAGGTAAGTCAGCTCTATGTGACCTTGTCTCTGAGAGTTTATATTTCACATGAACAGCAGCCGTGTCAGCTGGGACCCAGAATGTGTTTGGAACACGAGTCCTTCAGATTCAGCTGTCAGAGGCTTCATGGATCTGAAACCTAACTTCCTCTCTACAAGACGGATCTTGAATCTGTAACTCTTCATGTTTAAAACACTGCTAGGGGTTTTGTGCATTCTAGTTATGTACTGAGAAATATAAAATGCACGTACACCTCGTGCATTTGGAAACAACACACTCTCACCTCAAACACATCTCCTTCTGTTGGGCGTTAAATGTGAAGTAAAGCTTTGAGTGGAAACGCTTCAGGACACACGCAGAGAGAGGGACTCGCTGCTCCAGTGTCCATTTGGCTAATTTGCTATTTAACACACAGCTGTAAGGGTCTCTGACAACATATCAGTGTTGTCCTCCTCTGCCTTTCCTTTCTCGCCGCATGGGTTCTAATCTAATGCGATAAGCGGAGGGATGGTGCATGAATATTCAGCGGCTCTGAGCTGTCATACAGGGGAACACAGATGGTCTCTCAATGGCTGAGGTGCCACAACTCCTTTGTGGATTGGCAGCCTACTGTACTACACTGGATGATCGCTTGGAGTGGAATATACAGTAGAGGATTAGGCTTCATCATATATGTTCACTGTAGATTATTAGAAATGAAGACCGTCTCTTTAAGCGCCTGACATCGTCTTTGAAATCACCAAACTAAGTGTCTAAAGGTTCGAACTGAAGAGTGAGATCCACAGAATAAAGCACAAGATTAAAAATTATTAGCCATATTAATCTGTATGAAATAATGTCAGCTGGAATGAGCGTCTGACAAACATAAAACCTTAAACAGAGGAAATGTGCACCCCAGTCAGATGCCAAAAATAAATACAAATAAAAATTGTGTGATAAAGATTAAAGCGTGCAGCTGTGTTACTGTGAGCGGGGCCATACCTGCTGCCACACACTTCTTTCAGAGCAGATATTTAACGTTAAAGTATAATTCATATCACTGATTGATTTCCAGTTAAGCCACAAAGGTGCAAATCAGCACGAGCCCCCTTACTGACATTAACACACCCACTAAGACCTGCTTCCAGGAAAGAAAGGTTCACGTCTGAGCTTCTCACAGGTTTTTATAGAGCGACTGCAGAGCCGAGCGACTGGCCACAGGTTTGTATCATCTCTGGGACAAATCGCTTTAAATACCACATTTATTCACCACAAAAACGTCTGATCTGGCAAAATCATCAATGCATTTTTTCAGGCAACTAGTGAGAGGTGGAAAGAAATGTGATCATTTTCACTGGTCAGCATTACAGATCCATCGGGGTCTCAGCCAAAGACACCAACTGTATTGTTTATTCTGTCTAAGCTGTTAGAGGTTCAGGTGTTACAGGCCTATAAGCTCACCTGTGTGATTTTAGAAAAATATGACCAGAAAAGAGCAAAATTCAATCCCAACGCAAAGTAGTTCATTTAAAATGAAACCACTGCACACTAAACAGCTGCCTGTGTTATTATATGTAAAGACACATACTACTAATAATGAACAGATAACAGATCTGTGGTCAGCATGAAGCTGGACACTCTGGTGACAGTGGCAGAGAAAAGGACACTAAAGAAACTGCTGGACATTATGAACAATGCTGGGCATCCTCTGCACACGGCCATAAACAACCAGAAGAGTCTGTTCAGTGACAGGTTGCTTCTCCCAAAGACAAGAACTAACAGACTTAAAAACTCCTTTGTCCCACACGCCATCAGACTGTTTAACTCCTCTCTGGAGGGGAGAGGGAGGGGAGACAGGAGGACAAAGGAGGGGGGGACAAGCAAGCTGCAGTGCCTCTTCACCTCACTGTGCAATACTTTTGTTAATAGTCAACAGTGCAATAGACCTCAATACTTGAAATGTGCAATTTCACTTGTATTTTTATTCCTATTTATTCTATTTATCCCCTTCGTATATTTTATTTATATGTGTGTGTGTGTGTGTGTGTGTGTGTGTGTGTGTGTGTGTGTGTGTGTGTGTGTGTGTGTGTATAATATTCTGTAACTCTGTAACTTAAAAAGATAAAAATGATTTTTAGCCAAAAGAAAAACATTTTTCAAAATTTCAACCTTGGAAAAATAAATAGCTCAAATTTTTCATCTGTTAAATTTATTCTCATTGACAGAATTTTCCATCTGTTCACTTCTCGTGACTTTTGGCTTTAGACGTAGTGTGAAACTAAATAATGTGGATGGGAACTTGATGAGAGCTTTGGAACCAGGTTAGAGGTCGTGACTAGTCGCTGCTGCATGGAGTTCCAGTCATGGTCCGGATGGTTGAGTCTAGGAAACGTGGCCACCATCAGGCAAAATGACCAGTACAGGAGGGAAATGGTGCGACAGCAGAGATCAGACTTTTCTCTGAGACCAAAGATCTTCAGCAATGAGAACATCAGACGTGACAGTGAAAGAACAACTGTTCAAAGAACAACAAGAGAAAAATCATTCTCCTTATTCTGTTAGATGCAAAACGAACCCTGCAAAGGTGCATCACCCTCGTCACAGACTGGCTCAAAGAACATGACAAGAGGCTGATTTAAAAGATAATTTCTTGAAAATAAACTAAAAAGCAGAAACTTTAAAGAGGGCCGATATCACTCTACATGGTAGAGACACTCACAGCTCCTCTGGGTCCGCGTTGTAAGTGTGGAACACCCAGGTGACCTGCATCAGGTTACAAACGCCCATATCTGAGCCATTCATCAGCAACAGCAGCTCAGGCCTGCTTCCAACACAGTGCGAGGGGCATCAGACTGTAACAGCAAGTTACACTCAGAATGATTCTTTGCCCTCATGAACACAGTAAAAATGTAACTGAAATATTTATTAAGGAGATTTGCTCGGTTTAAACTGAATATGTGCCAATTAAGCAAATTTCATTTGACCACATTCCACTAAATGTAGTGTTTTACATCGTACTCGTGTAACTAAATTACATGGAAAAGATACATGTAATCAGATTACTTAAAGTCACCGATGGCATCAGACACATTGCTGTTGCGTTCTGGACTGAGCTTAGATTATTCGCATTATTAAAGAATGACTAAAGCTTTTGTCAGTATAGAGACTGAGACACTGAGACTGATGCCTCCTCCTGGTTATTCTTCGCTCAGCTGGTGGGAACTGAGTGTTGTTATTGAGGTTAAATCTCTTTGAAAATAGTTTGTCATACTTTTGTTCATTTATTGGAGATGTAAAGATTCCAAATCTGGGGAAAAAAATAACATAAACATCGCGAGTATTTGGCTAATACGATTATATTTGCATCCACACCTCCTTCATGTATATTTTTAGAAATACTCTCTACAGTCACACAAAAGATGCTCCGATGTTTTTAAAGGCTAAACAGATGCTCAGTGGTGCGTTTCCCCGGTTAACATATCAGCATCTAGCAGCTCGCAGTGATCCTTCATGAATGCTCCTGTGTGGCTTAATCCTCCTCCTCTGTTTGTGTTTCCATTAATGCACCGAGCTGCTGCACTGTTGCACCTCTCCATGCGGACACGAGGGGGTTGGGATGTGCAAGCTGCCACATATTTGACCCTGTATGTGTCAGACGTGTGCACCCACTTCTTGGTCATAAAACATGTCTCCTGCACAATCAGTCCAGCCTGGAAAAAGACCGGGTTCACACACTCATCTTGGGAACGCCCATAATGAGCGTTAATGTCAGCACGGTAACAATACAAACGCTGACATGTTGGAATTAATCGATTTCCCTTTAAAACAAACCCAAACAGCCTCAGGCGTATTAAAAATCATTCACAGTAGAGTTAATGCTGCCACCTCACAACCAAAGGGTTGCTGGTTTGAATCCTGGCCTGACCCGATCTCTGTGAGTTCACATGTTCTGCGTGGGTTCCTCCCGCCGTCCACAGGCATGCGTGTTAGGTTAATGAGTGAATCTGACGAGGTCAGAGGTGTTTGTCACTCTGTGTTACCCTGTGACGGCTGGAATAGCTCGTCTACAGCCTTCATTTGCATACACAGAAGAAACTGGATATATGAGGTTTTTTATACAGGTTAATTAAAAATCATGGAGCTATTTTCCTACTTTGAGAAGTGAATGAGGAGAAACCAGCTGGGCCAAACTAATACCTCTATTTAATGTAAAATGAGAGGCTTCTAGGGGGGAATTTCAGCTGCAATGTTCATTATGATAATCATGTTAATCTGAGCTGCTGCCAGTTTGTGTGGAATAATGAATTCATAAAAGAAAATAACACAGAGCCTATCAGCAGGGGAAGCTGCTTGAACTAGCAAGTACAGGGCTTTATCATATCCCTTAGAAATAAAGATTTCATTTCCTTAATTTATGGTTAAAGTTGGCGATCAAAGAGGCATGGTAACGCCCGACCTGAGGCAACACCAATGTTGTTCCCATAATGGCTTTGTAACAGCATCGGGCTCTTTTGTAGTAAATCCTGCAATTACAGTGATATTAGCTATTGTACAGAACACATTTCTCATCTTTAAACTCGTTATCGTCTCTGCATAAATCTCTAATCTAATCATGAGCCGTGTAACATGTGCACATCATTTGGCTCAATCTGATCAAAAGCCAAAATATCAAGAACAGCAGGGACGGCAACAGCGTTCACTGCGCTGTGCTTTACCTGCAGGCCAGGCCAGTGCAGGCCAGTGCAGGCCAGTGCAGGCCAGTGCAGGCCAGTGCTTTCTCACTTTACTTGCAGAGAAAAACATCTTTGCATGTCAGTGAGACAATAAACACGAGCAGTGATTGGTTCATGGTTCAGACATGTGGCATTAAATGATTATTCTAGTTTATTTCACCTGCTGTGTTTCATATATGAGCGGCTGCAGTGAATCCATGTTTCATCACTGCAGATATACTGTACGGGGAAACAAGAAGAGTGACGCTGCTACAAATGATATTTGACACGAGTCATTTCTGTGTCGAGTCTGACTTTAAGTAAACACAGAACTTGGAAAAATTCATTAGGGAAAACTTGCCAGCTGACCTAATCACCCAGCATATTCATCCACACGCACCAGCGTGCAGGCGAGAGACTAACTTGCCCTGTAGCAATAAGAGCTCAAAAAGCCAAATGCGACGGCGGATTACTCCGTGGACTAATTCTGTATGAAAACCAGTCATTTCACGCCGATGGGCGACCACATTCATGCAAACTGCAGTGAAAAAAGAGCCGAGCCGTGCAGACGGCAGACACAGAGCAGGAGCAGAGACACAGCTAGCTGTCCAAGAGAAACCCAGGGAAATATTCCTGAAAGGACATTTAGGAACGCTGACACGTGACACGGAGCTGAGCAGGTTTTACTTTGAATGAGAGTAAACGCTCCCGTTCTCTGCTGTGTTAAAATACTTTTTCTGCCACAGTAAACACAGGCTAAAACTAAAACAACCTGTGGGCTGTTGTGGGGCTGAGATGGTCAGTGGACCTCAGGAACCTGCTGGTATAAATGCTGTGGGACTTCAGCTCCAGCCAGCTTTGTGTTTGTGTCGTTAGCCACAGCCATCGTAGCTGATCTTGGTGTGTTGCACACTGTGACCCTGCTAATAGCAGTAGTAGCAGCAGGACTGACTCTCACAGGATTCACAGTAAAAAAGGTTGCAGCACGTGGTGGTAACATAAATCTCTCACATCGCTCATAAGCTGTGTCACAGGTGTGGAAGAATACCCCCAGTGTAAAGGGTGTATTCATATTCCAGTTGTATCAGCTGTGTGTTTGTGTGAATCTAGAAGTCCTATAAATGGCTAACCCATCAGCACATATATGATGTGAAGTCACTGCTGTCATGCCTGCATTATCCTGCCTGGCCTCCGTGATGCTGTGGCTGAACAGTATATTTCTACCATGTGAGAGCGCCGCTGACGAGCCTCCAAACCCTCAGCGTGATTTGTTTGCACCAACAAGGCAGACAAACCTTGGACGGCTTATGAATGTGCACTGCCGCTACTTGTCACAAAATAAGTGCGTCATCCAAAGCATGTTGCTGAGACTTCAACAGTTCCCTGGCAACAAAGTGAACTACAAAAATGCGAGCTGATTATGTGCAATGTGGTAAACATGAGTTTGCTGCCATCACAGCTACATCTGAACAAGCCTAAAGCACAGCTCTCCTCAGCATGGCCTCTTTATGAAAGGCCCAGTGGTAGTTAGGGCTATTTAAAAGAATTATTTTCCTGTGTGACCTTTACATCCTTGGTATTTGAAATGCTGCATTCAGCTGAAAGAGCTGCTTTTTTTCCTTCTGTGTTTGTCTGACCCCCCCAACAAAGAGGCATTATTTCCCACTACTCAGAGCCTTCAAGGACTGCGCTCCTCCACACAGTGAAACAAACTTTCTGCGTTACAGGATGACTAAATGTTTAATCTTTGATAGATTAAAAGAAATATATGTTGTGCCTTATAACTCATGCAGACTTCCTCAGCATCAAAAGGGACAAAAGACCATCACTTTACTGCTGTGCAAGCGTTTCCACGCGGCCTTGTCCCTGTGCCATCTTCTCTTGAAGTGGCTCTAAAATAAAAACTGCTGTTAACATAAATACCGGGCTAAAAGTTCCTTTCGTTTTAAGGACAAAAGAAAACGTTGTTTGTGAAGAAAGATTAACACGTTTGACTCCAAACCATAATCTAAAGTTTTTACAAAACTTTTATTTTTATTTTTAAATAGTGTAACCGTTAACAGGAAAAACAGGCCAGTAAGACGCGTATACTGGGCAGGCCATATGTAACTGGTAATGTTTTTGTTCTTTTGACATGATCAATTCTTAAACTTGCAACACAACAGCTTTTTAAAAAACCCCAACAGGGTGTTGCACCTGATCCTGGTGGGTCACCACACTGACAACCATCACACAGTGAAACAGCCAAACCCTTAACCCTTTAAGACCGACCATAGAACCAAGTCCGCCAGAGCTTATATTATATGTTTACATGGTGTGGAGCCATTTTTGGGAGCATTTCAAGTTGCTATACATCAATACAACCATTACAGCCTAAATTTTAATAATATGTCTGCATTAAGTGCATAGTAATTACATAAATTGCAAAAATGTGCAATAAACTCCAAAAAAATTTAAAATCGTTTTTGTTTTTTTAACATATATTTCTAGTTAGAGAAATTTAAGAGGCATATCCCTCAAAACTTTAAATACAAAAAAGTTGCACAAAATAGTTTCCCACCACAGGAAATTTATTTTGAGTGTCTTCATAGTTTTATTTTTGAAATACAACAATTTTTATATACTGCAGGAAAAACGAAAATAAATATTATACTGCAAATTTGCAAAAAAGCAGCATATGCATCAAAATAAACTATTTCCAGCAGTGCAATATGAGTCCTAAGCATCCCAGAAACGACACAGAAAGTCATAAAGTCAAACATGACTTTTAAAACCACCAGTATAGGCTCATGAGACCCTGATGGTAAAAAACTACATTTCCGCGAAAATGACGTCACTTCCGGTTTCGGGCAGGTCATGGCAGACATGCGATAGTTCACGCTGATGGACGTAGGAAGTGTTACAAACAGCTGATCGGATCGGCAAACTGTTTCTGGAATATTATGTTTTTGTTGCTGCAAGTGCTTTTTATGCAGTTTTTGCAAAGCTTTATGTGGAAGGAAACCGTGACCGAGGACAAGCTGATGGCATAAGATGTAAGTACAACTCCTCCGGTTTCATATGCAAAACAAAATATTGCACTAGCTCACGTGGTTGCAGAGCTACAAGGATTTAAAAGTAGTTGCGCAAAACTGAGCGTGCCCGCTCTGACCGGTTAAACGATGACGTCATCGACTGAACCAGTCAAACCACACAGATCATTCAGTCTGTTACAGAATTTTCCAAAACCATTCATATTGACAAACAGTTTGTTTATAAAAAAGACTGAAATGTTTTTGTCTCTGCTTCTGAAACTTCTTCAAAACACAATAAAACTCCAGGAATGAATTTCCAAACACATCCAGTGCGTCTGACTGTCCAGTCCAGGCCCTGATCTACATGCAGACTGCATGAATGGAAAACATAGCTGCACATGTTGGCGTGAACATGTGACAGGAGCATAACCTTTGATGTCTTTATTATCTGTTGATCCTCTTTAGCGTACTCCTGAAACGTGGCTCTACTAAAAGTAGAATGAATGTAAAATTACACTTCTCCATGTGTTATTATAATGATAATAAAATAGAAATAAAATGTAATGCCTGTTTAAGTATTTGTGCTGATGTCAAAACCTTAAATCTTGTCTCACCTTTGTTGCATTAATAGTCCAGATTGAGTGCCTTTCCGCTGAATAAAACATTGTCCGGGTCAAAATCAACCAAATGAAAATCCCCATTATTTGCTACTTGCTACATGTGCTGGGTGCAGTCAGTGAGAGCCAAATAATAATGTGCACAGAGCCCCTCTGACTCATTTCCTGTGTGCAATGACTTATTATTTCCTGTAAATTATACTGAGTATTCCATCAAATCTATTCCCACACATAATTCCCAGTTTCATTCTGCTGCACAGAGGAATAAGGCAGGTGTTGGCATCCGTGACAGCCATATACTGTACAGCAAAGAATCAATACATCAGCCTCTGGAGAGAAATAAGCACTCGCAGGACAGAATAATGACACAGCACTTCACAGAATAAAGACAAACGAAGAAAAAGAAAAAACTGACAGTTTCCATTAACTGAAAACCAGTAAACAAATAAGTGAACACAGTGATGAGTAATATGGTGTTAATGTTAATAATGTCATGTAAATATTCCACAGTCAGTGTCACAGTATTAAAAATACAATGAACTGCATTTGGAGCTTAAAATGAGTATTCAGTGAGAATAATGATGCCATTAAAATCAGTCACTGTGTTGCAGTTTCATTAAAGACATAAATACACAGTCGTTTACAGCCTGAATGAATGGGACCAGTTATTATTATGGAAACGTGCTGAATTCACTGTCAGCTGGAAACCTGCACAGGATCTGATGCTGGAACAAACAGACACTTAATGTGTCTACAACACATCAAATAACATTATTAATCAAGACATGCATGAAAATGTTATTAAATATTTGCTGTTAATTATATTAATAATAAAAACTAATGCAGATGTTTACTTTGCACACAAACACAGTGTTTCTGTAGAAATGAAGTTTTCTAACAGAAATACACACAGAGCTCATTCATCAGTCACTGTGCTGTACATGGATCATACAAGCTGCTTCGATTAATTTCAGAAGAAGCTCTCACACTCGCTTCTGTGAGTTATATGAAAAGGTTGAATGGTCATGGGCATCTCCAACATCTGTTTACAAGCGTCTTCATTTATAACGTGTTGCTGTCAGTGCGCTCGTTTAACATCTGACAGTTAACCACCGCGACGCTGGATCACAGGATGGACGTGATGGGAAGACTGGCTTCTTCCCAGTGAAGTGAGCTTCAGCACGGCTGGAGCCAGAGATGTGTTTTAATCAGTGTTTGCGCTGAATTTGGAATTAAGATGTGATTTAACTCAAAATACAACAAATGAAAAATCTTATATGTGTTTTTGTTCACTGGTCTCAAAAATCATCTTAATATATCACTTCAGGGCCTCACACAGATACGTGGCTGTGAAACACAAGCCACCCCCATTCTCTGCGGCCTGCTGGAGCGGGAGGGCTAGTAGGAGGAGTTGGCCGTCCGACTGCGGTCTGGGGGGTGGGGCCTCCCTGCTGCTGCGGAGTCGGGGTGGTCTGCCTCTCCCCACCGCAGGGAAAAGGGTAACACCACCTGGGTCTGGGTGCAATTCCCCCCTCCAGGGGCAAGGGTACCTAGACCCGGTTCGTAGAGTACGCTTGGGGAGTGTGATCGTGTGTACAGCGTCTCTTTATGTCTGTCTCCACGTTGGTTGAGTGTGGAGTGAGTGCATATGAGAGCATGAGGGTGGGAATGGATGTTTGTGTCTGTGTGTGCCTGTATGTCTGTGTCTATATGTCAGGTTGGGTATCAGACGCCACCTCTCTGGGGACACCTCAGGCCCTCCAAGGTTTGGAGGCCTATCTCCACCCACCACCACTTCCCCTGCCGGTGGCGGACTCCCTCAGGTGTCTGTGTGTTGGTGGTTCTTTGTGTCTGGGGGTGGGCGTCCGGGTACACACCGGCTCACTCCTTGGCGGCCGCTTGTCGGGGCCTCTCGGCCTGGGGCTCGGTCACTCAGGCACAGCTGGGGGCCGGCGGAGCTCACGGGCGCGTCACTGCAACTCCCCCTGACTTCTGCTCCGCGGCTGCTGGGCGAGCCCTCATCTGGGACTCTCCTCAGCTCTTACTGGGACAGTGGCGCGGCTGCCCCTCTGTTGGTCTTCCATGGTCTCTTGTGTTCTGGGGGCCTCTGGATGTCTGGAGTTTTGATCTCCTCCATACCCGCTTCACACCCTGGAGGACGGGGCTGTGGCCCCCCCACACTCCCTAGCAGATCATTACATGGAGAAACCTTTGGAATACAAGCATGCTGATCCACACAGGTATGCACACAGGTGTACACACATGGGTATTCACAGACGCGGACTAAAGCTTTCTTGGCTGCTGCCTCAAAGCACATTGTGCGCTGTCTATCTTGCGTGCTGCACAATATCGTTTATTATTTAGTAAATATTGATATCTATGACTAGCTAGTTTATTGTGATGGTGCTTTGTTTTCTCTATTATTATGTTGCTCTTTGTTGTTTGCTGTCTCCTCTGTTTGTTTTTGTTTGTTTGTTTTTGTTTTTTTTTTCTCCATACAGGTGACCCAGGAGTTTTTTTTTTTTTTTTCTCCATACAGGTGACCCAGGAGTTTTTGTTTTTTTTTCTCTCTCTTCCCCCCCCTTCTCACCGTCTCTTCTCCTCTTTGGTTTTCTTTCTTTCTCTCCCCCTCTTTCTCTCATTCATTCCCCCTGTCCTATTTATTAAAAAAAAAAAAAAAAAAAAAAGACAAAGGATGAACTGAAGCTCTGCCATCACGTAATGTCGCATACTGCTGTTTCTGATGTCATTTAGAAAAAAGAAAAAAAGAAAAAAAAGAAAAAAAAGAAACACAAGTCGATACAAAATGTCCTTAAAGCATTGTTTGAAGTGTGTGTGTGTGTGTGTGTGTGTGTGTGTGTGTGTGTGTGTGTGTGTGTGTGTGTGTGTGTGTGTGTGTGTGTCGTCCTGGCTTTATTACTGAAAGACATGTGACTTGTATGAATCTACAGCTGTATAACTGCCAGGGCCTCACATTATCCTGCTGCTGAACTGAATGCTGCTTTTGCACAAAATGGGAAGTGTGGATTTCACTTACACTGAAATTGCTTTAGGGAGGAATAATAACAGCAACAAATAAACCTCTCAGAGTACAGATGGGCATGTCGCTATTGTTTTTTTTAGAAAGAACTGGAGCTGTTCTTTAAAGAGATTTTCTGCAGAAGAAACACAATAGACGAGCCATTTGTCTCTCATCTTCTGTGGTTTCTTTTAACTAAACCCGTCTTGAAGCCTTGTGGCTGAAAACGTTTCTGTAAAAGTTTATTATAACAAACCTGCTGACACACACTTTATGAAACAATCTGTACATGACATTTAAATAAGATGGCAGTTTGACTTTTAATATTAACTCCTGGGGCACATGTGGTTAGTCTGTTTAACACTCCACTATTATTATTATGGAAACAGCACAGGAGCAGCTCAGGGGTGTGTCCTCTCGCCACTGCTCTACTCCCTCTACACTTCAGACTGTGTGGCCACCCATGGCTCCAACACCATTGTGAAGTTTGCTGACGACCAGTGTTGGGACTAACGCGTTATTAAGTAACACGTTACAGTAACTACGTTATCATTGTGGTAACGAGCACGGTAACTAGTTATTATGCCAAAATCAGGAACGCGTTACTCGTTACTGGGATTTAGATAGGCTCGTTATTCGTTACTTCATGTGGTGGCTATCGCGGAGCTTCCACAGATTCAGTAACATTAGCAAGTGGTGGAGGCCAGCAGGTGGATGAAGGAAAAGGGACGCAGAAGGAAAAGAGACCCGAGGCGGCCGCCGGTCCAAGTGTGAACTGAACTTCAGGTAAGAAGTTATGACCTGCAGTCTCTCTGGGTCAGATATAAACCAAGTGTAGGTGGAGTTTATTTTCGTTATTCTGACTTTTTCCGTACTGCGTGCTAGCTAGCATGACGGAGTTTCTATACAGCTGGGTGGTGCTATGAAGTTAATGATGTTGAACCTTATTTTGTTCATAAGTTATTAGAGTTGCCAACCGTCCCGTCTGGTATTCAGAGAAAATATTACGCGTTTCTTATTGAGGTGAAAAGGAACAGTTTGTCCCGTAATTCAGCTACAATGAAAAAGGCACAAAGCTGCAGTTATTCTGTGTCTTTGCTGCACAGCTGCCTCTTCTTTTTTCATTCTCCCCCCTGCCTCTCCTGTTGCTACTTCAATCATGAAACTGATGAATGATCAGCTGATCGGCTCTCTTGTTTGTTTATCGCCCACTTTGCGCCGAAAGAGGAAACCAGCGGATGTCGCTCTAAACAACAGCAGCACGTTTAAGCTTGATCAGCTGTTGTTAGAATTTATTTAATATTAACTTCTAGTATCAGCTGATGTTTGCTGGAGCCACAGCTGTAAACCTGCTGGTCATGATGTCGGTTTGGATATGTGGTGAGAGGGAAACATGAAGATGAAACCAGGAGATGTCCTTACTGAACCATCAGAGCTGAGATGGAGAAACAGGTTTACCTTTTAGGTGACATGAATGAGTTGAAGGGAAGTTATGAACTGTTTCTGAGAGACAAATAACACCAGGATCCTTTTTTAGGTAGCTGACAGCTGGTAACTGTGCAGGGGCGGGTCTAGCAAAGTGTTGCCAGGGGGGCATGTAGGGCATTAAAAGGGAGAGGGGGGCACAAAGAAATACTTTTCTTTCTTATTCTCATTTAAAATGTCTCGCTTTTAAAAAATAATTATCTGAATCTTACAACAAACGATTGATAGATTGATGCATATATACCATCAGAACAGTGAACATCACTGTCACAACAGTGTTTGTTTTCATTCAAAGGCTTTATGATTTTTCCTATAATGGTGGGCCGGTCTCTAGTCAAAATGCCCGGGACGATTTTTTGTCCCAGTCCAGCCCTGTAAGCAGCTCATCTGCAGTCTGGTGTTACCTACATCTTCCTATTCAGAAGGCAGAATTTCCGAGTTCTGAGTACAATCAAAGCACCACGACTGCAGTTTTTGTGTTGGATGTAAAAGGCACACATGACGCTGTGACGTAGGCTAGAATCATGGCAGCAGTCAATGACGGTCCAGGCGTGGGATTTCTCTCGTGGAAATATGCACATTATCTTTTCCTTTCTGTTGGTAGGTGGCACAGTGCACTGTGGCAAGTAAGCAAGCTAGAAGACTGCAAAGTTATGGAAGCAACACATTAACAAGAGAATTCTGAGTAAAACCAAAGTTACTTTCCCTAGTAACTAGTTACTTTGAAAGTAACGAGTAACTTGAAGTAACTGAGTTACTTTTGAGAGAAGTAACTAGTAATGTAACTAAGTTACTATTTTAAAGTAACTTACCCAACACCACTGGACGACACAGTGGTGTTGGGTGCCATCTCCAACAACGATGAGGCGGCCTACATGGACGAAGTGAAGAATCTGGCATCGTGGTGCCAGGACAACCACCTCCAGCTGAACGTCGGCAAGACGAAGGAGCTGGTGGTGGACTTCAGAAGGGGTCAGCACAGAGACTACAAGCCCATTATCATCAATGGAGCTCCAGTGGAGAGGGTGCAGTCCTTCAAGTATCTTGGTGTCCACATCTCCTCAGACCTGACATGGGCTGCCCACATTCAGGTCCAGACCAAAAAGGCTAGGCAGCGCCTGTATCACCTACGACAACTGAGGAAGTTCAGGGTCTCTCCAAAGATCCTCAGGATTTTCTATACAGGCGCTGTGGAGAGCATCCTCACACAGAACATGACATCGTGGTTCGGGAACAGCTGTGTGAAGGACCAAAAAGCTCTCCAGAGAGTGATCCGTACAGCAGAACGCTGCTGCAGGATTGCTCTCCCCCCGCTTCAGGACACCTACACCAGGAGATGCCGGACTAGAGCAGCGCAGATACTGAAGGACCCGTCCCATCCTGGCAACAAACTGTTCCAACTTCTGCAATCTGGTAGAAGGTTCCTCATCTTCCGGGCAAGGACAGAGAGACTCAAGAGGAGCTTCTATCCCCAAGCCATCCGGGCCCTAAACACACACACCCGCCCTCTCACATCATCTATAATTGACTGAGACAGGACTCTTCCAGACACTAAACCAAGGCACAATGTACATTTCAATTCCTTTAATTTTAAATATGTTTATATTGTCTATCCTGTAAAACAGTCAGATTGTCTATTCTTATTAATGTACAGAATTCAGCTGCTTGCTGCTACTACTGCACATTCACCCAGTGTATATACCATAAAAAAAAACAAAAAAAACCAAAACACCCAGCACGCCCCTGCGGGCGGTTTATCCTTCAAGCTCGGGTCCTCTACCAGAGGCCTGGGAGCTTGAGGGTCCTGCGCAGTATCTTAGCTGTTCCCAGGACTGCGCTCTTCTGGACAGAGATCTCCGATGTTGTTCCCGGGATCTGCTGGAGCCACTCGCCTAGCTTGGGAGTCACCGCACCTAGTGCTCCGATTACCACGGGGACCACCGTTACCTTCACCCTCCACATCCTCTCGAGCTCTTCTCTGAGCCCTTGGTATTTCTCCAGCTTCTCGTGTTCCTTCTTCCTGATATTGCTGTCATTGGGAACCGCTACATCGATCACTACGGCCGTCTTCTTCTGTTTGTCTACCACCACTATGTCCGGTTGGTTAGCCACCACCATTTTGTCCGTCTGTATCTGGAAGTCCCACAGGATCTTAGCTCGGTCATTCTCCACCACCCTTGGGGGCATCTCCCATTTTGACCTCGGGACTTCCAGGTTATACTCGGCACAGATGTTCCTGTACACTATGCCGGCCACTTGGTTATGGCGTTCCGTGTATGCCTTGCCTGCTAGCATCTTGCACCCTGCTGTTATGTGCTGGATTGTCTCTGGGGCATCTTTACACAGCCTGCACCTGGGGTCTTGCCTGGTGTGATAGACCCCAGCCTCTATGGATCTTGTACTCAGAGCTTGTTCTTGTGCTGCCATGATTAGTGCCTCTGTGCTGTCTTTCAGTCCAGCTTTGTCCAGCCACTGGTAGGATTTCTGGATATCAGCCACCTCCTCTATCTGCCGGTGGTACATACCGTGCAGGGGCCTGTCCTTCCATGATGGTTCCTCGTCTCCCTCCTCTTTCTTGGGTTTCTGCTGCCTGAGGTATTCACTGAGCACTCGGTCAGTTGGGGCCATCTTCCCAATGTATTCTTGGATGTTCGTTGTCTCATCCTATATATATATATATATATATATATATATATATATATATATATATATATATATATATATACCGTATTTCCCGGACTACAAAGCCCACCTGAATATTAGCCGCACAAGCTAAAATCAGGGGAAAATCCTGTTTTGTACATACATTAGCCGCACCTGACTAAAAGCCGCAGGTGTTTCAATGTTGACTCATCATATGTAAGAGAATATGCACAAAGGGAATTGTCAGGAAAGAGATGGCTGTTTGGAGACACACCCCTTTTATTAATATTTTGAAAAACAAGTTATGGGTACATATTTGCACATGTAGTACATAACAGTAGCCTACAGCACACCAGAAAAATAGATTCAGCCTACCTTTTAGGCTCAGGTGCAGTGACACGGCTTTAACAAGAAGAAAAGTCAGTCATTCACCATCTTTCTCTTCTTCCTGCGCTCTAAAACCACCAAAGTCCTCTTCTCCAGTGTCGGATACGAACAGGATCAGGATGGCTTCATCATCCACTCTCCGCTTCTCTCCTTCGTTGTCACTTTCAAAACCAAAGAAATCCTCGTTGTCAGTGTCAGAGTCGAACACCCTCAGAAGGGCCGTGGCGGTGTCCTCCTCTCCATCATGCAGCAGTCCAGCCCTTCAAAATCCGTTGGCGATCGTGGATGTTTTCGCACTTTTCCACGCTGTCAGAATCCACCGGTGGAGTTGGGCATAACTTGCTTTTCGCAAGTTTATCGCCGCTCGTCATCCACGCCTCCCGCTGAATGCGTAGCGCTACTTTGAAGTTTGTTTTTCGCGCTACTTCGTACGGCACTACGTTGCCTGGCGGACGGACATGTGACTAACATACCACTCTTGAACCCCGATCCTTCCGCCAGGCAACGTAGTGCCGTACAACAGCGGAACAAACAAAACAAATCGTCTTACGATATCACAAAAATCATGGAAAATCCATAGAAAAGCCGCACCTGACTAAAAGCCACAGGGTTCAAAGCTTGTGCAAAAAGTAGCGGCTTATAGCCCGACAATTACGGTATATATAATGTTCTTCCTCTACTCCCCCCCATTTTTTTGCACATGTCGAGGAGCGTGTCAGGCTACATTTCACTGTGTGTTATACTTGTATAACTATGCATGTGACAAATAAAGAACCTTGAACCTTGAACCACCATGCTGCAGCCCATAAACGTTTGATTCAGGTCCACAGTGCGAACAGCTCCATGAACAAGTGCAGATGGAAGCACCCAATCAGGACACTCCTTTCCTACCTTAAGTTTGAGCGACTTACAGAATTCCTTCATATTTTTCCAAACAGTTCATGCTTGAATGATTTCTCATGAATAAACACAGAAATCTTCAGACTCTCTTGGTTTGTGTCTCCAGCTGTTATCAGATTTAAAAAGTAATAATCCAAAGTGAAGGCGCGGTGATGACACTGCAAACCAACCACACGCCCTTCAAAGAAAAAGGCTCTGGATAGATTTAGTGAGAAGCCTCGACCTTTGCATTTATGTATATATATTTCACACTATTTAATAAGTTCCAGGGCCCAAATTGGTGTGCTGGCCCACGGGGTAAATCAATTGATCATCAGCCTGTAAATAAGCCATTTTTTGCCTCGGAGGACACTTTAATGAGGACCATGGTTAAAGTATAATACACATAGCTGTTGGGAGGACATGTATTTGCTCTAACTATCCTCTGGCACTAACCCAGCTTCCCCTTGAGTAATCACTGAACTACAACGCCGGTGATGGTTTTAGCTCGTTCATTTCACTGTTAGATTATGCACAATTAAAAAATGAAGGTTATTGTCTCGGGTTCATCCGGATGCAGAAAGAAGTCCTGGCTGCCATCTAAGTGTGAGATAAAGCACTCTGAGCACAACGACTGGGATGATGTTCTGATTGGCTGTCATGGCAGGTACGTGCCTCTGTGTTTACTTTGACTTTAAGCTCATATCACACTGATGCTTTGTTCTCTGCTGCAGCAGCAGGGAGATAATGTAGCTTTTAGCACTTAAATGTCACAGCGGCTCCATGACAGCAAGCACGTCAAGTTTATGAAATGTGCTCTTTTCTTCGGTTTTGCAGGTGACAAGCTGGGACGCTGTCCTTTACAACACTTGTACTAGGAGGGAATACAAAAGGGGGAATGTGTCAGTGCAGCTTAGCTGTTGAGAAGGAGGTTGTGAGAGCAAAGACAAAGAAGCGACGTGCTCCTCCCAGTGCATCACTCCTGACAAGCGTGAGACATAGTGTGGGTACGAGATTGTCACCAGGCAACCAAAATTTCCCGCTAATGGTTTTGCTTAAGACAAAACGCTGCAGCATGTGGAAACGTGTTAAACGGCAGGAGGAAGGGCAACGCAGCGAGCGCAGAGCTGAACGTGAGCACATGACACGTTGAGGGCAGCGAAGACGACTTTGCCTTTATGCGCCGATTTCATTTTGACACAAAAGCCATTTTTAATCGCAGAGACTTTTAAAAGCATATCGTGGCTTCGTGGGAACGACTCTTTCCAAGTGCACAGGCGCGCGCGGTATTTGTTGTGTCTGTTTCCTGCCTACTGAGACTGCTGGTGAAACAGATGGCACAAGCCTGGGGAAGTGTACATAAGTTCTGCTCCAAATGCAGAGAGGGAGAGAAATAGTAAATTAAAAGTCTTATTTCGAAGCCTCGCGCCTCCTGCTACAACAAACAAAGCCAAATTATTGTGCCTGCCAACTAGATGTATGTGCAGCGCATTGTGCTGATAGCAAAGGACAGTGATGCCCGACTGACTTTTGTTTTTTGGGGAAATGACGACGTACTAATGAGCTTCTAATAACCTGTGGTCTGGTTCCAGCACATAAGCAGCTACATTTAAAATAATGGTATATGTAATTTTCTTTTTTCCTCTCTGATGAGTCAACACAAGTGTTATAACTCAGCAGGGAGGCAGAGATGAAGAGGAAGGAAAATAAACGTTACATAATGCAAAAGGCCCAGTCCTTCAGCTCGATAACAAGGTGCTACGCTACATTACCCCCTAAACCTCCAACCTACCGGCGCCAAGTCTCACGGGACCCACACACATTTGTGATACATTTATTTCAATGCAGAACTTGCCAGATAACAAAGACCCTGAAGGTTGTTGACAGTCAGCCTGGAATGCGCGAGAACGGCGTCTGCAGCGCCGCTGCAGACAGACCGCACATCTAAGCAGCATTTCCACAGGCGCTTTGTCAGCTGCACATCCAGATGTGCAAACAGTCAGATTAGTTAATGAGCTTAAAAGTGTTATTTTTATTTCATTCAAGCTGAGATTCAATTCATTTATTGGCCCCGGGTGGAACTAGAACCAGTATATAAATATACCACCAGAGGTGATGCTGCTCATCTTAGTTAAATCAGCTGCTCACCTGAGCAGGTGTTACTGCTCAGCAGACAGCAAACAGTGTCTGACCGTGCTGTGTTGTTCTGGCTGAATGATGATATTTGTTTGTATCTCTAAAGGAAGGCATATGGAAGAAAAGACTGCAGTGTTCAGTCTTACTGGGAAATGTGGACATTCCATACTGGTCTTTTCTTCAGAGGCACTTTGGTCAACACAGTCCTTGATCCTGCCTTTGTGATCCTGCCTCTATGCGCCAATTTACTTCTGGCTGTGCAGGCGAGACTTTGCAGAGTTCATCTTCGATATTTAAGAAAGTGATCGTGACATAGAAGAGAAAAGGCTGAAAACCAGTGCTGACCTTCATATCTCCAGGTGCCAACGCAGACTCGACTCACTGTCTGGCGTCGGGCACGCTGTTGGAAACCAAATTATGCACAAAAAGAACAGCAGCATGGCTCTACTGTAAAATATGTTTATGCTGCAAAACTGTCCACAGTCCAGATCTGTCAGCTATTAAAAATAATTGGCTTTGAAAATAGAAACAAATAGAAAAAAAGAGGGTTTAAATATGTTACAGCCTGAGAATGAAAACGTGTCACTCCCTGAATTATAACACATTATAACCATGTTGTAATAAAGCAGATATTATGCAGCAGAAAAAACTGTAAAGTATGTGAAAAAATAAATCCTGCTTTCAGGAGCATAAATGATGTGCAGGTCTTTCCTGTGACGCTTATTAACACCTGACCCCGCCTCCACTCTGACATCACCAGTAACATCCAACCAGGAAATGCTGCTGCTCGTTTCTTTTCTTTATACGTCTGTGGACCATCGATCCGCTTATTAGTGATCAAATATTTAAACAAAGACTAAACACTCCATCCACTCATTCTCCACCTTTGAATTTACTCGTGGAGGTTTTGTAACTGTAAGCATTATTCATAGATACATAAAAAAATTAAATCCAATTTTTAGTCTGAACTAATAACTTGTAGGTAAAATAAAAGCTCTGTGTGTTTGGCTGAGCTTTGTTCCTAGAAAGACGTAGACAAAGTGGGAATGTTGCTAAAGATGAAAGGTTGCCTCTTGTGCAATCGATACATAAGACGTCAAGTGCTCAGGCGAATCCTTATTGGCAGGTGTGGGAATATTAGGAATATTACACATCTGAACATCCAGTTCATGTCTGTAACAATTTTACAACCGTACTGCAAACATAGATAAAACAAACGTCAGGAACTAAGTAACTAAATTACAGTCAGTAATATAACTACAAGATGAACACGTACTGGATCATGGATCAGATTTTATTTCATCTTTTCCCTTTTGATCACACGTTGTGTTCTAAGCTCTCTGTGGGCTGCTGATTAACGCTTTAGAAGAAGGCTTGGTAAGACGAGTCCTTCCTGTTGTTAAAGGGGAATAAGGACGGAGCCCTCGAGAGATCAACATCGGTGTGACTGGGTCGAGCCACGCTACAGTCATGAAACTGATTCTGTGACCGTGTTTTTGAAGTCAGCCACTGACCCCTTTTATTGTCTTTTCCTCTGGGAGTCACTGTTCTATCACAGGACTCACAGGTCTGCACGTCCGCCACAATCACAAAGCTCCTCGTGGCAGCGCTACTGAGACCAGCCACAAGTCCATGAAATCCTTTCCTGAAGGATTCGCCGAGGATTAAAGTCCTAAGACGCTGCGTGCCAGCGTGTACCGCGAATGCAGAGACTGAGAGAGAGCTGCACGATGACAGCCATTAGCACTTGAAGTATTTATAAAATACATTTGCAGAAAGTGAATTAGGACTGTCCCACTTTATCACACATGCCAGCTAAGAGCAGATGCTGTGTCCTGAGACTGCCTTGACATTTTGACTTCCTTTTAACTGGGATGCACAAACTTGGAATGCGATTATTCGACTCTGAGCAGATACTAAATCTTTTCACGTTACCTTTCCCCACCCAGGATGCTAGCTGCCCTCGGAGCAAAGGCCTGACCACCAAAAACATTTGTTTCCACACTTACACATTTGGAGAAATGCCTTTTTTGCTCAGTATTCTTCAGCCATTCCTGAAAGCAGCCTGTTTTCACAGCTCCCTGAATAACTGTCATCATCTGTTCAATCCCGTGAGGCCTGCGGCTGATAGGATAAGCTGATGCCTCCTTCTTGTCTCTAGGTATTGCAATCCAAGGCCACCTTCCTCTTCCTTCTCCCCACAGACTCTGAAGTTGCAGTGATTACATCTCTCTCACTGAGCCAGAGGATGAAGGAAAGAGGCCATCAATGGCACTGAATTTTGTTGTGTATTAGCTATTTTATGTGTTAAGATAACAAATTCCTCTGTGTAATGTTCACTGCCCCCCCGCCCAAAATAAACTACACAACTTCAAATATCCTCTGATTTTATTTTAACTTGGTAAACATCGTCCTATATTGCGGAGCTTGGTTATTGCAGTCTCTGCTGCCGCTTCAGAAGGCAGAGCACTTTCCAATCGTGTGTCTTTGTTTGTAAGGCAAAGCTGATCTAATCCGGATTCTATCAACGGATAATCCACTGTAATGAGCCACGCAAAATTCCTTAGATGAATATGCAAGGTCTTATTTCTGCAAGGTAAAGCAAACAAAAAGTGCCAGCACATAATTGATTGTCTTTTTAGAGCACAAGCCTCGGCCCATGGCCACAGAGTAGGAACTATGTTGTATCTGTCATATTTAAGCCTTTGTCACACAGGGATCACAGGTGGCAGAGCAGCCAATCACACAAGTTATCAAACGTCTGCTGGGAGCAGCCAGCGGGGCCCAGTGTGCCCGTTTTACATGAAGTAAAACTCATCAATGCTCACTGGGTTTTCAGTTTAAAATCTATTGTGATGTAAAACACTTTGAAAGTTTTGTTCTGTTTTGCTTATTAAATGGAGGAAGCAGGTACTGAGTGGGGCCTTACTCAGTGCTGGTGGTTGGGTTATAAACATGACACTTGTTGGCAGAAGGGCTGCCACGATTAGTCGAGTAGTCACGATTATGTCGACTGATTTAATAGTCGACGCGTCGTTTGCAGCTTTGTAAGATCCCAAAAGACGCAGGAATAAGTAGCAGGATTTAAGAGTGTAATAACGGACTGAAACAGAAGATGGCAGCACTGCATGTTCATGATGCCAGCTGCCGTTAAACCCCGAAGAAGAAGAAGCTGTATCATAGCTGTTTCTAGATTCAGGCCGCATCCTCTCGAGGCCACATTTGTAGGCCAATTACGTCACAGCGACGTGATGAAGGCTGTCCAAATTCAAAGACTCCTCCAAATGCGTCCTTGAAGGATGGGTCGGGAGTATCCTTCATGGCCCGACCTATCCCAGAATTCATAGCGCGGCCCAGCCAATTCCAGTTTCCAACAATGGCGGCAGCTAATTAGTTTTAATATTACTCTTATTGCTCTTTCTGGGTCACAAAATAAACGTTTAACATATTTTCAGGCGAGAATGTAGCTGTGTAGAGTTGATAGCAAGGAGCAGACGGCTGAGTTTATTAAACCGAAACAATCTGCAAATTTCATTAAAGGTTTATTAAACTATCATCTTGTCTTTATTTTTAGTTAGCACAGACCTGAAACACTTCCCGCTGTAAGCTAATGATAGTTTTATAAGAGCAGATGCTGCTGGTGCAATAAGCTGCACGTTTTACGTCCAGTGGATCCATGATCTGATTAGTCGACTATCAAAATAATCGTTTGTGGCAGCCCTAGCTGGCAGCTTGTTCAGTTTTGTTGATGTAAAATATTTTGTTCCCCATCTTGTCCAATCATATGTTGCATTGAATCGCGACAGAGGTATGATTACAGGCTCTTGTTCAGTAATGAAGGAGAGTCTCTCATTACCCACCATTCACTCACCAACTCCTGTCATGATCTTCCTTCCTCTAAGGGATGCATACGTCCAGTCCCGGTTATTTTCCAGACAATTGCACTCACAGCCCAACCACACACGGCTCGCTGGGCCTCGCCGGCCATCATCAACAACGAAAGCATCTTTCAAATCACGAGGCAAGCGAAGGAACGAAAAGAGCTAACGTATGTGGTGAGGGAAGGGAACATTAGTCTATAGTTTCTGTAGCAGTCAAAGCTTCATGCTGTCCTACACGACTGTTTTTGGAAATAATGGTGGTGATGTGTTTAGAAAAAGGCAATAAGCCGTGTCTGAGATATTAAAGGTTGACTTATATATGTAGCACAGAAAACCCCACAGCAATCCACTTTATCAACAAAGAGACAGCAGTAAATGTCATGCTATCTGCTTTTACTTTTTCTATCTTGAGAAAGACAACCCATCCTACGAGGTCCCGTCTGTACTTTCTGATCATGTCTAATGTCAGAGGGCTGTTGCTTTATCTCAGCATGCACAGAGGCAGGGGAGTTTCTGCAGCAGACCACATCTCTGTTGCGTACGCACTGTTGTACATTAGCGAGCACGCATACAGCTGTGAACATCTGCTAAGTGTAATTATTTAATTTAGACGTACGTAATCAGGTCCTTCATCTTCCTCTGCAACAAGCAGAGCAGCTACGAGAAGCCTACATGATACATGACCTCTTGCAGGCGAGGGCATAAATAATTGTTGCGCGCTGTGGACAATTTATGCACAGATGTCACTGCCAAAACTATAAAGTCCTAATTATGCCCGATAACTCACACTGATGAGGAACCTGGGCTGAATGTTAATAATTTAGTTGTGCTACCTTTTTCATCTGCGTTACAGTGACAGCGTCGCAATCATTTACAAAGACCCATCTATGTCACAGTACTGCGAACGTGCTGCTGCGTTTCTTTATTAAAGATAATATATGTTTGTAAATAACAATGCCCCAGAGATTATACATAAACCAATCAGATGTGAAAGATAAATGAAGGTTTGCACGACTGTGCTGGGATGGGAAAAGCTGATTCTTCATATCCGTCTGCATGCAGCACTTGCAATAATCCCACCAAGTAATTGCTTTGTGATCGCTGCAATGTTTTTGTTTTAAACTAGATCAGACACGTCTCCATTAGCTCTTGAAAACATCATATTCGAGATAAGTTCATTGGACTGTCACTTCTGTAAACAGAGGTAATAATAACACACTAAAGACGGTGAGTAATCACAGCAGTGCACCAAGCACTCGCATATCTGCAAGACAAATGAATGTCTACATGCATTATTTAACTGAATCTAAAGGGGACGAGCGTTTCTGGTGATGTGTCGCGTTCATTTAAAAAGTACTGGTCCCACAGAAGATATCTCCAACTATCCCACTGTTGTGTGCTGAGAGAATGGCATGATATATTAGGTAAGAATTAAGGTACCGTGGACACGTCACCAGTTTATCACAGCCTAACACAGAAAAGCAAAACTCAGGCTCACACCTGTGTTCAGTGCTGCCACATCACATGCAGCAAGCAAGCCTGTTAGCTGCAGTAAGAGAGGAAATCGCAAAAGGCGCAGAAATCAAAATGAGTCAAAGTGTCAAATGTGACTGTAAATGCTGCATGCATACTTTCACAACCCGTAGCAGACATCCACAATCGGATTCACCTGGATTCAAATCATAGATTTAAATCACATATTTACATTTTTTTCCTTTCATGTATTTAAATTATGTTTTGTTTCTATAAGTTTCGTCAGAATCACCAAAGCTGCATGAAGGAGGAAACCACAGGAAACAAATAGAAACAACGTTACCTTTTTGGGTAAAACACAGATAATGTTGTGTGCTGTTAGTATGAGTCTGCAAATATGAAACTTTGTATCAAATGAGGAATTATGGCAGAATTTCATATGGCAGGTGTTTGTGCATCAGTAAGAAATGGATGGAATGAGAAACTTACACACGTGATCAGTTTCGTCGGACTCATCGGGGCAGTCGGGCTCGCCGTCACAAAGCCAGTCCTCGGGCACGCAGGTGTCGTGGTTGTGACAGTGAAATTCCCCTACGTCGCACAAGATGTCTGGATGGCGTGAGCAGAGGGGTGGAGAAGGAGACAGAAGAGATGCAGCATGAGGTGATGGTACTGAGCAAACGCATGCATGAGCGCATGTTTCAGCAGAAAACATGCGCTGGGCGTCAACACAACAGGAGTGAATGGAGACGACGTGACTTCTGTCACTTTCAATGCAAATGCTTGTGTGCAGAGGCGTTGTTGCACGCAGAATTATCATCGTCAATGCAGGAAGTCGAGAGAAACATAGAGTGTATGCACATCTTCGCTTACAATCAGCAGAGAGCTGTCCTTAAGTCAGCGGCATGTCGTCTGCAGGCCGCAGGTTTTTATCAGAACAGGAGGCCACACATTTCTGTACAGGAAAAAAAACTGGCGCTGCCCGGGCATTGTGGTTTTGACAGCTACTCTAACAAAGACGCGATGTCCTTCGTGACTTGGAAAACTATTCCAAAGCAACTCGGCGAGTTTGTTCTTATCTTTTTGCCTTCTCGGTACTGTGCGGAGTTCAGTGAAAGCCCAGTCAACTAAAAAGTCATCATAGCCTTTCAATACAGCGAGCATCTATCAAAGCGTTGACACGTTTCCTGCCGGTAGCTGTCACAGAATCAGTTCGATCATACTGCAGAATGACACCAGCTTTCGCTAAAGATTTGACACCACAATATGACCTGCCGTTACTTCCCCTCAGCACAGAGCGAAAGCTGCAATTTGTTTCGAAGCTTAACCCACGGACAATCAGACGGGCTCCAACTCCCTCCTGCTCGCTCGCTCCATCTTTTTCCCAGTGTGTTCCTAACCCATTAGTGGTGGGAGTGAAGCAAGTGTGGGATCAGGTCTGGAGCGTTTCAACAGTGGGAGTGATAATTCAACGCACTGCTGCCCCCGGCACCCTCCGGCAAATGCACCACCCAGGGACAAATCTGAAAAGGTCAAACATCTCATCCATTCCGCTCCTCGTATTCCCTCTGATGCAATATTTCAAATCTTACTATTTAAATCAAGGCCTTTGTTTTATATGCAAAGTGCTTTTCTCAATTTTTAAAGGGGAACATTTTTAAAATTACACATGAAAGCACTCGAAACCTTAAACAAAAATAATAATTAAGATTCAGGTAAACGGTAAGTCCAGGCAGCACATCGGCTTTATTTTGTCCTTCTGAGCTCAATATTTCTCAGCAGCACATAATTTCCACGTAAGCCGGTGTCACTGAGCTTCTCTCAACATCAAACAAATTACATATTAGAGTCTTGGACGAACCACAGTTACACACACTTCCTGGTTTCTTTGGCTTTTCTTTTCCTCACATTTTCAGATCATCAAACAATTTTAAAAATAGAGTAAAAAAAAACTCATGTAAATACAAAAAGTCGTTTTTAAATGACAGTTTCGTGTATTAAGGGAAGAAAGCAGCAGTGGTGCGCGATACTGCTTATTCTGGTATCGATCTGACACCAGTAAGTACGAGCCAGTATCACTGATATCGATACTTTTGTCATTGAATTGCTGAATCTCAAATCATTTTCATGACCTTGAGTGTTTTTATGATGATTCCTTTTTTATTACTAAATAGTTAAAACCCAGGACAAAGTTAGGACAAAGCTTATGGTTAAATAGAAAATGCTTTATTATCCACTGATGCTTTTAAAAATCAGCTGAAGCCATTTTCATACAGGCAAGTTTTTAATTTGTTGTTTTTATGTTGTATTTTACTGTTTTACATTGTTATTTGTTGTATTCCCATTCTTTTCATTTGGCATTTCGTGATTTTTATCTGTATATATATATATATACATTTTACTTACTTTTTTTTTTTTTTTAGAAAAATCTGAAATAAAATAAATAAATAAAAAGCAAACCAGTAAACAATTTAAAACAAACAAGTACTGTTGACAAACTATAATACAAAAATCAACAACAACAACTGGTGAAAATATAAATAATATCCAATATCCAGGTACAGTGTGCCTGCTCTGCGCTGACACGGGAGTGGCGAGTGCGGCGACCTGGCTGTTTGGACGCGTCATTGAATTGCTAAATCTAAAATCATTTTCATGACCTTAAGAGTTTTTATGATGTTTCCTTTTTGGAAACACCCTTCAGGACCTTTTGCACCTCCACAGTCCCACTGAGCTTCTGATGAATGTTACTAGCACACTCTTATCCATGCACGAGCCAGTGAGTCGCACTCTTTCTTGTAGTGAATCGAGGCCTGGTCTTAGAGTCCTGCTGTACTGCTCTACCAACCTGGAGCCGGTGCTCTGGCTCTCTGGTGTTAGCTTTCTGAGCTGTGCTCTTGTATTGACTCGTGCATACTCAGTCATGGAGAGCTGTTAGCCTCTTCATCCTGCAGCTGTAGGATGTCTGCCTTTGTGAGGATGACTAGTTCTTGTTCTGGGAAGTCGCTGTGTTCTGCTCTTAGGTCCACCAGTCACTTGGTGCTGGTGGTGCGTCACACCTCTTTCTCCCAGTTCTTCCAGCACTGCTCAGCTCTCGGTGGGCTACCCCTGTGCTATTCCTCTTCCCTACTATTCCCACCTGCACTCTGGATGGTTTGTAGAGCAGGTCGTTTGTTCCCTGCTCCTGTGACACATCTCTTAGGCCTAGTGGCCACGCTGCGGCTCCCAAGGCCCCCATTTATGACCTCAGTTAACCAATTAACTGACTAGTTTCTCAGATTTGGGCTTCCACTCTTCTTCTCCACTGGGAGCTTCCTCTACATGCATTCTTGATCTTATACACAACTGCTTATAGGATTATTTAACAGTGGCATGTATGAGCTCGTTGGCTTCAGTGCACTGGAAAAAGAAAAACACTATATAAAAGCTAAGTATTGCGACGACATTATTTACATGAAATAGTAAAGCATCAATAAGCACATGCTGGGATTGAGGTTGGCAGGGACACGCTCACTTTGCCGAAGTCTCTAAGAGGATGTCTCCTATGCCTTCAGAGCTGAATTGATTACTCCTAAAAAGCAGAGGGCTGGTGACAGAAGGGCCATTTCCTCAGCTAGTGATGGAAACCATGAAAGAAGCTGTCCCTGGACCTCAGAGCAACCCAGTTACCCACTGATGTTCTACCTCCTTTCATGCCACTTCATCTTCAAAGCTAAGGGGCCAAATATGAGCAAAGCAAATGACCTCTTATGTCAATTCATCTTTCCCCTCTGCTTTTCCAAACAGGCTCTCCTTGACAGGCTGCTCCGTCCCTGCAGCTGTTAGGGGACAACAGGGGGACGAACGCACGACTGAAGGAAAGTAACTGCTCCACTTTTCTTTTGTTCCTCTTCTATTCTGAAGATTGTTGTATTTTCATAAGAAGCTGGTGGCGTAACACACACACACATGCACGCACACACATGCATGCACGCACACACACATCACAGGAGTGATGACTGCAGGAGAACAAAATTGGAGCAAGAAGACATTTTGCAAAGGTGAGCTCCACCTTCTGCAGGTGAAGCACGCAGCCGTACGAGCTGCATTACCGCAGCAGTGGGAAACGCAACCCGGCACTCGGACGGCCACATTATTCCGAGCTTCATTCCCGACACCAGCAGCCGCACTGGCACAACACTGTGGCTCATTAAAGGCATTGAGCCTTTGAAATGTGCCAGATTTTCAGAGGAAGAAAGAGTTATTAAGAGGCAGGCAGACAGGGAAGATGGTTTGCAAACCTACCCAAGCAAGACCAGCCAGCAGTCTTTTGTAGTATGTACCCTGTATTGATCATTTTCTTTTCCTTTTTGTATGTAAGAATTCTGGAGTGTTGAGCCAATTATTCTGCCTGAAATGCTGTAGCATGAGCGCTCAGACATCACAACATGTTTCTTCACCCTGCATGTTGCAATAAGGCATCCGCTGTCCTGTTTGCTCTCTCCCATTAAATTCAGACGCACACAAGAGCTTAGGCCTCTATAAATCTTTCTAAACAATATTATACTCCAATGAGGTAAACTACAAACTGCTAAGACCTCCTAATCCCCTCAGTTGCATCAGACACACAGTTCAAAATATGGTACACTGGATAAGTCTTAAGCCAGAGGCCTGTTCAACCAAACCTGTGTTATAAAAGCAGCAGTGCAGCACGTGACTGCAAAAGGTGCATTTAACGCCAGCTTTGCTGCACAGCTGAAACAGAAAAAGCTGATCTGGGAATATTTATTAGTCAAGAGGCTGCTTCTTAAATAAGCTGCTCGCAGCTCATCCGACTTACTCTGTGCTACATTCAGCAGGATGCTGTGTGGGAATGTGACAGGACCAGAGGTGGCAGAGTAACAGGAGAACTACCTCAACCAAGTTTTACTCAAGTAAGAGTTAAAAAGCTACTTGAGTACTGATCATAACATCTGATTTAAGGTTTAAAATGAGACAATCAGGCAGAAATATAAAGTTTAGTGCAAATGTTGGTATTTGAACGACTGAAAAGAAAAAAAATACTACATATAAATAACATGATTATAAATAATAATGTAGGTAATAGGCAAATATACACATATTAGAACAGAGTAAAGTACTTCCAGTGACATATATGGTGTTACTTTACTTCTCTGACAGGCTCAGCAGATAGAAAAAGTCTCACTGTGACATAAACTGCAGGTTTGTGTCTCCATCTTTGGTTAAAACGTGTTTATTGTTCATTCACTGGATTTACTCACACTGAGTAAAGTAGCCAGAAGAGTAGTAGTAGAGTTACTTCCTAATAATTTTACTCAAGTAAAAGTATAGTCTATTGTCATTGCACAGTCATATATAGTACAATAGTACAATGAAATTGGAACCAGTAAAATTACTCCCAAAAGTAAATGTAATTAGTTACTTCCCCCCTCTGGACAGGACAGGGTAGTGCAATGGGCCCTTGCTATACCTAAGGTGGTCGAGGTCATCGAGCAGCCAGAGAGAAGCAAACATGTCAGTGACACGTGCAGATATGCTGGCGTGCACGAACATGAGCGTGTGGAAGATTCTGGTCAAACTCATCTGGAATAAGTACAAAGACCTGAGTGACTGTGACACCAAATCATGACGGCTCTCAGTCAGCAGCACACAGCCTGTGTGATATAAGAGCCACGTCTGCTTCCCAATGAGCCTTCATATCCGCAACTTCAAAAAAGCGATCAGCGTAACTGCTCTCGACAAACAGCAAAATCAGCACCGAGGAAAAAGAAACAGACAAAACATGTACACTCAAATTAGATCCATTTGGAGTTGGCGATACTGAATGAAGACTGAGATATTTCTGTGCTTTATGTTTTGTTTGGCTTATTTTTTAAAAATAGCAAATCTTTGGAGGGATAACAAAGTCAGGCTGGTTACCAGATAGCTACAGAAATATCATGAAATTTTAAAAAGGGGAAGAGTCAGTGAGCGCAAGAATATTGCATCTCATATCACCAAAAACTGAATGCCTGTCTGAGGAAGAAAAACACGACTCTTTTAGACTCATCTATACGAACAGTGGGGGACTATAAAGAGAAGCCTGAGCCTACGCAGTCGAGGCTCTGACCTGGAAACTGTATTCTCAGAAGGTCGATACGTCAGCACTTAACAAGCAGGTAGTGCTCTGTGGAGGGACGAGCCGTGAAATGGTGACAGGGTGAAGGTGAACGCACTGACACGGGTTTGATCCGCAGTGTGCTGAAGTCACAACCGGAAAAGGTCTCCTGAAGTTTGTGCCTGATGTGCTCAGAGTGCGCAGAGTTATAGAGTCCACAGACGCGCACATACATCAGCGATCTCAAACGTCTCACAGCGTCAGAGTCCACTTGGCATCCCGGCCGGCTGCAGGTCACATGCATTATGGATGAGTGCGGGGCTGTGAGCCAAACCAAGCAGGTTATTAAGCATAACAACAGTATAATGCGGTCTCTGCCTTAATCTTCATATCTTTAATCTGCCAAAAGATGCAAAGTAGTGCGATGCATCTCAATGACGCCTCGCACCTGCATAATGAATCTTTATTACAAGCGTATCTCTAGAAGTGACATACGCCATGTGCTATTTAGACTTAAATGCCATCCGCGTCAAATCTGATCAGCATATGAAGACGAGAGAGTGCCGTGACTCTGCTCGCCGATGAGCGATTGCAGAATGTCGCAGCACTCCTGGACGCACGCCCGCCCGTTTACGGGCACGTCCGATCCGCTGCCCTAAATCTCTTTTTCTCGACTCCAGAAGTTGTTTTTCTCAAGCCAGCTTTGTTTGAGACGGGAGAAAATGATAATGTACTAAGACAGATAAGCAATTATGTTTACAGAATCTGAGATACCACATAACTGTCTCCAGGAAACACCAGATTGTACCCGCGGCCATCCCCTGTGGCGATGCTGAGCAGCTCTGCATTCTCGACATGAAGCGGGTGAGAAATCAATGCTGTAGGCTTTGGGGCCTTCATTAGATACCGCCTGACCTTCACTACAGAGAGAGGTCACTTTTATTTTCGCAACAACAGCAGGGGCATGTCAACAAATTATTAAAAGGCAGCACCGTATGAAAAGTTTCAGGAGACAATGGTGGAATGGCCTCCTGCTCCTTGGCACAAATCCCTGCACCAGTAAACAATGAATGATTCATGAGAGCGATCTTAAGCTGGGTTCCTACCCTTTTATCCCACCGCCGAGGATGCATTTATGAAGAAATAACTATATTACAAGAATTATGTGAACAAGGCATGAATGATGTTGGTATCTGACACGTTATCTGATACGTTACAACTTCAATAACATTAAGAGCGCGCAAGGGAAATGAATCCCGATAACAATCATTACTGTTCACATTATCACAGTTATTAAAAGATTCACAACGTATTAAAACAGCTCTCAAAACATTCTGATTTCCTTTGTGGGGTTTTGATGAGTTTACTGTCTTATTGCACAAACATTTGCTAACAGTTGTACATATATTTATTAGTTTCAGATGTAGCCATTCTTGTATTTTGCTTCTTTACATTACTGTATTTTGCACAACTCTGTTGCTTGTGAAGCTCGCACACAAGAATTTCACTCACATGTGCTGTACCAGTGTACCTGCACATGTGATGTGACAATAAAAGTGATTTGATTTTGATTTGACAGTTAGGTGAAGTCAAAGTAACCGAATCCTCGCTAATGTTAAGGTGAGCGAGGTGATTTCTAGCTCTGATCTATCAGACTGTGACGGGTCTGTGCTGGTCTCGCCAACAACAATCAGGATGAATTCACCTGATGCTGAGTTACAGGGATTTATTGGTTTGATTTTGGGGGATTTCTTTTATTTCCTGAAATTCTCTCAAACCCATTTTATTGATTTATTTATTTAAGATGAGCATGTTAAAGCTTTTACTCGGGTTAGCCGCCGCTCCGTGCTTTCTCATGACAAGATGCAATGTCTTATAATTGCCTGTGAAGATTTTACAGTAAATGTCTCCAATTTGAACGAGAACCGAGCTCTTCACACCTGATCTGACTGAGGTGTCAGGTGAATGTGTAGCTCTTAATTGGATCAGATGTGCAGCCGTCTGCAGGATGTCTACAGCGCAAAACATGCAAGCTAAGTGGGTCTTGAGGACTGGGCTAATTAACAGTAGTGGAAAGGAAACGCTTAGCAGATGGATCAGCGTGGCACTGCACCCACATGACAGCCAGAAGTAATCTTTTGAAATTTAAGAGCTTAAAGGATTATTAATGTCGTTTTCTGTCACCCTGGCTCTTGTTTCATGAGCGGCGACCGCAGCAGTGGTCACAAAGTTACAAGAATCAGAGTTCCTGCGTAGCTCCGCTGCTTAATGACAAAGACGGGCAACTTAAAGCGTGATCAAAGTCCACGCTGACGACACAGAGACGCACGCCGCTGCTGTTACACACGTTTAAATAGCAACGTTACTGCTGTGACTGTCACTTTGATTCTTCTCTCACATTGCTAAAAGCCACCTTGTTTACCCTGCAGGCTGCCTTGTTGTCCTGACTGACAGCGTCTGACTCGCTGTGCTTGTTGGTACAATATGCATGTGTCAAAAACATATATATGAATTTAAATTCAAACATCAGAAACATCAGAAACATATAGTAGATATTTCCAGTATTTTGAGTGCACTTCACTCTACTGCAAGGAACTTATAAATAGGACTCTGTGACTCTACCTCGGAGACGATCCAATGATTTTCATCACCTGAGCTGACAGACTGTTGAAATCTGTGATGCCAGTCGAGAAACCGGAGCATTAAAAAATCCACATTGCTATCTGTAAATACAACTGCCTTATTGACATGAACAACCTTATTTTGCTAGAATAACATGTTTACTAGGGGTGCAACGATACACAAAATTCACGGTTCGGTACTTTGGTGTCACGGTTTGATATTTTTTCGAT
Organism: Astatotilapia calliptera; assembly: GCF_964374335.1. Classification (NCBI taxonomy): domain Eukaryota; kingdom Metazoa; phylum Chordata; class Actinopteri; order Cichliformes; family Cichlidae; genus Astatotilapia; species Astatotilapia calliptera. The sequence goes on along the minus strand of NC_137437.1, from coordinate 35,976,905 downwards.
ACAAAAAAAAATGTTCATGATTTTTTAATTTGTCATTTATTAAAATTATAAATATATATTTTAACTCAAAAGTACAGTTTTTAAATTTAATGTTGCTGAAACAACAAAGTAATAAATAATAAATCTATCTGATGGAGGAATCACTCATCTTTGGAAAAGAGAGTTTATTACAGAGAAATGGCTCTTTCAAAATAAAAGCTCTACTATCCGCTTCTTCTGGGCTATATTCTCAGCAGCATATTAAACATATCAGGTCCCCATAAGGAGAATCCTGTGCTAACGGCTGTCTAAATGACTCGGGTAAAGTTTGTAGCATGCTGCTTGTTGTTTTTGTCTGCTTCCACTTGTCTTTGCACTAGGATGCTGTCGGAGTAAATGTGCAGTCATATTCGTTGTGTTCCCACTAGTGCTGTCAGCGTTAATCTGAAATGACGTTAACGCCACAACACGGCAAATCTCCGTTAACGAGCTACCGCCGATAGCCCCGTGCGTGGGGCTGGACGGCGTCAACATGTTAACGAGCTAACTGCGCTAACGCACTAACTCCCACCCATGTAATTGAGCATTGCGTGGCACATCCAACATACTGTTTTACTTTAGTCCATGACTCGCTTACCTTCAGGGTCATACGTCACATGAAAACCAAAATAGTTCCAAAGACCAGATCTGAATGAGGGTGGGGGAGGTTCAGTTTGCCATGTTGCAACGAGCTTAGCTTCTGTCTTGCTAGCTTGCCCTGCGCTCAGTGGATCTGCGCTCGACAGTGCAGCCTAGGCGGAGTAGTCGAGCGCAGATCCACTGAGCGCTCAACACAGACAGCATCGTCAGAAGGAAAGTTGATAAAATAAATTACAAATGTTGTATTGCTCCATACATATGCCTACCGAACCGAAAGCACTGTATCGAACGGTTCAATATCGATACGAGTATTGTTGCACTCCTAATGTTTACATTACGATTAATAAATGCATTATTAGCACAATAAACTTTTTAATGAAAACATAGACACTGTTTCAGAAGCTCAGCTTAGTAAAACCTGCAAACTGCATGTCTAGAATCTGAATTCAGACCTCATATTTGACGTGTCAGCTGTGAATGAGCGCATCCACTTTACCCACAGGGTAACCTGTCAAACTAATGTTCTTGTTCTACACTATACATCGAGATCATCTCCACATGGAAGAGCTTTGTTGGCTTTTTCAGATGCAAATTAATTCCAAAGACCGTTGAAGAGGTGCTGATTTAAGCTGTTAGGTGTATTAACTCAGTGTGAGGCCAGATTTCCTTTAATTGTTTTTTACTGTGTAAACAATGCAGCAAACCTGCTGTTTGAGAATTTATCAGAAGAAGAAAAACTTTTTGCTTCTTAGTTTGTCCAAATTAAATCAGTAAGTGTGTGAGGATGGTGTGTGAGGATGAATAGCAGGGTAAGAAATGAAGATGAGCTTGGAGCTGTACAGTTTCAAGCTCTTAAAAATGGGCTGTAACCTACGTATGTGAATTTCATTTGCATGAGAATGTGTCATTATACCGCCAATAATAGAAAAGTACAACCCCCCAAAGCCGCTCCTCGCTTGGCCCCCTTTCTGTGCTCCATCCAAGGTCACCTAATCACTGTGTTCCTTCAAAGACCTCTATCTTAACCAGCTGCAGTGTGAGAGATTTATGCCCCACTCCATGTCATGATTACCAATCAGGTGGAGTAATAGCTGCTTAAGTAGACGGGGTTTTTGTCATCACTGAGGGGTGAAGTGCCAGTCAAGGTTTCCACCGCGAGGCTGTGGGCATGTCGGTGCCTTGGGTGTAGCCTCCGGATTAAACAGCATTATCAGAGTGGAGTGAAGCCGTTATGGTGAGGGATCACATCCTCCCGGCCTCCTCACGGTGCAAAGAGACGGCCGTTATTTAACAACTCCACACTCGACTTCAATTCAAAATCACCTCGTAAAAAAACAACACAAAAACAGTATGTTCGCATTCTTTATTTCAGCTATAGAGTTAGAAAAGATAAAACAATGAGTGACTGAATTAAGATTATATATATATATTTACAGTTTGATTCTCCTCTAACACTGGAGCGAGTCTAAATATGGCATTAATCCTGCTGTGGGCACACTGCTTACAGTCAAAGCATGTGAGATAAATGACTGACGGAGGGATTTTCTTAAAGACTGACGTCCCATCTGCTGTTTTCAGTTTATCCAACACACTTTTTCCAACAGACACCTGATAGACAGAGAACAAGTCATCTTCTTCTTACACTACTACTAAAAAAAATATTTATTACTTTAAAAAATCCTCTGAAAAAGGTCATGTTTTAAAAGACTGCAACTGGACTTTGAACTTTCTTCCTGTGCCACAAAGGGCCAAAGACATGTGTGTTAAATTACTTGGGTGTGAATGAGAAAGTGCGTCTCTCTCTGTGAACCCCACACAGCTCTATGTGGCACAAGTGACTATGGCTAAGTTAACACTGCAAGCGAAAGTGCATCAAATCCGACTTTTTTGACCCTATGCGACCCATATCCATCATGGTGTGTCAGTGTGAACGGCACAAATCCGATATTTTCAAATCCGATCTGGGTCACTTTCGTATGTGGTCCTGAATCCGATACATATCCGATGTTTTAGAAAGCGACTGCTGTTTGATGGTCATGTCGCATTAAATCCGTCTTTTACGTCACTGACACAAGACAGATGCCAATTATCAGCGCCGGAGAAGACGACGTGAACGCTTCCTGTCCATCCAGTGTAGATGTCAGTGAAACTGCTGGGAAGACAATGTTGGAGAAACGTGAACATTTTATTTATACTGTATAATCTGCAACTATCCTTTGAAGCACCGCCACTCTAAAACAGCAATAAGGATCATTATTAGGTTATTTACATTACTATTTAAATGACAAAATAACTTTAAAAAATTGGGAAACGTAAAGTCTGAAGTCTTTATATTAAGGGCCATCAGTCAACCAATACTGTTGCTCTGTGTCTAAACTGAGCGCGTTGTGTGTGACGTCTTCTTTTGTGCATGCGGCCGCTTTGAGCGTTCACACTAGAGCGCCTTTGCTGTCGCATTTTATTTGTAGTGTGAACGAACAGACAAAAAATCGGATTTGAATAAAAAATCGGAATTGAGCATCAAGACCTGCAGAGTGAACGTAGCCTAAGAATAATAATAAGACTCATGTGTAGCGATTATGTTGTTCCATAGTATCACATATTAGTTACATTTTAACCTCTTAAGTGGTCATAGCCAAAATTGATTATTTAATGTGAAGCCAAAATCAGCAACAATAGTTTGACTGTTTATATAGTAAAAAAAAAAAACCACCCCTTCACTTGGCTAATGTGACATTTCTGTCTCATTGGTTGCCACTGGACCATAGAAACATGCGATTAAGATGGACTTGCCCTTTATTTAAGGTTTTCCACTTTAGTTATCAGTGAAATGTGCAAAGCTGCACAGCTGGGAGTCGGCTTACGCAGATCTGATTAGCCTCGTTCCAACATGTCCCTTCCAATGTTACTCACAACACAAACCGGCCTTATAAGCCATGATAGTGGTGTGATCGTTTCACTGGGATATGAACCAAGGGCTAAAGAAAATGCTTCCCGGGAGTATTGCTCTGTTCATGCATAAAGCTCTTTTTATAAAGAAATGTACAGTGTCATCGATCTATCTAAAAAAATGTCCTGATGTTCAGTATAGCTTCATCTATCACTACGGCCGTCCTCCTCTGCTTGTACAACACCACTATAAATATAGTTAATGTGCTTTGTTGATGTATTCGACACAGGAGAAATGGGCAAGCTGAAGGATATTGGCAGGTTCAAGACTGCAGCTCTTGTGGGGAGTTCCCAGTCTGCAGCAGTAAGACTCTACAAAAACTGGTCCATGGAAGGAACGTGGTAAACCAGCGACAGGGTCAGGTGTGGTCCGATCCAACAGACGAGCTGCTGTAGCTCAGATTCCAGAAAAAGTTCATGCTGGTTCTGGTAGAAAGGTGAAGAATGGCAGTTTGTTGTGTATGGAGCTCCATCAGTCAAGGTGCCCATGTCCAGGCAATGTTACGCTGCTGGGAACTGTGCTAATGCTCTGCTGGGAACCTTGGGTCCTGCCATCCATGTGGAAGTTTATTGATAAGGACCACTGCCACCTAAGCATGTTGCAGAGCACATACACCGTGCTCCCTCTTTCAGCAGGATAACGCATCCTCCCACAAATCAGGAAAGGTTCTGGAACAGTTTGAGGATCACAGCAACCAGTTTGAGTTTGAGGTGCCGACTTGGCCTCCAGATTCCCCAGAGTTCAACCCAATCAAGCATCTGTGGGATGTGTTGGACAAGCAAATCTAATACTTGGAGGCTCCACCTCACAGCTTACAGGACTTAAGGATCTGTTGCTAACATGTTGATGCAGAAACCACAGCACACCTTTAGGCGTGTAGTGGAGTCCATACCCTGATAGGTCAGGAGGAAAAACACTATATTACACAAAAGAAAGGAAATGGAAGAACGCAAATGAGGAAGTAAATGGTCTTCATACTGGTTGTGCAGTATGGTTTAAATAAAGGTTAGGTTAAATACTTATGGTTTACTGAGTCACTGTAGGGCTCATGATGCACTGTGTTTATCATCGTCTGCTATGACTCAACAAATTCAGGGAGTCAGAGTCTTCTTCATACAATAGAGCCAAGAAATAAAGTATTTAACTGTAACTTCTAACAGCCATAAAAGTCGACTGCACAGTACATATTAGCAAGGCTGTTATTATTGCAGTACATCCTGTAACCTTTACAACAGAAGCATTTCAATAACTCGTGAATTTATCTTGACTCTCTGTTATCATATTGCTAATGCTAATGCTAATGCACATGTAAGTGGTTTAGTATCTGTAATGAGTGTGAGGAAATGATAAGAAATATTTATTACATGTTAAACAAAGCGGGGAACGACGCTGAGTGCTTCTCACATCCCAGCCTCAAGCAAAAAACAAGCTGCCTCCATTAATATTTCCTAAACGAGACAAAAATCTCAATTCCTTTGCAAAGCTGTGGGACAGGAAAAGCAGCCTTCTGCCCTGCAGATATGTAGTGTGATCTGTATTATAGGCTTGTATGAAAGGCCCTGCAGAGTCTTGAATGAACCAAAAAAGCAAAGATAAAACAGCATTTGTGCTTTTGTAAACTGTGACCACTCGTTGGCCTTTTCCAGTATTTTTCTTTTTTTATGCAAACCATTTCCATCATCATACATATTTATGTGAAACTAATGTCAGGATTTACACACTCGTGCAACAATTTTATCACGTATACCCATTATTTTTGAAGGGCCCTGGTTATGCGCACGTTTCCAGGGTAAAATAAATCTGATATGATCTGAAGCGCAAAACAAGACAGACACAGGACAATGGACCGGTGGACCAGAAGGGTGCGTTTGCCCTTTAACTTTGCATAAAGGTCACATTTTAAAATGGAAATTATTTTTCAAGGAGGGTCTCTGAATATCACAGCTTTGGGGATTTTATGTTGGTCTACTGCAGGCAAAACTTGGCAACTGGGTGGCAAGAAGAGAATATTTTCAGTTTTCATTCAGCTTTAAGCAAAATCTAAAAATGCTGCTTTTAGATATTTACAGTTAGATATCAGCATGCTGCTGTCAGATAATAGTTTCAGTTCAAATCAATTTTATTTATATAGCACCAAATAACAACAGTCACCCACTGAGCTTCGTATTGTAAGGTAACCAGTCTACAATAATACAGCCCAACTACAATTACTTCTCAATTTCTGTTTTAATATAAAACCTATAAAGTCCTTCTTGAAAGGACGCTCCTGCTGGCTCTTTAATTATCTGCCCCTTAAGCCTTAATTACATTTACACCAACTGTAAGAAGTACTAACAATGTGTGCAGTGCACAGATACTCAAACCAACGTTACACATGCAAAGTGTTCCAGCATCGCCGTAGTCATATTTTTCTATGCTTGTTTCAGAAACAGCAATTACACAAACAAAACTCAAACAAAAACACTTACTGTGACGTTATTAGACGTGCATTTTTTATCTTATCCATCTCTGGAGGACTGGATTAAAGGATCAAAGTATTTGAGACATAAACTATTGAAACCTCTCCACAAACACCAACCGAGCCCCAGTCTTCTCTGAATGCAACTGAAATGAAAGAGATTGTCTGTATTGATGCCGCTGTTGGCAGTTATGACTAAAATCCATCAGAGAAGTCGATCAGGTCGGCCTCTTTGGGGCATGAAAGTGAGTCAACAGAGGGAGGATCAGATCTACTTTATTGCCTGATTAAAATCAATTTGGTGTGTCCGATGCTGAAGGTGGAGGGATGGAAAATTGTTAAGAGTCTCCTCCTCCCCCACTATCGAGTGATTATAACGCGAGCGTGAAAGCTACACCTCCGTGACTTCAGGTGGCTCAGGGAAAATGGGAAAAAGGCCATCCGATGTGCCCCGTCATGCAAAACAGACAGACGCCACTAAAAGGTTACGAGACGCCTTTTTTTGATGTGTCGTGGTAAAAATCGTTTTTGTATTAGAACAAATAGCCCTGAGTTTGCCTTCTGCACGCAGGCACAACTTCACTCGATCCACTTTCACTCACTCATCGTGAATGATAATACGGCATGCAAGCAGTTTCACAGACTTATCACTACTGGTTTGAAAATAAACGCTGTAAACATACCTAACAGCACACCAATAAGCATAAATGCTCAGTCAATCGTTAAGCCTTTGACTTTTTCACAAATCCTTTCAGGTCAAATTAAGTGAGAAAATAAGAGTTCAGCAGTGCCACCCAAAACTGATGAGAACAAAGTCTAATTGTGGAATTGTGCAGCTCGCCTCATTACTCGATGCGTGACCTTTATGCAGCTAATGAACAAGGCTGGCAGCAACTTGTAGATTTGGGTTAATATGTGCAGGACCATACATGCTCTTTTTAAATGAAGCATGAGGATAGCTTATTAGGGGGGAAATAATAGTAAAACAACTTACATGACCTTTAAAGAGCCTTGTTACACATCAGCACAAACATAAATACAAACTTTACTGTCGCAAAGCTCCGAGCAGCAAATTAGAAATTCATTTGACAAAAATGGCTTTAAAAACAACTAAAAACAACAATGAAGTCAACAGTGAGGCGTGTCTGTGTGCTACGCACCGCTGTGGTCCTCACAGTCATCAATGAACAAAGTCTTTCATGTCTCCGTTTCCGAGGTCGGACTGTGTCATTTACAGTAGCAGTGATACGTTGTCACGGTAACATAGAGTAAGTATTTGTGTGAGCAGCCGCCGTTAACAATAATGATCAAAATGAGAGAGATAATCAATGTCAGCGCTTGAGATGCAGCTACAAACTACCTGCTGCGGACGTGAGCAGAAACTCCACAGCAGATCAGTTCATCTCATGCATGGACTCACTCGTATGTACTCGTGTCCTTTAATATCCGAATGTGAAGTGATGTGTGTCAGCTAATGGAACTTCATCATACTAATTATCATTGCTCCCTTACCCATTTTACAAGTTCACTGGTTTTATAAATTAGGTTATACTGAAGGCGTTACTGCATAAATATTTATTTTATATACACTTCCTGCCAAATAAAGTGACAAGCACACACTCGGATTCTTCATCTGAAGTTCCAACATTAAGCTCGGTCGGTTATCGAATATTTTTGTTAAGGTGGCCGATGATCCAGCTGCATCTTTCTGTTACACACAAAGTGACCTTTGCAGTTAATGCTCTGACACCACTGGTGCGGCAATGCAGCCCACCAGCTGGGACCTTTGTATTTGCACTTCTTTTTAGGGTCACTTTAACTCAGTGGTTATGTTCAGGCACTACAAACAGCTTAGTTAGGTAAAGGAAAATATGGCTGAGCGGGGAGGGGCAGACCTCGCTGGCTCTGACACTAAAAACTACTCTGAAAGCTGCTAAACAATTTTCTGTGATGTAAACACTTTCAGTAGTGCATATGCATGTCAGCTAGCAACTCACAGACACATGACAGCAGATGTAGAAATGTCAGCATTGTTGAAGGTGGCTCAAAGATTTACAAAAAGACAAATGTCAAAGGAACATCAGCATAATTTAAATCAGGTATTTTTCTCTTACAGTGGAGGTTAGAGTAAGTTGGTTTTTTTTACCAAACTCGATTAACTTAAAAAAGATGGAAAAAAAAAGCATCTGAACGCTGTGGCTGATGTGATATGGAGAAAAATACTTTAAAAGAATTATATTAGGTTTGGAAATATCTCCTAGAGTCTCGAGCGATTTTGTTTGTAAAGATGAGCACAGTTTTAGTTATATTCAATTTTAGTTATATTTATTTATACAGCGCCAAACAACAGTCGCCTCAAGGTGCTTTATATTGTGAGGTAGACCCTACAATAATAACAATCATATGACCCCCTGTGAGCAAGCATTGTGGCGACAGTGGGAAGGAAAAACTCCCTTTTAACAGGAAGAAACCTCCAGCAGAACCAGGCTTCGGGAGGGGCGGGGCCATCTGCTGTGATTGGTTGGAGTGAGAGAAGGAAGACAGGATAAAGACATGCTGTTATTTTAGTAATTTTATTTGATTTCTGTTTGCCCGTTACAATCTTATGGAAGCCCGTTTCCGCCACTAAATAAAAACAAAAAAGCTAGTATCCATAACTCGAAATTTCGAGTTACTTTTCTCAAAATTTCGAGTTAGCTCTGCCAATCAAAAATATACGTGAATGAGGTCGCTTTCTTGTTACCCGGAAGCATATGGCGCAGAGGAACGCACACTCAAAAACGGATCCCAACAAATTGGCGCTTTGGCGAGTACGTTTGCTGATAGTAACACCATGTGATTCAGCTAATAACACAGGGATTTCATCATTTGTGAAGCCAGGCTGAAAACACTCAGCAATCTGTGCATTCACGACTGGATGTAATACCGGTAGCTTAGCTGTAGCATTTGTAGCTGAGGGCTTCAGCTTCCGGGTAACAAGGAAATGACGTCATTCACGTAGTTACTGATTGGCAGCGCCAACTCGAAATTTCAAGTTGCTTTTCTCAAAATTTTGAGTTAATAAATCGAAATTTCAAGTTAATATGTCGAAATTTCGAGAAAATAACTCAAAATTTCGAGTTATGGATCTTTTTTTTTTTTTAGTCGCGGAAACGGGCTTCCATACAATCTGCTCTCTGTCAGCAACAGAATTTTTCCAAATAGAGATTTTTTTTATTTTCCAAACGGTATTTTCTGTGCACATTCACCACAATCAGCAGGAATGTTCAAAACACACCAAAACTGCAGGACTGAAACATTTATGGAGCTGTCCAACTCCACTGAGAGGCATGATTATTAAACCCCAGCCACGTCATTCTTCGGCTCTTCTTTACTGTTTAATGAAAAACAGCTTTAAGCCAAACAGGTTTAAAAGGTTTATTGCAACATTTTAAAAGTGTACAGCAAATCAATACATGCAAATAAAAACGAGGAGGGAGCAGACGCCAAACAACCATCAACAACACTGTCTAAGCAGCTCAGACACATGTCTTGCAGCTGCTCATTTCTGCAGACCAGGTATTTCCACAGGTGTGGATTTGAAAGCCGTGTTTACTTTCTGCATTTTTAATGAAATACAGTCAGAGATGGAGAGTCAAACACAGTACGAGCTCAGAGCAGCAGAAGATGAAAACTAGACTACTTGACATCCACATTCAAGACAGACTTTTTGTCTCTTTCCCTTCTGATTTTTTTTATTATTATCCTGTTTTCAAAAGTCAAGTACACTAGAGGGAGGATGAAGAGAAAACTCATGTAATATGTATATGAATAGTGAAGCTATTTGACCAAAAAGGGACGCTTCATGGAAGAAAACGTGCTGCTGTTTGAACAACCTGGCATTCTTAATACACACATACAGGCACTGGCATACTTTAGCTTTTCTCTACATACAGTAACAGCAAATATTCAGCTTGTTTAGAGAGTTAAGGCAGTAGTATTAAAACTAAAAGCTACACATTACCGCTGCATTCCTCGCATTATCTGACGTAGATTCGTCAGGATAATCCGTCGACTTCGGCCTGTCTGCGATAACGCCAGCGTCTTATTTTCGTTCCTACACGTTTTTCTGGCATTTCTAACAATTCTGTCAAAAACAGCAGCTTTGTCTTGTTTATTGTCCAATGAATTACAGCAATTTCAGCTGAGAAAAGAAGCTGAAAGCTTTCAAGCTTTGCAAGACAAATGATAGCAATCCCTGCTCTTGAAAAGATGAGGAAGGCTTTCAAGCTTTCAAACATGACAGTTAAAGAGAGGGTTTTGTACTTTGCATGGTACTCAACACATTCACTGACTGGCAACCAAAAAAACCCCAAATTCTACAATGACATGTTTCTGCATACCGAAGGACGGCGTGTTGATGGGGCTCCTTTTCAGTGTTCTCTAATTAGTTTCCTAATTTAGGCCAAAATCCATGACAACAAACTTTGAACATGTCTAAATGTCTCATGTGGAACAAAAGAATAATCAAGCTTTTACTGAGTTTGTTTCTAAGGTGAGTCTTATTGGATAAAGTGCAGAAATATTTCAAAATCAACAATAAGGAATCAAATATTGAACTAAAAGGTGAATTCAGATGTCTTCCTCTCTCATTGCCTCCGTTCTTACTTATGCTTAAAGATTGGCTGTCAAACGTTCCCCGCTGGTTTTTTCACGGGTGCTTTTCAGAGGAGCGCGATAGCTGGTAGCTGTTTGCGAGGAGCGAATAAGGGCTGGCATTTTGCTATCCCTCCAAGACACGGCTGCAGTGCCAGTGAGGCGCGAGCACAGTGGGGTGCTGGAAAGAGACATGAAACATCATTCAAAATTGAAGTTGTTCAAAGTGAATCGATGTGAGAAAAACCAGCCAGTGCCTGCGAGCGTACGTGTGGATGCGTCCTCCTAGTGGGTGATGCTGCCTCAACAAGACAGCGATGATGCAATCTGAGGGGGATTCAAAAGAACACAGTTCAGTATTAAACGGTTGGAGCACATTTTTCACTGAACTCCCAAAGCAACGCTATGTCAACACCTGAATCTAAGCTTATGCATATTTAATGAAAGACTGTAGTAGTGTTGCTCTGATAAAGACCTCATTAGGTACAAGATGTAAAACCTATGTTTCAGGTCTGGTGCTGACAGCTGAAATTATTATAAACGTCTTACTTACATGGACAGGGAGAAAAAAACGAGGTAAGCTTGGCTATTCGTCTCCACAGGAAACACGTGCGGCACCGCCAGACTCAACACATGACTTCATTTCATGAGTAACTGGTTTTCACCTCCGGAGTTTCCAACATGGAGACTCAAGAAAGAGCAGCAGGATTCATGGGAATAAAAAAATACAAGGTTTATTATTGAAACCATGCAAATGAAAATTGATCAGTTTCACCAGCCTTCATGGGTTAGAAACACACGGAAACTGAAACTTCCTTTAAGGTCCGAGTGCAGTGAAACTAGAGCACGAACATAATAACACTGTCCGAACAAGTGGCTTTAAATATGCATCCATTTTATTGCACATATTAACCGCACTCCGCTGCGTTTGCATTTGCAGCAAGGTGGATCAAAACCAGTAATCTGATTACGCTTTAAGTTCTGTGCCAAAGCAGCCAACAGGTTATAAAATACTGTTAATCAGAAAATGCTGTTGGTAAGACTATTAACTCGAATGTCTGGTGTCCTCGTGTAATAAATGCTTGAGTCACTGCAAAGGTGTGCAGAAGGTTCATGTGCAATTTCAAGTCACGACTTTAAGTCAACTTCAGGCAGGTGAAAAAATGAAAGAAAAAATATTTCCAGTTCTTATCTCAGAAGAGAAATATAATTATTTGCAGCTTCCTGGGTTCGAGGCATCCAATCACAGATGAAATGGGAAACCTGCAGTATTGACACAGACCGGCGCCCTGGGACGAGGGCTGTTCATGAGAACAAAGCTGGATTACACGTCTAATTGTTTACAGAGCTGCTAATAATCTGAAGGTGTTTGACACATTTCACGTGAATGTTCTGAACGTAGTGTACGATGGCTGCGTGAGCGCACGCCACAAAAACTCTTTGCAGACTGGAAGAAAACAGACCTTCGTGGCTTTTGCTGCGACGCTGTAGTGTTCAGCTCTTCACGGTGCATTTGCATAAAACTGTGCCGAGCAGCTTCACACAAACCACACATCAAACACTCGCCTCCGACATGAAACTGGCACATGTTAATGGTTTTATAGGGAAATTATTACAAATCTGTTGATGGGCGAGAGCGGGGATGCAGCGGCCTGTATGAGTGAGCAGTTCCCAGGTTTCAAGCACATGGCCGCACGATAAAGAAGCTGTTGTGGACACGCCGCCCTGGCTGAAATAGCAGGAAATCTGTGTCTGGGCTACACGCCTTACATACTGCAGAGAAATATGCAGGCGTAGTCAAACTGACCTGTGTTAGCTCACTGGTTAATAGCTGTTTTGGGAGCAGTACTGATTTAATGTTTCCATTATGTGAGAGCAAATAAAGCAGTGTCAGTAATTAGATCTTAGTTGACAAGCCCAGACAACACAGCCTCGTTAGCAGAAAGCAAACAAACGATTCATTCTTACGTATATGCTCCGGCACAGCTTTGTGATGTTTCTCCGTCACTGTGAAATGACCCAGTTTTAACAGACTCGTTCTTCAAAACAAATGTTTTATGTTCCAGCTCTAAAGAAAACTTTACTGACTATCCTGACGCACCCATTCGTGTGTCACTGTAGGTTTGGGTGGCTGCAATTATTCCTGGTACCCACACCGGATCTGAAGCTTTTCCCACTGGAGTCCAGTTGGAGGAAATGGGGAACAAAATGCACAGCTCTAGTTCAGAACACGCATGAACTCCAAAGTAATATTGAGCAGGAAATCAGGCCAGAGCCTTTAAGGTTACAAAATGTCTCCGTCTTTGTACAGGAACTGGATCCTGGCTGGGTTGTTGTTAGTGATCGGAGCAGTCGGGGTCGTTTGAGTAAAGTGGCATCAAACTACCTACAGAACAGAACACGTGTGTCAGCTGCAGACTAGTGATGGGTCGTTCGTGAACGAAATGGCTCTTAGAGCCGGGTCTTTGACGTGAACGACGCGAGCCGGCTCCTTATCGCGAGCCGTGGTTTTTTTTTGTTTTTCTTTCTCTCAGCCTCTCTCTCGCACTTTTTTCCGCTTCACTCCGCACGCCAGCCTTGTGCTTTACGCTGGACAGAGGGGGGAGGGGCGGTAGTTACACTCAGTAGCACAGGAACAGAGCGGGAGGGAGAGAGAGAGGCAGGGACAACAACGTCACATTAGAAAGGTATAGTAATCATCCACAACTATTTTCAGTTGCAGATGATAAAGGATTCAGAAAGTTTATTCATGCAGGTCCATATGACAGAGAATATGCATGTTCTTTTTGTTTTCATATTATAAGTTATATTTAATTGTGTTGTGGTTTGCAGCGTTTTGTGTTGTTTCACTTTAAATTTGTAAAAGGAAAAAGCTGAAAACTTAAATAGTTAAAAGTTGAAATGTGAATAGTTGATTTTTGTATTATGTGATTTATTTATTACATTTTATGTGGAGTGAATAAATAAAAGTATATTTACGGTGGCCCCTAGAGACAAAGCACATACAAACTTCAAATCACGTAAAAACACGTAAAAACTCCGAAGCACATAAAAACTCAAAACACGTACAAAAGACAACAGAAGTGCTCCAGGATGCTAGGGGGCAGTGTTGAGCTTTTGTTAGAGGCTACACAAGCCAGCAAGTACCAACGACCGGATTTGGTGTGTGGTAGTAACAGGTAAATGAGCATTCATTTTTTTAATTATTTGACTATATTTGAATGCTTGTGTATAAATACACAAACAATACACATATGCTTTCATGCTTTCAATTGTGTAATTTAAGTGATCTAGGTAGCTGTTTTGGAAGGTCAATTAACGCTAGAAATGTGTTTTGGAGTTTGTACATGTTTTGTCTGTAGGGGCCACCGCATATATTTATATATAAACATATATAAATAAAACCACTTTTTTTTACATTAGTAATTCCTTCTGTGCATAATTTTATATTATTGTTAATAATAAATTAATTAAACAACAAAACAACCTGAAGACCCGGCTCTTTTTAGTGAGCCGAGCCGAAAGAGCCGGTTCTCTAAAAAGAGCCGGAAATCCCATCACTACTGCATACAGACGCCTATGAGAGGGCAGACTGTCAGAGTGTTGTAATAAATGACTGACTGTTCCAAGGACACTCACTGTGGAAATGCCACTGTGTAAAAAGCAGGCAAGGCAAAGGAAACAAGTTCATAAATAAAGCATAGCTGTAAAAAACACACAAGTTATTTTGTTATGATTTACTTCAAATTTAATTCAATCTATTTTATGTCCTTTACTGAGTGCCTGACAGTTTATCGTTTTGGGACCCGATTAACGAACACTCCCTCTGTGTCACATTGAAAACTTTATGTATTTTACATGAAAATTACCTCTGAATGTTTTGAGTTTGAGCAGCTTAACGGTCAGCATGCGAGAGCCTCACCAGCTCACACAGATACAGGTGGTATTGTGCTATTACTCATTTTTCAACCTTGTTTGAATTCACTTCATAATGGTGCAATCTTTTTAAAAAATAACCCTGCATTTAAATTTCTCCTACTTCCAAGCCAAGGATATTATAATTCCACTTATACTTTTTATTTTTTAACCACAAATGCAAAGACAAGGGGGAAAAAGACACGTCTAATACCTGATTGGATTTGTCAGCCATGCACATGACCACAGGCGGAAACACGCTGTTGTAATTTCACACCAAAGCGGGGCTGATGTTATGGCACTCTGTCACTGTGGAGAGGGTATAGTAAATTTCCACTTCTACAAGACGCTGCTCACAATGACCAGATCTGCCCTATTTTTCTCGCCTGATTGCACCGACCTCACATGATGAATGATCTCCTCAAGAGACAGAAAACAGGGCCTGTTGTTATTGATGATCTCAATTAATAACCTGCCACACCACCGAGGATTCGCCCATTCAGCTCTTTGCATAATGTCATAAAAAAAGACACTGTGCGGGCGACTTATGTAAACAAAGAACTAAAGAAAAAAGCATCATCCTGAACATTAAGTAAAGGCACATTTGTATCTATTTCACGTTGTTTCACATCGTTTCCCTCCACATCTTTCGATCTAACGGGTCAAAGGTTAATAATGAAACTGTCACTTTCTACTAAAAGGCATCAAACGTCTCAAACATCTGTAATCAAAACTGCGTCCAGCCTGTGCTCTCACTGCAGCCTGAAAATACTGTGATAAGATTTCCATGTTTATTAAAGACGATGCCAAAAAAAGACATCCCTGCTGGCGTGTTTGTGCGCCACCTGCTCATGCGAGGCTCAGCCTGTGAGCACCAGCAGACAAAGTCTCTCCACCGACGGGCAAATGGCCATCTGAAGGTGACAGACTCCAGCGGCCCTGGGCCAGCGTGAGTCACTGACTTCATGTCCTCAGCAACAGCACTGACTTACTCCAGCAAGTGCATAAGTCTGCCCCCCAGGCAAGGTGACTCTAGTTCCCACTCTCCCTGCATGAAATGCTTTCCCACCTGGCAAGTTGAACCTTCATCACCCATTTGCCGCTCACGGAAGAGCACAGGCCCGATTGCCACTTGTCACAGTTTCTTAGTGACCACAGGTCAAAGCCCCCAAAATATCAGCGCTTATATAATTGCTGCCACACTTTGACTGCAAGCATCAAGCTGTTCCTGAACATTATGTGTTTATGCATCAACAGTCATGAGATTACGAAGCAAACAATATTTATTTATATTTATTTCCACAGATGTGAGTCACAAAGAGCTTTACAGAAAATAACCTGAGACAATGCAACAATTAAAAAGAGGATAAAAGGATATAAATTTAATGAAACGCAGACTTAAAACTTCAAAAGCCAATAAGATGTTCTTTGATACATTTTGTATTAACTTTATTAAATGTAACTGGTTCTGATATGCATCCATTTCCATCAAACCCAGTAAGCAGAGAGCTTAGAAAGATTAATCCAGCGACGTTTCCCTGATGAATGTGCGCGCTGTGGATTTGATAAAAGACACAAACTAAAATGTGCAAACGTCTTTTTGAACTTAGTGGAGTTTTCCTTGCAGTGATGCTAAAGTGGATACGTAAACAGCTACAGTGTTGCACATTAGTAATAAAAAAGTTCTATTTTCTTGGATGTAAAACACTGAGCCAGAGTTACGGATCATCTTCACCAGAACAAAACGCTGCTGCTGACGTTCAGAGCCCAAACTCTGTGTTCTGGACGCAGATATTTGATGCTCTCAAAGAAGTTTTCAAAGTAAATATTCCACTAAGTCGCAGCGTTGGGAAGGAACTTACTGACTGCAAAGCCAACACTTATCTGTTAAATATATAACTCACTGCAGCCCGACAATGCACAACTATCACAATTCATACATGGATCCAGAAAGTGAATGATGTCTGTCTGATGGAACAAATGACATACTCAGAGTACAGAAACCTGCCTTTGTTACCTTTAGTAATACAATGAAGAACATCACCTAATTTTAAGAGCCAGCAGACCAAAAGACTGCTCATGTTACGTTTGCTTTATATCTGCAGCTGGACATTCATGGCTGCTCTCTGCTTGTGCATACGGGTACAGTTTATACAGGACCTGTGGGATGTATCACTGCTGATTTCTGCAGCTGGCATTCTTTGGATTTGTGTAAAACAAACACAATTTATAAAAAAAAAATGCGACACATACAATAGTTTACTGAAAATATGCTCAGAATTTAAAGCCAAAGAAAAGCGAGTCTTATGTTGCTCCTGATGCGTGACTGTAGCTGCGAGGATGTTCATGCATTGGAGTGAGACGGGCACATATTACCAGAGCGAGGTGGACGGCTGAAAGCTGCCAAAACCTCACCATGCTTAGAGCCTGGCCTCACAAATCCCTGCTGCTCTGTAATACTGATGTCTCTGCGTAACACAGCAAAACGCACCTGAACACACAGTGACGTCAGAGGGAGAAGAGCCCAACGCAAGGCGCATACAAGGATGCAGCCTGCAGCTATTACTGGGAGTCCAACGGAGGTGTGTTACACTCATGTCTGCATGTTACACGATGCAATAAATAGCTTCGTGCTCTTCTATGCAGAACAGTCCACCACCCTCACAGGTGTGTGTAGTTTGAGTTCTCTGCTCTGGTTGGGTCCTGCCTCCACCTCAATCTGAGGCCATGTATCGCCCCCGGCAAATTCTAACAGACGAGTTTGACCGTACATCTAAAAATCCCATCAGGTCCCCTCCGGGGGCCTCGCATTGATCTAAACTGCCAGGATGCTTCTGGAGACAAACACGTGCATGTGATTCCACTGCAATATTCAGGTTAGCAGGCAGCATGCTCCCTGTTTGCATCTGCTTGATTTCGACCTGCCCTTGGTTGAAAGCTGGTCACTCTTGAAATTAACTGGCTGTGTCTTTGTTTAGACATTAGCATAGTGTTAATAGATCGCCAACAACTCTCACAGGCACACATGCTAATTTGCCCTATTTAGAAAATCTCATCACTTTTGTGTTTTGTTTTATTAATTTCATGTTTCTGTTTATTTATGAGCTGCTTAATCACCTCTGAATGATGTTAACTAGTAACAGACAGGATGGAGAATTATTAGATGTGCGCTGAAAAAAGAAAGAATGGATCAATGGAGACTAAGGACATCATTTACACAGAGAGTGTGGGGGAGCCCAAGTTTGAACACTAAACAATTCAATTACCGCCCCACGTCAGACAGATGAGAAACGCTCTGCGATGATTCTAAATGTTTCTTGTTCATCCAGTTTTGCCTCCATCATAGGTGCACGCCGTGAAAACAGCGAGAAGCATTTATAGACTTATCGCCTTGTGTTTTGTGTCTCCGGTGACGTACGGCGAGGCTGCTCTGGTGCGTCACGCTACTATGCACACTATTCAAAAATGAAACAACTATTGGGACATCCTCTGCATGTTAATGGTGATGCTTAAAGAAAGTGTGCAAAAGGAAAAGTGCAGTGTTCTTTTAAGTGTATTTTAATAATGCTGCTATACAGTCGCCACGGTAATGTAGCCTGAACACTGTGCAAAATGTAAATGGACACAAAATGCAACGACTTCTCTGTCGAGTCCATATTTTATTCAGAGAAGATGACAGAAAACATGTTTGTTTCTCATACAGTCCTGATCAAACGCTTAGGATCAGTTGAAAAATGGCAAAAAATCGTATTTTGCATGATTGGGTTAAAGCGTTGTTGTCAATAAATTGCATGCTCAAAAAAATGTTTTGTCTCACTCACATTTGTTCTTGTTGCACGTTGAAGCTCTACTCTGAACCTGGTTAAGATCCAACCGGGGCTCTCTTGGCTCATTTTGAATTTGACTGCAGCCACATGTCGTGAAAAAGATGGATTTGTAACTTCATGAAAGTTACAAATCATGACTGTGGAACCATTTAACTATTATTTAGTCCTAAAACAAATAAATTCAATGTGTGTTTCCTCAAATTGAATGAAAGGAGAAAAATGAAACATATTCTGAGATGAAAAATGCCCACAAGTCATATTTAAGCCTCCTGTCTGTCCATTGTTCACTGTCTCTTTTAGGCTTCGTGCCTCTTCACTCGTTCCTTGGTTAATGGGGTCTGGGATGCTGTCATATAGTTTGCATTTAGTCATCAGTTACAGGTTTTGTTCCAGCGTACGTGACAAGGAAGCGGCTTTGAGCGTCTGCACTGCTTACCTCCTTTAGCATGCCGAGCGAGAGGTGACCCTGTAATCTGCACACTTCGTGGGGTGACTTTTATAGAGACATTCACTGCCAAATGACAGGAGAATATCCTGGATGTCGCTCTGATCGCGCACGTTAGCCAAACATAGCAGCCAATCTGTGGGATGTATTCTGTGTGAGAATCTGGCAGCATATCCAATTCTCTCTCAATGCAAAGCTCCATTTGGCCTTTCACTGCACATACATCAGGCTTACTCCAAATGTGCAGTGCAGGCAAGGCTGAGATGAAAGAAAAGCCCTCCAGTCTTAACAATAAAAATGTAGCTTCGAGGGTAAATGAGCTGTGAGCATCCTCAGAGGGACGGATAGGAAGGAACGATAGAGGTCTAGGTTTACTGTATTCTGCATGTTTTAGTTAATCTCCAACTGCTCTGGTCCTGTGAGAAAACTTGTGTTGAAAGTAAAATGACAATTCAGTAATTGTTTCAGTGCCTGACAATAAATTAGCTTGAATGTTTTCCATGGGCTGAAGGGACTCCCACTCACCGCTAAGTGACTCATTTGGACAGTTTTGCACAAAATGAGCGACGGGGTTGGTGGAGCAGGTCTGTCAAACATGAAGATGAAGCGAAGAGTCGACACAAAGTACGCCGCCCACAATCGCGCTCGTCCACTTCACACAAAGTCGATGAACGACGCCCCCCAATCAAACTGGCCTACAGAGACGTGAGCTGATAAAACTACCTGCTGATTAAAAACCACTGGATCACTTTTAGACTGTTTCTCTTTGGAAACACGTCCAAGCATGTCAGCATATGCACACCTCTAAAATACACCAGTTTAATTTATTATTAATTGATTAATTTTGTATTTTTCGCCACATGAAGAAGAAGTCAGCCCATCTGTGACAAAACATCTGGAGCACCTGTAAAAGCACCTATAAAAAAAACAAATGATTTTAATGAAAAAAACGATAATAAAAGCTCCAACTTTCTGAAAAGACTCAGAGTCTGCCAACCTCTGCTGGAACAGGAAATCCACCCGTGATGAAACACCCTCCTCATGTCTATTCTTCTCCACCAGCTGCGCATATCCATATATCTATCCATCTGGACCATTTGGCCACTCAGCAAAAGCTGCTAGTCACTAAAATTCTGTTACAAAACAAACGAGTTGGTAGAGTTTTATTGTCAATGTTGTCAGAGTCACATTTGGGACGAGTAAACGTTGTCTGCTGAACGTCCAAGAAGAATGAATTTTTTCTGCTGCCCGTTTCTAATCCGTGCGCCTCAAACAAAAGCCAAATGACTGAAAACTAAAGTAACCAAAGGACGACAATGATTCCATAAATAAAAGACAATCAGGCTGGCTTTAATTGGGCGAAACCTCGTAAGAATTCAGTTTATTTTTTATGTTTTTGCTTTTGTTCCGAGAGTTAATGAGGTCTGGTGCTGAGATCACTGATATTGATTTTATCTGCACGGAGAGGTCTAAGCTTTTCTGGTCTGCTTAGCAACAACAACACTATGGTAACCACAGAAGTCGTTTAAAACAAAGGTTAAAGCCTTAAAAACACCATGTTGGTAAATAGCTCACTCTTACTTCTTTATTTCAGTCGCTGCTGATGAGCCAGGCTTCACAGGCTCGCTCACCGGCCAACTTCATATCCTGTCTGTGTTTGATATAGTTCATCTGAATTTCTCATCCCGAGCACAACAAGGAGGACCACTGCCAAGTGCTCTCCAAGCACTAGAGACAGAGCTGGATGCTGAGCAGGAGGCGAGAAACTTATTGAAGAGGTAGCTCATTATTGCTCCATGGTTTGTTTGTCACAAAGATGGCCTGCTGACATGTGCAGAGCAGCAGGGTTGTTTTGGTATTATTTAATCATTCATACTGAAAAATACTTGCACAAATCCATTCAAATGGATTATTTTGCATCCCTAAATGTCAAAATATCAACACGTGCGTGTACTGTTACTGCACGCCAGTCACTGCTCAGGTTTGATGCCAAACAGGAAGCTCGTGTGAGCTTAATCATCACCTAAGCCTGTACCTCTGCTTGTGTTTGTGGAGATGAAATCTCAGCTGAAGGTTCTTTAACAAAACCAGCGTGGAGTTTACTGAAAGCTCGAGAAACCCTCGTCTGTTCAGAAAAATCACTTCACATAATTACTAATGACAAGAGAGTCCTTTTTAGCAGCCAGCAGCCGCTACTTCAAACTTTAATTATTGTTATCAAACTAATTACAACTTCCCACTTGTGTGTGATGATTAACGTTTGAACCGCGCTATGGAAAAACACATTGTTTACTCAGGTAGAGCAGTAATTAGCTACAGATGATTAGTCTCACCTGAAGGTCAGCTAAGCTTAGAGAAGGTAAAAGAAAGAGACGTGGGAATAATGAGCACGCCATTTGTAAACACATTGTTCTTCTGTGTTTTGGCTGTGATTGGACGTATCTGTGACACGTCGCAGATCAGTGTTTGGCTTTGTTTTGATGAGCAGTGCTGTGAAGTTTGCACTGTCCCAGACTTCCCAGTGCACTCGTATAATGCAATGCATTTCTGTGACAGTAATAAGAAGCCTCGTTGTTTCAACAAACTGCTGCAAAACAAACCCGTGTGCAGGATCGGTGCATCATCTGTGGGCACATGCAGTTCAGCTCTCAAACAGCTTCTCTTTACAACGTCAGTGCCTGGAGTGCAGCGCTACACAACTTCTGCTCCCTATGCACGGCAGGACTGCTTGCTCTTGATGTCTGAGGGAGTGATGGCAGCAGCATCTCCTTAAAATGTCTTAAAACCACTTTTACTTGACGATGATCAGATGATAACTAGCACCAGTGCACGAGAACAAGGAGCCTCTTTTCCCAGCAGCCCCAGTGTGGAACTCTGACAAAAAGATGCAAAGTGTGTTTTCAGCATCCGTTCAGGGAATCAACCATGTGCTGTGCAGCTAAAAGCCTCAAAAATACATAATTTTTCTACTACTGGAGTACCGTGGCTGTAATTTAGTCCATAATAATTCTGCCTTAGGTCCCCATTGACACATTAAAAATGCACCACACATCTAAAGGCATTTGCACAGCCCAGCAGGTCTACAGGAATCAGCAGCACAGTAATCAATCCCTGCCACGAGGCTCTTTGTGGAAAATGACAAAGGGAGTCCAGTCCAACTACTCAGATCACAAGTGTTAGGAGAGATGCACCTTATCTGGTTTTTATCTGTTATTTGAAATAAAACAACGACATCAGTGTGTCGAGCTTCTGTTTTGATTTAAAGAGGTTTGTGTTATTAGTGAAAGAAAACTGTATTTTGTGGGAAATCCGTCAGCGTACTGGCCGACCTCTTCACATCTGAACATGCTTCTTTATCTTTGTGCTATTCCCAAAAGCTTTCACTGCAGGAGCCTTTAACTCCAGCTTGTTCTGAGGCCTCTGCATCATTAGCCTGGACCTTCAGCAAGCCAAATGCAAAGTTGTGAATAAGCCAACCATTCAAAGATATTTATATCAGCCTGGAAAACTCCTTTGCTGCTTAGCCATAGGTGTAGGATTGTTGTTGTGTGGCTGAATGATCCTGGTTCTGCCTCTCTCTCAGCAGCAGTGCCAGTTCCATCTGAAGCCGTAACAGAACAGCCAGCGTGTTTGACAGATGGGAAGGTGTGCTCTGGCATGTCAGATGTTCGTTTTATTTCCACTCTTTCTACTTTTCGTTGTTTCATTTCTGCATGTCTGGAAAATTTCTCTTCTTAGGCTCGATGGCTTGAAGCTTCCCTGTGAGGAGCTGGCAACCTGTCCAGAAGCACCCTGCCTCTTAGACCGAGCGTCTGCATCTCACGTCGAATCCTTCAAGTTGTGCTAATGTCGTCATGAAATCTATTTTTGAGAGCTGATGAGGAAACATGAATGCCACGTGGAACCATTTTTGTTCAGCCTCTTTCTTATTGTTGAGTCTTACGGATCCATGTGAGGCCTGTGGTTCTGGGTTCTTCTGTGACCTCCTGGATGAGCCGTTCATGCACTTTTGCAGAGATTTTGGTGGACCGGCCACTCCTGGGAAGCTTTGTGGATAATCACGTAGTACATGTATAAGAACATAAATACTCCCTCTTAGAGCTGGGCCATATACCGTTCACAGTAATACCGGTATAATGTTGGGCAATGATAAGAAAATAAATATGGCGATAGAATATGGGTAAAACGCATATGCGCAGTGCCTTTGTTTACATACGCACATGGCAGAAAAAGCATGGAGGCGACGGAGAAAGAAACAGACGAACCAGAACTGGTTTGTAAAAATGCTGCAACTTCAGTGGTGTGCAACTGGTTTGGCTTTCGTCCGTCAGATACACAACAAAGCACAATTTTTGGTAGCGCATGCTAGCGGGCCGTCGTTATTACCGTGTTTTTCACAAAATAAGTCGCTCTTAAAATCCTTAGATTTTCTGAAAAATCGACAGTGTGCCTGTATGAATTCTGGTTGTGTTTACTGACCTCGAACCGGTTTTATGTGGTAGGCGGCGCTCGAAAATCTGTCAAAAATGTTTTAGTCTGACTTTGCTAAGCTACAAACCCGCACCGCCTGATGGATTGTCGGAGCATTACGGCTATCGTAGGCGGAGCCTCGCGGAGTGATACGTACTGTGCTTCAACATAATATTACAGTATTGTGTGTGTATAACCTCTTTTTAAGTTTTGTGGATATTATACATGGTTATGCTCTGGATGGACACACACAGCTACCTCAATGTCCATTAAGAACTGCACTATATAAACCTCCACACAAATTAAAGCTGGGTTTAATGCCACTACAATGTACTGAAACGCACTAGTTTTGCCATATTTGTCTGTTTCTCTTCTACACAAAAGACAACTAGAATAAAACCAAAACCCAGAAACTACAAGAGTGACGTCATAAAAGGAAACACGGGTTCATCCTTACACATGCTACCTTTGCAGCTATGAAAGAAACTCAAAGCAAATATCGACGTGAGCTGGCATTTCGTGATCTCATTTAATGCAGCATCAGTACCGCAAATCACAAGAAACACGTGTTCTAATGCGCAGCCTCACTGCAGTCGAGTCAGGAATGTTACTGACTGAAACATAGTTTTTGCATTAACCTCTCAAAGCATTTCATTTTTAGAAAGACCAACAGTTGCACTCAAAGTAGCAACACATCAGCATCTATGAAGAATAAAGTGTCGCACCTTTTAGCGAGTCCGCTGGTTATATTGAAAGCGGTGCAGCGGTGCCTGGAGGGCGTGTCTGCAGGCTAGCTGGGTCTCAGAGGTTGCTTTAGGCGTAACTGTTTTATCCTGGCCTCCCTCAGTGCATCAGCATTAATCACTGCTCCGCACAGACACGAGCACAGCCCGGCTTCCTAACAGTGTGCATCGGTTTGTTTCTGGCTTTGCTGTGGTGCAGTCTTGATGTTCCTCGCAACAGAAATATCAATCTTATTGATCTAAGATGATAGCAGCAACACTGACTCGCTTGTTAGACAAATAAACCATTTAGTGCTATCATCCAATGATACATTTGAATATCAGGATATGATCTTCTCAACAGTGGTGCAACAATTAACTCGAAATGAGTGTTTTTAGTTTAGGAATACGATTTGATGAACAAATGAACAAAAAGCGCTGTGAGTGGATACACAAGGGGAGACGCAGTGAACACACACCTACAATAGATACAACACTGTAGGTAGACTGCGCTATTATCAAACCTCTCATTCACTAAATGTCTGTACGTTGAGAGTTTCTGCCAGAATTAGGTGGTGGGAGCCAAGATGAGCTTCCAATCATGCACCGCTTCAAAAAAGCCGAGTCACCTGTGTCAGTGGCAGGTGGAGCAGCAACAGGCAACACGTCCTTCATCATGTTCCCCGTTTATGCAGCAGCTGGCATGGTGGGCAGGCCATGTGCTGGGTTATAGGAAACTCATTAGTACAGTGAGTATCATCAGAAATACGGTTCAAAGCTGATAGTTCAAAGCACACACAGCCTGCTAGCATGAATCACCAGGTGCTGTGAGATGATGCTAACGTTAGCTAGACATGGCAGAGTCAGACGGGCTTTCAAAGATAAAGTAGTGCAGTGTGTATCTACTATACCAGCAGGTAATGTGACTGTCAGTGAAGGTCATTTGTTTTATATTTAAAAGACTGACACTTTAATGTGAATGTGAAATATTGAGATGACTTGCTACTCACTTTACTGCATGAAAAGAAACAAAATTCGACAAACACTGAGCTCTGTGTTTGGAGCAAGCAGCACTTAAACCTCATTCAGATACATAAACCTGTGATTTTCAAAACTAGGTGAGTTTTCCTGGGGGAAAAAAGATGTTTTATGAAGTAAGTAATGCAGACTCCACAGTAGTCAGACTCCTTTTATGTACAGGTAATTATACATATATATTAAGCTTCAAGACAAGCGAACTCCCACTATAGTCACATTACTGAAGGGAGTTTCAACTTCCTCAATAATTCAGGCGTTATCCTTCATCTTGTGATACATAAGATGAATCAAAGTGCTTGAACACATGCCAGAGATGTTCTTCTGAGACAGCTGCTTCACTCAGTTTGTTCTTGGTTTTGTTATTTATGAACAATCAAGGAAAAAGCTTTCAGTGTGCGAGCTCTACTATTGTTTTAACAGTACTGGAAAGAAACATCAACGCCGTCTGTGCACAGCAGCCTGAGGAAGGCTGTCAGGATTCAGAGTGGCCACGGTCGTGTAAATCACGTCTGTGTCAGCTGATGGAGGAATCCAATCAGTGTTTTTTCCTTCACAGTAACAACTATTTCTTCCCAACGCCTCACACTCGTCGCGATCGCACATCCTGTCACATCTACAGCTACAGCCTCGCTGTCATCACTAGCGCAGCCAGTGAAGAGCATAAAAACCAAAAACCTGAATTAACAAAAAATGCAATTTCACCTTCACATTAAACACAACAAACAAGAAAAAATAATCTTTTTTCTTTTTATATCATGACATAAGTTAAACTGGTTATGAGTGTAACAGTCCTTTCTAGCGTAGTCACAGTAATTCTTCTTAACATGTAAAGTAATACATTCTTCTTTCTTTATCTCATTTTTCTACAGAAAGTTTGCAGAAACACTGAAAAGGCTAAAAACACAGAGACAAAGACGACTAAAAAGGCTTTTCTGAGACTTCCTATAAAACCGCTGCTTTACTGCAGTCTGTCTGCTCGTGTGCAGAAATGTCACACTTCCTGTAAATGTTCAATCCAAACTACGTAAAGAATTTAATCCACTTAAAGTAGAAACCTTTTCCACCTCAGTTTTAATATACGACCGTATTTAATTATTCATTTGTGTGCACACATCATGTAGGTGGGGATAATTAGCAATCAACATGTATTGTGTGGAAACGTCAGTGATCAGTGGCTCTTTATTCACGACTTCTTGAGTCATGTGTTATCTAAGCTTGCTTTGTTAGTTCTGGTTTTAAACAAAGTTCTGCAGACTGCACAAACATCGTGATCACAGACACATATCCACATGAATATTTTTAACTTTATTCTGGGGTCATAAGCATGCATGACCCTTCATGGCTACAGCTGGACAGAGCTTTTGCATTACTGTGTGACAGCAGAGGGTTTAGCCAATCACAGTAATGTGATTACAGGCTCCTGAAGGAAGTTCACCATCGAAATGTCAGAGCAAATGTCACCTTGAGTTTACAGCAGGTTAGACCTTTGTCAGTGACAGGGTGGTTTTACCTTACCGTTGTTGTTGTTGTTGTTACACACATTTTCACGTCTAGGTTTAGTATTATCGATAATAAAATTTACTGTTGAAATTCTTTGGAAAAAGCCACATTCAAAGGCTCGTCTCTAACTTCAAACTAACACAAAGTTACTTTTTTAGAAATCACTCCTGTTTCTCCCTTTAAGAGTGAAAACACTGGATTTTCTTTACCTTTTTGTGCCGTCCCATTTGGGTCTTTAGCCATCAGAATTGTTGTCCTAAGTCCAAGAAAGATACCCAACAGATTGACTTTACCAAGTGGACCATCACAGCTTTGCCGTATTGGTCCATTTGATCGACCTTTGTTATTATTATTTATTTATTATATATATTTATTTATTTATTTATTAATACATCAGAACAAAATTAAAAGTCTTTTAAATACGCTGCCTTTGTTTCCTGGAATAATCTGCAGGAACTCTTCAGCTACGTGACCTGTGATCAGAACCTCGCTCTTAATGATCTGTTACTGTATATATTTTTTTACTGTTATGTAGTTATGTGACGCGTGTGTAAATGCCGGCAAGGTCATGTTACGCTTTTATTTTGAAGAGTACCTTAGCACGTCCTCTTTTATTGTGTCACATTTCCTGTTCTGTTCTCAGTGAAATGACACAAACACGTTGCTTCAGAGTGAGGAAACAACCTTTGTTTTGGAAATATTCACATAAAACCCTGGACTTCATTCACCTGTCGCACGCATAACTTGGAAGGTTCATACAATGTGGTTAAATTGTTTTTTTGTACGTGCATGTGGTGTTTGTGTAAAGACGTGCAGGGAGGAGGCTGCCAGCAGGGTTGGAAGCAGAAAGAGGGAGTAATGATTGCACACCGTTGCTTATTTTGTTTAAAGACACAGAAAGGTTGTCTGGTTATTAAATGCTGTGACATCAATTGTTTAAAGGTGCTGATTTACATCAATGTCACGATTGAGTTATCAAAATAATTTTCTATGAAGTAAAATGTGAACTTTTCTGCATTTTCTACTAAAATGTTATGATTGCATTTGTTTGTGCATCTTTATCGTTTTCACGGTGTCATATTGTTGGTGGTTTAAAAGAGGAGAGAATAAAGCTGCATCAGTCGAGGCTCTCTGCGTCACGAGTGGGCAGCTCTCTGATTTGATCTCAACGAGATTTTACCTGGATCAATAAAGAACTATTTTAAAAACATCAAATTAATTAATCCATTTGTAAATGAATGTCCAACCCTGATTATTATTATTATCAGTACAAAAACTGCATGTTCCAGTTAAGTTGCACGTGTGTCTTTTAGGAATAATCTGGGCTTTTCCAGTACGAATCCTTGTGAGTCTGTCGTGCATGCTAACCTTCATCTACATGAATGGGAACATTATAATATTGATTTGCTAATTATTCGTACTTGAAAAGAGCGAGACAACCTCATCTATTTCCTTAGATTTCAGTTTAAAAGGCTATAACGATGTCATGGGTTAGTCAGCGCCACCCTGGCCTTTTCCCGTTAAAGTATTTGTAGAATAACCGATTAAGGTCAAAATCACGTCCTTCCTTTAACACCTTCATTGTAAAGAGGGCAACTATATTAAGACTATTTATACAGAAAAGGAGGGCTGCCTGAACACGTGGTAAATGTTCTGCTTATTGGCCTGAGGGTGCACTGACTGCTATCAAGAGAGCGAAGGGTGGGTGGGTAGTGAGGGGGTAGGAAACGAGGTGTGGAGGGGAGAGGAGGCACAGCAGGTAGCGAGGTTCCTACTGTTCAGCTACGTGACCTCTGGAAAGCCTCCAGCACTGCCTCTGCAAGACACAACACGACCTCACCTTTTGCATCAACCGTTCTCAGAAGAAATCCCACAACAACTCTCCACCGGCCAATTAAAAAGTAATGCATAATTTAACATGTCATTTGCCATTGCAGTCAAATTGAATATGATCTGCATTTAATTCTTGTGAATGTTCCTTCTGGAAGGACGAGAGAGGAAAAGTACGTCTGTTAACCGATTCAGTGTGATAGCACTGCCAATCATTCAGCGCCGTAACCCCGAGTTTCATCCTCCTTCACTTAAAAATAGAAGAAAAAAATCACGGTTGGTCACTTATCCTGAGATGATTAATGTAAGCCCTCCAGAAATGTGACGGCAGTTTTTAAATACCGGACTATTAATGACAAATCTGAAGAATCTCACAACCCCGGCGTGCACATCGAGCACAAAAGAAGCATCGCTGCGAAATGAAAGTAACCTCAATGGACAAACTATCCCCGACTATTTAAATTGTGGCCTAAAGGTGAAAGCACATTACCGAGATGGTTATTCTGTTCCACTCTATTCTTAGGGAGCAGGAGGCAGGTACAGCACATCGTCTCCATCCTCGCTATAAAATGACTCCCCTGTTCCTCCAATTAAAAGATAGCAGTAAAAAAAGCAGCAGACTCGGAGCTGCGATAGCGTAATTGCCTACTACAGTGTGCATAGGTGGAAGCCAAGCTTGTCCATTTAAGCCTGGAGGGGCACAGCAGACAGAGGCAGAACTGACACTCACGGGGACATTTGCGGACATCTCTTATGATCCAAATCCTCTCTTTTGCTTAACAGCCACAATTTAATTGTCACTAGCTGTGCCAATCATCCGCTGCATATGCTCTCATTCCTCCTTGTCCTTGTTAAGATAAATCCGTGGGACGAAAGCCAGACATCTCAATGACTAAACCACCTGCAGCTGTGCATTACTTGTTATTCTTCATAGATGGAAATGAAAACGTGTACGTGTAAACTCGTAAGTGTCAAACATCCCTGCTGCATGCTAATTATCTCCCAATTACAATTTGTGGTTACTGTGCCAAATAATACAGCAGGTTTTTTTACAACAAGCAGTTTATTTCTATAGCGCTTTCAGACGACTCCCAGCTGAAAACAAATCAAAGCAAATAAATAATAGTAATTAAAATCAGGGTCGAACTGTGTCATTCGCCAAGACCGTCTTAAAACACAGCAAATGATGTCAGACCATGTGGCCACACTTTCACTCAGCCAAAGTGGATTTGGGCAGAGCCTGGTGGGCTTTGCAGGCTGTTCTAATACAACGGCAGGAGCCGCCCACTGCTTAATGATCAGCAGATCTCACAGGAAAACAGTTAGCATGTTGTTGAAAAGTTTTATGCAACATTTTAGGTTTCAGAGGGCGATGGAGAGCAAATATCAGTGCTACTAATTGACTTCAAACACATGCGCTTTGCAAACATGACATCGATTCTCACTAATCTGCACCAGCGTGCAGGCAGTGTCTCCTCAGCCTGGAGAGGGTGGAGCAGCCTCTTTTCTTTCTCTAATCAGGAAGTTAGCAGCACATGTCAGCCGAGCTGCTTTTAAAGCAAGTTTTCAATAAAGCAGAACATCGTTCTCTGTTCTTCACTTCTTTGTAGGACTTCTCGCTGGGGAGTCATAAAAGTTTGCTCTTGAAAGGACACACAATCATCGCTGTATTATCCTTTTCAATTATGCACCTTAACGGAAATTACAGCCAAAAAGAAATTACATCCAAGTTCTAAATTCAATCAGGCGCTTGTTAGACGATGAGCCTGTACTGTAGTCTCTGCTTTAATTGTTCAGAGAGAAGCAGTGATTTAATTTGATTACATATAATGTACTTTTCCTTTATGAATGAAGACCATTAAAGTCCTGAGAGAATCGCAGTGTTTCTATATCTCAGTTCATTTCACAGGTTTTCACGTTCATGTCGTATACAGATAATCATGTAGAAGGTTCGGATATATGTGAAACATAACAGAGGTGATGCTGTTGTTTCATTTTTTGCAAACTGACACTTTTTTTAAAATCATTTTTTATCTTTTGTTACCAATCACCTGTGTGGAGCTGAACTGTAAGCAGCTGGCCAGATGTTTTCAAAGACACGCAGCCTTGACTCTAAGACGAGAACTTTGTGACTGAACTGTAACAGAAAAAGTACCAAAAAAAATCAAATAAAAAATGATAATAAAATAGAAACTGATCAAGGTCTGCAGCTAAAGAAAAAGTAGGGCAGAAAATAAAAGAGTGCAACTTTAATGCTGGATGATAAAATCACTGATGATAAAAAGTCATTCTCTGACTGCATGTTTATACAAAGTAATCAGCTGATATCGAGCATGTTGTAAAAGAACAAAGGAAAAATCTACGTGAGACAACACAAGCTGCAGCAAGCTGACACCTACATATGTGAAGCAAACGTCTGCTTTTATTTATTGAAATCTCAAAGTGAACAGAGAAAGGTCAGACAGGTGAGTCGGCACCAGCCAACATTTTAAAATCACTTTAAACCTGTTTGTGGGCCAGGGCTCTCAAACCCGCGGCCCGGGGGCCACTTGTGGCCCACGTCACCCCTACTTGCGGCCCATATATAGACGTGAATAAATATAATGAAATTTGGACTTCAAAGTAAATTTTCTTTGTTTGTTGTTGAGTGCAATGTTAAAGTTCTTTAAAAAGCAAAAAATGATTTAATATGAAGGCAACGTGAGCAGAGAGCACAAACATGCTGAGGGATGAGAGTCACAAACTAATGTGTACACTTATGTCTGCGCTTTTATTTTGTTAAATATAAACGCAGTGATAGCAGAAGTGCTGCCGTGTGTGGACAGAAACAGAGGACCAATGTGTTCATGTTGTAGTTCAGTGAAAGGCTTCAGTTTGTCATGTTTGCAGTTTCGTCCTGTTATACAATATTTGATATTTTAAAAAACAAAATACTACATTTTAGGAAATATTTCTGGGTGTTTTCTTGTTTGTTTTTTTTGTATTACTTGAGCATTAAAGTGGCCGTCCAACGAGACGTCACTGCCAGCAGTGGCCCACAGCTCATTTTAACATGAGACCCCTGGTCTGGGCTCTCCTCCACAGCAGGGCCCACCTCATAACAGCAGCCTGGGGAAGGAAGGCCGTGCACAGCAGTGTGGGTGTTGCAGGAGTTTTGACTTTTTTATGTTGTCTCTGTTCATAAACCACAAAATAAAATAAAATTGTTCCTTTCTTCTACATAGATGGCTCAGTTTTGTGACTCACTTTCCAGCGATAACATTTCTTGTTAACACAAACTGGTAAATAATTCTCCCACATGTTGTCTGCTGTGTGCGTCTGCATGCAGTGCTGCCTCTGAGCGACTCCTCTGCCAGATACAAAGCAATCTGGCTTCAGTCTTTACGTAGTTATAGCCCAAGATGAAATTCTTCACACACACTATCCCCCAGTGTAAAAGTGCAGTCTAGAGCAGCTCTGCTATTAGGATGATGCTCAGTTTGAGCCATACGAGATACAGAGCAAATACTCGCGCACTGCTGTGATGCCCTAAAGCAAAATCTGAATCTGTGACTGGTGGGATCGCTCGGTGACCAACACGCAAGGATGTGGTTTTATCGACAGCGTGAGAAGGCGTCCAATGGATTTAGGAGAACAGGAGGTAAAAGGGAAGTAAATCACCGTGACGTGGCCACAGTTTAAATCTGCCTCAGCACTGAAAGACGAGCACAAGCTTTGAAGCAGTCACCACGAGCTGTAAAGCAAACAGCACTTTCTACTCTACGCTACAGTTTAAAGGTCTGCTGCCAGCACCTGACAGATTCCCTCATATAATGCACTGCAGGTGGGATGAGAGGAATTTATAATGGAATTCAGAAAACCGGAAGTTTTTTAAATGTTCCTTATAAATTGAAAAGTACTGTGATTTTGCACACAAGCAGAAAAAGTATAACATTCGTGCAACAGAATAAGTGAAAGATAATCGTTTACGACCGTAGAAACAACACTGTGAGTAAAATAATTGCATCAGCTCATCTGCTGCAGGGAAAAGGGCTTATTCTCTCTGCTGTCCCTTTGTTTAGTACAAGAACGAACAATTATTCTATTTTCCTTAAAATAATAAACCCCCGACCGCACATTCATAGTGCTGATTTTTCAAGCCTTAAGAAAACTGGAAATTGTCTAAATATGGACTTTACTTAGACTTAGTTCCTCCTACGCCGAGCGGCGCATCGGGCAGCTAGTGATCTCCATCGATGTCGGTCAGCAGCGACTGCTTCAGCTTCGTCCCAGGCAATGTCGACAGTTCTCAGATCGTCCATAAATGTTCGACGCCATGTGGTCTTTGGTCGGCCTTGCTTTCGCTTGCCAGTGCGTGGACGCCATGTCATGGCAATCTTAGCTGGGCGATGAGGGGGTAGGCGTAAAATATGTCCCGCAAAGCGAAGGCGCCTTTCTGCAACAATATCGGCTAATGGGCGGGTGCCTGCTCTTCGTAGGACCTCCTCATTTGTTATTCGGTCCCGGTAGGAAATTCTCAGGATTCGCCGCAAGCCACGTTGTTGAAGCACGTTCAGGTGTTGAATAATTGCACTTGTTGAGCGCCAGGTTTCACTAGCGTAAAGTGCAGTAGGGAAGACGATAGAGTTCAGTAGTCTGATCTTGACCCTTACATTCAGGGAGGTCGAGTTCCAAATAGGTTGGAGACGTCGCAGGACACCAACTGCCTTCCCTACTCTGGCGTCGACATCCCGATCAGAGACCCCGTCATTCGAGATGATGCTGCCAAGATATGTAAAATTCTCCACCTCTTCAGCGCGTTGTTGGTTGATCATGACAGGAATGCGGGCACGTGCATAGCCAACTCGGAGTACCTTGGTTTTTTTGGCGCTGATTCTTAATCCAACTTTCGTCGCCTCCCTCTGCAGGGCCGCGGTCAACTTTTGGAGGTCTTCCTGAGTCGAGCCCAGCAGGGCGATGTCATCTGCGAAGTCCAAGTCAGTGAGATTACGCGCTTCGTGCCAGGGCACACCGATGCCAGCTTGGTCAACTGATCGTCGCATGATGAAGTCAATTACCAACAGGAAGAGGAAAGGGGATAGCACGCATCCTTGTCGGACGCCAGTATTGATCTTGAAGAAGGCTGTGCAGCCGTCATCCGTCCGGACGCAGCAACGGGAGTTGGAGTAGAGACAACGAAAGGCATCTACAAACTCTGCCATTGCCGGTCCCAAGCCCGGATGAGAAAGGAGGAGGGTTGGGCGTGGGGCTAGCAACCCCACCCTGTAAAAACTCCAATTGCTACGGAAACAGCAAGTGAATCCCCTAAATATGGACTAAACCGTAAAATATTTATAAATACTTAATAAACAAAACTGTGCATTAAACTGGACGTGACACTGTCGACCTGGTAGTTCCATGAAAACGTCTGGTTTGTCAGGAAAAACAGTTTATGACGTTCAGATCATGAAAGAGTCGTTTCCGTGAAGCAGTAGAAACTGATGGTGTGAAAGGAAGCTGTGTGCAAGCAACGTAAATAGATCTGACCTCCATATTTATGTGTGTCTAGTAACAAGAGCATAAAAGAGATGCTGCAGAGATAATTACTGTCCAAGTTAATCCCAAACCTGCCTTTGTCTCATGTAATGATTTTACCCTTCGTCCAATAGCGTCACGGTACGTAGGTGCTTCTTCATCAAGCTCAACATCCGTGAACGTATCAAACGCTGATGGTCTAGAGCAGTGGAAAACACATGCTTGTCTTTGCTCATCATCTGTTTCCCAGTGGCATGAACTGGTAACAGCAAGACAGATGAAAAATTGGCGCTGGGATGTTAATGTCAGGCCTCCCTAATTTTCTCTCCCATCAGAGACAATCTATCACTGCCCTGCTAATGACCTCTGACAGACTGACGAGGCTCCTCTCTGGAGAATTTTCATAAAAACAGGCCATGTGTATCGATCTGCAGGGCTACAAATGGCATCCGGCTGATGCATATTTTATTAGTTTGCATGAACAAAAACAGACTTGTAATGATCTAATTTCTCAGTACTTAGATACAGTGAAACCGAAATACGAGAGCTCACCCGGCACCCAGACAATAAATAGAAAGAGAGTTCTCCACAGTGTGACCATTTGTTCCCTTTTAGGTAAAACTACAAAGAACCCCTTTGTATTTTTTTAATTTACTACTTTAAAATGGCTTAACTGTTCAGGAAACCGCCCTTCACTTGGAGCAATCAAGTTCAAATTGGAGATAAAACATTCAAACTACATCTTCATGTAGTAATGAGATGCAGACGCTCCCACTCCAGGAGTAAATATGTAGGGTTTCCCTCCGTACCTTTACCTCAATAGCTGAGCAAAGTCAATTCAAGGTGATACCTGTGAGAATAGGATCCTGTGACCTACTGGCTTTCTTCATTATTAATTCAGCTTCAAGCTTGCAGAGCGGCAACATCAATTCAGAAGCAGAGATGAGAAATTGGAACAGCTGGAGGTGTAATACTGTGGCTTTTCTCTCAGGCCCACCTGTCAATACCTGCACCGAAAAAGGATGGAGATTGCAGGCCACGCGACAGGGTACGACTGCAATTCAACTCTCTTCTGCATCCACGACGACTACAGTAGTTTTCAAAAGTTAAAAGCTGTCACTCACACACACTCGGAGCTCAGGAGGGATCCAATTTTGTCACTAAGTGCACATCCTCAAGCTCAAACCTCTTCTTTTCCCCCCTTTTCAAAAACAACCCCTTAAAGCAAACCATGCAATATGGCCTTTAAAAGACCTCAGAGAAAAATATTCTTCTGCAGACAGATATTTTCTGTCTTTGGGAGGAGGAATTGTAGTCAACTGCCAGAAAGCTTGGTGCCAAAGTATTATTAAAGACTGAAGAAACAGCTGCCGCCACCAAAATAAATATTCCATGCAAAGCCACGGCTTTGATGTTTGTAACTGAAGTCTTCCTCTGGCAGCGCTGATTTCACATTTTATCTAGGAAAACATATCGCAAGATGCTGGTTCGATGCAACCTGCGACCATAATGCCCGCTGAACAGTAAGCAAACATTAATGCTATTTTAGCAGGTCGTGATAAGACAGGAGCAGTGTGTAATGAGAGCCTTGGACAGTGTGTCAACAGATCTATAAAATGTTATTACTGTCAAAGATAAAGTAGTGTCGATACGTCTGCCGCAGCCCTGCTTTACTGACAGGCTTAACCTTTCGCTGTGACGCAGCCTAAATCTGCCCGTGCTCCTCAGTCACCCCGTCGTTTCTTTACCTCCGAGACACGGCCAACGACCTCCTATAGCGAGCTGAGACTGCAGCAGAACATCCTGATAATAAATATAAGCTATGAATTGGTGATATACTGGAGATGCGCTGCAGCTAAGAAAGCACACTAAGAAACACAAGTGTCAGGACAATTATTCAGTGCTCTGTTAAGATGCAAAGACATCCAGAAGTCATTGCTGATGTGAAAATTACAGCCCTTGTACAAGGATAACATTTTTGACAACTCTGAAGTAACGCTTCTGTCAAAGCCGTCTCATAAATATTCACAAAATAACTAATCTCCTTTGAAAACCTCTCGACTACGAGCTGCAAGCCTGTGAACATTACGTTTAAAAGAACAAGATAACGGAGCTTTTATTGTTGTGGAAAATATTTTCACCTTCTCAGTTTTTGCTCTTTCTTTTTTAAATGCATTTGTTTTATAATTTTGTTTAGTGTGTAGCTTTAGGACATATCCTCACCGAAACATCAGTCTAAGTTAAGTCGTACAGGATGAGCTCCTCTACAAGGCGACCAGTTCAAACATGCGAGCATCTCGTTAGCCAAAAGTAAGAGATCTGTGGCCTGACGTCATGTCGTTCATTATCATTAGTATGCTGATGGTAAACAGTTTCAGAT
This sequence comes from Astatotilapia calliptera, assembly GCF_964374335.1. Lineage (NCBI taxonomy): Eukaryota > Metazoa > Chordata > Actinopteri > Cichliformes > Cichlidae > Astatotilapia > Astatotilapia calliptera. Next base: position 35,940,603 of record NC_137437.1, on the reverse strand, counting down.
GGCATGCATGCCACTGCATTAAACGCTTAAACTGTAGCAACTTGTCGATCACAAAATAGCCCCGCCCTGAAGCATACTGTGTTTCATATCTTACAAAATGAACTTTCATGGTCTTTCACCTGAAAGCAGCGAGTGAGACCATAAACTTAAAGAAAGGGTTCACTCAGGCAATAAATCAAGTGAGTCATTTTTACAGACTTTTCTTGCTACCTGATGAATTCCTCCTTCTGGACACTAGAAAGACTGTGATACACTTTTGCTTTACCTTTGAAACACCCGTGTCCATCTTTTATATACTGTCTATTAGGGGTGCAACGCTACACAAAATTCATGGTTCGGTTCGATACAAAAAAATGTTCATGATTTTTTCATTTGTCATTTATTAAAATTATAAATATATATTTTAACTCAAAAGTACAGTTTTTAAATTTAATGTTGCTGAAACAACAAAGTAATAAATAATAAATCTATCTGATGGAGGAATCCCTCATCTTTGGAAAAGAGAGTTTATTACAGAGAAATGGCTCTTTCAAAATAAAAGCTCTACTATACGCTTCTTCTGGGCTATATTCTCAGCAGCATATTAAACATATCAGGTCCCCATAAGGAGAATCCTGTGCTAACAGCTGTCTAAATGACTCGGGTAAAGTTAGTAGCATGCTGCTTGTTGTTTTTGTCTGCTTCCACTTGTCTTTGCACTAGGATGCTGTCGGAGTAAATGTGCAGTCATATTCGTTGTGTTCCCACTAGTGCTGTCAGCGTAAATCTGAAATGACGTTAACGCCACAACACGGCAAATCTCCGTTAACGAGCTACCGCCGATCGCCCCGTGCGTGGGGCTGGACGGCGTCAACATGTTAACGAGCTAACTGTGCTAACGCACTAGTTCCCACCATGTAATTGAGCATTGCGTGGCACATCCAACATACTGTTTTACTTTAGTCCATGACGCGCTTACCTTCAGGGTCATACGTCACATGACAACCAAGATAGTTCCAAACGCCAGATCTGAATGAGGGTGGGGGAGGTTCAATTTGCCATGTTGCAACGAGCTTAGCTTCTGTCTTGCTAGCTTGCGCTGCGCTCAGTGGATCTGCGCTCGACAGTGCAGCCTAGGCGGAGTAGTCGAACGCAGATCCACTGAGCGCTCAACACAGACAGCATCGTCAGAAGGAAAGTTGATAAAATAGATTAAAAATTTTGTATTGTTCCATACATATGCGTACCGAACCGAAAGCACTGTATCGAACGGTTCAATATCGATACGAGTATCGTTGCTCCCTACTGTCTATGGCTACAGCACACATACATACATTAGCAGGTACACAAACGTGGCATGTGTGCTGGCCTCTCTGTGAGGCTAGCATCTACTTTATGTTGCAATAGCACAAATGACTGGAGGTTATACAGTGACAAATAGGATGTATATGTATTTCTAAAGGAAAGAGTCACAGTGCTGCTTTTAGTGGAATGGCACATTTATGTTAAAGGTCAAGCAAAAAAAATGTTCAAATTAGGACATAAAGAAGTTCATAAACTGTGATTTATAATACAGATGGATAAATGTCCTGTAATGATGATGTTAGGATAGAAGAATGAGTGAAAAAGACAGATTAAAAAGAAAAGCAGGCTAAGGCTGCAAAGCGTTAGTTAGCAACTTTAAGATAAGATAAGATAAGATAAGACTTTATTGATCCCACAACGGGGAAGTACAATCAATGAAAAAAGTAAGTACACTATATACTTTAGTCAGATATGTTATCACTGCCCGTGCAGGTAAATGTTAACTTCAGCTGCTGTGATAAAATTAATAGTCGACCAATTTAAAAGGAACATGAGGAGAAGAGAGTCTGACTGACGGCTGATTCCAGTGGGGAGCAGGCACAAGCAGAGAAGAGCGCAGCAATCGTGCAGGCGATTCTGCATGGCCTGACAGCAGTATTAACAAAGCGTGCTATAATTTTTGCACACCCAAATCCAGAAGACAGGAATATATTTTAAAGAAAGCATTGCACACACTGTTTACGTGCAGACATACTCAGTGTTTAGCTTTTACCACATCAGATCAGCTTTTTACTGATAACAACACAGGTTCTTACTCTAGCTTTCTGCAACATGCCACATTCACCCGTTCACACACATTCACACTCCGATGGATGGATTGAGAGCAACATGGTGTTAGTATCTGACCAAGGATAACTAGCACGCAGACTGGAGAAGATCAAAACACCAATGTTACAATTAGTAAATGATGCTCTACCTCCTGAGCTGCAGCCACACCAATAAAGTACCAAGTCAGGAACTTGGGTGTGGCAGAGAGGTTGAGGTGGTGGTTCAGTACATGCATGAGGACACCATAACAGAGGTGTGTGTGAGGCAGGCAGACAGATGGCTTCAAGGTGGGGGTGGGATCTGCTCTGAGCCGCTTCGTGTTTGCAGTGGTGATGGACGGGCTGACAGATGAGGTTAGGCAGGAGTCTACATGAACTGACAACACTGTGATCTGCAGTGAGAGTAGGCAGCAGGTGGAGGAGAGCCTGGAGAGGTGGAGGTATGCTCTGGGGAGAAGAGAAATGAAAGAAGTAAGATAGAATACATGTGAGTGAATGAGACAGAAACAGGTGTAAGGGCGAAGCGGCGAGCAGTAGAGGCCGTGAAGGTGGATGAGTTTAAATACTGCGTCAGCCGTACTGGAGACAAAGTTAGAGAGGCGAGGCTGAGACGGTGTGGACATGGAGGAGGCAAAGATATCCTGGAAAAACTAATATGGAGCTGCCAGGCAGGAGGAACAGAGGAAGACGTCAGAGGAGGCTGATGGATGGAGGACATGCAGACGGTTGGTGTGACAGAGGAAGGATCGGGTGAGATGGTGGCAGATGATCCACTATGGCCCCCCAAAGACGACCAGCCAAAGAAAAAGTATGTGAAAGACTTTTTACTGGAATATTTACCTTGCAAACACAAATATGTTTTATATTTTTTGAACTAGAAAAGCTATTTCAATATCATCTTTTTGCCCAAAGGAAATCAAAACTCATTTTAAGTTTTTCCAACAAGGGGAAGCTGTAATTTACTAGAATACTCATTCTGGCATTGAAGCATATTTTCCCCATAACAATAACTGGAAGCCAGTTTATGCATAAAGCGCTTTAAACTTGCGTATATATACTGATCTGGACTATACGACTTATTTTTAAACAGCTCAAACTGATCAGGCAAAAATAAAATCGAATTAAATTCTTTTCAGTATCATAAAGAATTTCAATACACAGCTGCAGACTTATTACACACGATTAAATCAAAGCTAAACTAGCACCACAGGGTCACATGACCTCAGTGGCCATGTAGAAAACGGTATGACATGAGCACAGTGTAACATAAGAGAGGTGCTCCGTCACTATGCGTCTGCAGATTAATGGCTGGAAATGTCACAGGGAATAAGGTCGTGCACCAAGAGACCTGACTATGAAGAGACATCTGAGCACTTCTGAGCAGCAGTTCCATGGTCCGCTGGGAAGCCAAATGTGCCGCTGTCAAGCCGTGCCTCGCAAACACGGATACACACACGTGCACACACACTTCATGGCGGCACAGCGTGGCCTCTGTGATGAGCAAGGACAGAGACAGGGTAGACTCTTACATGGAACATTAGACATGATTAGAAGTCATTCACTGAAATGCCCCTGTCACTATAGCAGGATGGCATTACGGCCGAGGTGCAGAACACACCGAGCATTTTCTTTACTGTGACACGTGATCATAACAAACTGGAGATTTTGCTGATAAGGCCAAACGTAGACTTTGTGCATAATTTAACACGACACTGGGGCTTAACAGAGAGAGAAGAGAGTTTCAACCAAGAGATCACTGGAAGCAATTTCTTAGACTTTAAGTAGCTCCCTCTGGGGTTGCATTTGCAGTACTGCTCCTCAAGAACTGTAAAAAGACTCGTAATGGAATCAAGTGAAAAATTTGAGCTTATCTATAATAGTCAGTGCAGTAGGTGAGCAGTGCCACCTCATACATCTTATAGTGTCATACAGGCAGCTTTATCTGTCTCTGACACGAGACTATAATACAGCAGATTATCTAACAGGTCAGCATAGAGAGCCTCCAACCTTCCAACACTTAATTTTAAATCATATCTTTTGTGGCAAAGTTAAAGTGTGTTTGCAGAGCAGCAATGTTCTCTGTGTTATTCTCCACAAAACCGAGACAAGTTTGGAAGTTCAGTGTAGTAGAAAAGTGTGAAAGTCAGACCGAACTCTTCTCTAATTAATATGCATTTGTCTCTATGCGAGTGTCAAAAACTCCTTGCCGCCTGCTTTCACCCTTATGGCGTCCCACCTGGGAGGTGCTGTCAGCTGTTCTGGGTTTACTTCAGGAAAGCAAAACTGTGAGGAAGGACACAAAGACGGATTCCTTAAACCTCCAGTCAATTTGATCAGTTTCCTGCTTTTGAATTCTACCTTTTGTCATTGTCCTCCTGAGCTCCTCGTCTTTACTATCAGGGAAAGCTCCAGCATGTTAATCAAATCGTACACTGCAGACTGCAACCTATTCTACGGTCCTATAGCAATGCAGAGAAACTGAAAATCGCCTTCTTCCTCCCCCCACAGTGAAATGATTGTTTCACCAATATGCATTTTCTGAACCCATCAACACAGCTGCTAAAGAGCAAACAGATCCCAGGACAGGCCAATAGGTTTATCAATTGCTCTTCTTTGATTGAATTCCAGCCTCAACAACCTGCAATAAATCAGCATTTGCAGACACCCACTAAGCAACACCATAATCACGTTTGAACTGAGAAAATCAAATCCTGAGTCAATTATCTTAGCCTCACTGGAACTGATAACGGTTGCTCTTAGGCACTAAATTGGCAGCGCTCAAATGTAAACACAATGTTTCACACTGAATGTGTTGGCTCAACGTACCAGGTTTCCATTTCTAATCCAAGGCCACTTTTTCATAGTGGGCAGCGGCAGAGGTGGGAGGAGGGGCGCTGCTGTTCAGAGGGCTTCTTGGACTGCATTTACATTATCAGTAAATCCCATCACAGCCATTGAGCGGCAAGCTGGATGCTGCGACGAGGCCCCGGCCAGGCTCTGCTGGCACATCCTGCTGCCAGAGATGATGTGATGAAATCACAAAGGCTGTGTCACACCACAGCTGAGGATGATATGTTGTCTTCCAGTCAGTCAAAATGACAGCGGTGTATACAGTGACACCTACACAGTCTTAAAATATGGTGCGTCAGGTAACAACAAATCATCCTGTCTGAGTTTTCTCAATGCAAAAACCAAACTGTAAATTTAACTCCGACAGTCACAGAACAGCTCGATCAGGAGGTTGATCTCCTTTTCCCTTTAATTCCAATCATCCCCTTTAATAGATTTTCATATGTTTGGATGTTTTTAGTCAAAAGACGCAAACGCATTCATACCACCGAGCAGCATCCTAATCAGGTGACGAGTTTCTTTATCGGCTGTTTGCTGCTTCATAAGCTGTTTAGTTAGAAATATACTTTATTATTATATAATAAGCTCAATTATAATTTTCCAGTTATTATAAATCAGTGCCTATTATCCATTAGTATTATATCCATCCGTATAACTCCCAGAGAGCGGGCTGCTGTGGTTTGTTGGTGTAAATGGAAACATCATCAACATCTGGTTTTTCTTTCTTACTGCAGTTTCTGACTGTGGAGTTTTAACCATGTTTGCTGACATATCTGTAAACTCTGTGTCCGTGACTATTAATAAACCGCATCCAGCCCGCACTGCGTACAATTGCAGCAATCACAATACAAGTTGGATTTTAAAGACGCCGTTTTATGATGCGTGATGTAATTTTCTCATTAGGTCTAGCTCCTGTGCCGTTGCATTGTACGGATTTAATTTGCAGAATATAAAACACTCGGTGCAAAACACTCCAGCAGATGATTTCACAAACAACCCTGAGCTACAAACCACTATCTTCTGACTTCCTACCATCAGTATTTGCCAGAAATAATGATGCTTATATCTGCCGGGAAGATTGCCATTTGATAAAGTTGTCAACAGTGTGGCCGGAAGATCACTCAAACCTTTTTTCCATTCTCTCGGTGAACTCTACGACATAATAAGACATCCTGCCATGCATATGTAAGAGCCGTTTGCTATTTCAGCGACTGGGTCTTTGATTGTCTCCTCAGCACGACTACTGTTTTGTGCTTTTCATGAAACTGTAGGTAAATATTGCTCTCGTTGAAAGCGCCAGAAAGTGTGAAAAGTTTAGGCCGAGCGTGCCTGCTGTAGGTTTCTGTTATGATGCTATTTGTTGTTATCCCCGCTGTACATATTGCATCCATCTATGGGCGTGCTGGATGTGGAAGTTGCAGTCTCCTGCTGCTCTGGGCTGATTGAAATGGTTTACAATGTTTCGACTCTCTCTTTTCAGAGAGCCTTTTCATCCTCCACTTCTCCATTTTACAGCTCGATTCCAGCTGCTCTAATGCCTCCTCGCTGGTCCGGGGAGGCGACGGGCGAGCTTAGCAGGCGACTGTGCATCCTATGCAGATTATGATACCACCCTAGGGACGCGGGACTCTATCGAGCATTTTCACAAGTACAATTCAGACACACATCAATAGGCTAGGTGACGACCACACAGATGCAAGGCCTGAATCATGACACCTCTCCTCTGGTGCTCGTCGTCTATATTAAAGAGTCGGGATGCTAAAGAACACAGCAGATCGTGACATTTACCCGACAGAAACGATTTCTCTGGAAATACAAACGCTTCTTTTTTCAGCTGTCGATGGTACAATAAACCGAACCATTAACCCCTCACAATCACAGGCGCTTTAGGGAAAGACGTGAAGTTCCTGCTAATTTCCAGTAAAGCACTGTGGCCATGACAATCTGAATTACGTTTGTTTTAAAAGCTGCACTGTTGCTGCCGTGCCTGTTTTCACATCAGCAGACTTGTCTGTGTGTTCAAATCCTCTACCTGAGAGGAACAATAATTAACCGCTCGCTGTTCACACGGCCGTCTCCTACAGCTTTCAAAACCACTTCATTTTAACCCCTGCTTAACAAATACAACTGTTCTGTCATCTTTAACTACAGACCGATTTCCTACCATCATTGCTCTTTTAATAAATAATCACAGATTAACACAAACACACTTAACAGTGCAAATATGTGAGTCTGAAGTTCTCAAAGATCAAAACGAAAATGAAATCCTTGCTAGCAGAATGAAACCCGAGGAACAATCACATGAAATTATTCTCACTCGACTCCACACAAATTTATTCCAGATCGATTTTTCTTCCTCAGTCATCTGTGTTTGTCCAGTGCTTTTAATTGGAAACCCCAATTTAAAAAACACTTTTAATAATCACACGTTTCAGTTTGTGGAACTTTTTTAAGGAACAACTGTGTGCAGAAAAAAATAAGCTTTAAATAAGTATGCAGTACACATGAAATACATGTGCATGTGCACGGGACTCTCCAGAGACATGACAGCTGACATTAAACACTGAAACTCTTTAATATTGCTTCATCCAGAGTCCTGATATTATATAAAGTCAATGCAATATAAGCAAAAACTCTCAGTGTCGGTCCAGGTATAAGAATAAACATTCAGCACACATGGTTAGGGTCCTGTGTATGTGTGTCTATGACTCTCTCTACTTTAGACTGCACCGTGATTCATAACAGCTCTGCCTGTTTGAATTGGTGGATGTTTTTATACTGGATGTCGTTCCAGAAAGATCCAAGAATTTTTCTCTCCATGTCACAGTATGAAAAGCAGAGCCACACGTATACCTCCTCCAACAGATCTGATTTTGTTTGCTAACATGCAACAAATATTTGTGTTACTTAACAAACCATGAAACAAAGTATTTGCATTATTTTCCATGAGTAGAACCACAAATATAACCTTATTAATAATAATGAGAATCAGCTCATTCATCTCTTTTAGCTCTCGCATAAATAAGACCGTCACATTAAATCAATTTAAAAACGGTGCACAGAAATCTGCTTCGATCTTGAACTGCAAAAGTATTTTACAATGAGAAAAAACACACTTTTCTCTGAGAATACACTTAATTTGAAGAAGAATCCTGTTTTATTCATGTCATAAATTGGAGTAATAACAACGACCTGCTGTTCAGGAAGAAGACCGAGGAAAAAGCAAAGAAAGGATGAGCTTAAACTGCGGTTCCACTCTCCAGAAAGTCATTAGGTCAGAGAAGTGTGGAGGATGTTCAGCAAGGGGCCTTCAATAATGAAGAGCTTGTTTCCACAGGGAAACATTGCCTGCAGCGTACATTCACACTTTGGCAACTATGGAAATGAAAGATTTTGAGGTGCAGAAAGGTCTCAGCGTGATGCTGGGAGAAGCTGGCTGTCTAAGACTCCTTAAATTGGTAGTTGTTTGATTTGGCAGACGGAATTTTAAACTCAGTGTACACAGCTTATACTAGTTATAAAAGTAGAACAACACAAACAAAACACATCGATCACCGTGCAGTAAAATAAGGTTTTTATATTGTATGATGATGAGGCTACAGGACACAAATCCTGTGCAGACTCGCAGCCGTTCACTAAGAATACAGATTTAAGCAATGCTAGCAGAACAGACTCCCTGGCTGTGCTCATGCTGCGCGCCATGGTCTCAAACCCAATCATACATCTTCAAACTGTCCATTCAGCTATCAGGCTGGCCCTGCAATATTATCAACCCATCAAAGTATTCAAATCTGCAAAAATATCAGTGTTTGTTGTATTTTTGTCTCAGTTTTGATACTGATGTTGCACATTCTCTCTCAGCTGTAATACATAATCTGAGTTATTATCTAAAGTAATCAGACTACACATCTTTTCCCTTTTATATCTGTTCACCGTGTGGAACTGACTGCTTCGTATTCTATGATATAACAAAATGCACACAACGTCATGTTTGCATGCAAGTGAAAAACTACAATAACACTGAGTGAGAGACTTTCAAAGTACTTTATGGTTGCAAATATGATCATACTGCCCGAAGGTCAAGAGACTAAAGAGATGATTACCGTGACCTTGGTTTTATCAGGTCACACAATGTGACTGCTGGGAGGTAGTGAAAATGTACACTTTATTTTTGTAGCCATTTAACAAAAGAGATGAAACGAGTCGCTGCCACATTTTTTAGACATTGTCCAGGTTACATGTGGCAAATTGAGTTGAGCAAAAGACATCATCCTGGTGCCTCCTTAGGGATACTGTAACCTCAGCGATAAGCAACATGTCCCGTGTGAGTATTGTCTGGGGCAGACAGATGCTGGAGCATGACCTCTGATAACTTTGTCAGGAAGCCTAGCGTGATGGCAGATAAAGCAAAAACCGGTGCACTCAGAACACAGGCACAGAAAGTTCATTTTTAGATTCTCGCTACTACATCAGAGACTACAGGGAGCTGATACGCCTTGTCCTGACCAGCTGCTATGAGTGTTGAATCAGAGCACTGTGGTAAATATGAGTCAGACATGAAAATGTTGGTTAGCTGAACAAGACTAAGGTCAAGAGGAGACCATCTAAAAATGAGAACTGTCATGTCAAGTTCGCCAAAACTGATGACGACAGCCCTTGAAGATGCTCTTTTATTAAGACTGTTTATTTTTAGAAACCTTTTTTTTTTTTTCAAACTACTGTAGTCGATTTCAAGTAGCTTCAGAGAAAAGCCCTGACACACCTGTCAGGAAGACGTACTTGTCAAGGCACTGAATGTGCTGCTGTGGTGAGCTCCATCTCCAGAGAGGTCGCTTAGTTATAGAAGCTACGCGTCAGGTAATTTCTACTTCTGCGTAAAAGATTAGGAGATGAGTCACACAGCCAATTACTGTCATTACAGTGTCTCGTGACATTAATTCACACAAGACTGTACAACAATCAAGATTGCTCTACAATCTCAAAGGCTAATAACAGGTGGAAAAATGTAATTGCTTTCATCTGATGAGCCAAACTCACGAGCCAGGAGATGAGACGCTCTAAGAACAATCACCGCTAAATCTACAGTCTGTCATATAAGTTAACTTTGGGCTTCTTGATTTACCGAGTGAAGTGAAAATGTAAATGTGGAGGCAGATTTATAGAATTATGAGAGTTAGTGATGTGTACAATAAACCAACACGGGAATTAGAAAAAATACAGAGTAGGCTTTCCTTACTCACTGAGGATGACCATTTGAACAGCTATTTAATCAGTTAGTTGATTAACAGGAATCTAATAAACAATCATTTTGATTGGTGATTAATCAAACCAGTAAAGCTGATGATCCATTTTCAGTTTTGAGGATTTGCTGCTTTTATTGTGATCAAACACAGAGTGTCCTTGGATTTGGACTAATCGTTGAAGAAACTGTGCTTTGATTAAAACACAAAATAAGTCCTCTAAAAATAAATTCCCTCCAATGAATATTCATCATTACTGAACATTTTTATGCCTAAAGCTGCAGGTATGAATTATGCTTGGGTAAAATGCAGCTCCAGGATGGCCTGTGCACTGTGAGAGTGTTTGAGGTTAGAGCGCCTACAGTCTGCTTTCTATTTACGCTGCGTCGTTCATGTTGTTCGTTATCCTCAATAAGTCTGTGTGTCAGAGATTTGTGCAGTACGTGTGCACAAGGCTGCCACAGACTCGTGTTCAGGTTCATCATCATATGCTCCGGTCAAAGGAAAACAATCGTATAAGCAGGTTATGTAGTTTTGTTTTAATTACAGGGTCTTTCCTGTTACTTTCTGATGTTATCAGTTTCACGTAAATTAGTTTATGAAGACAAATGATTTTATAATGTAAATGCAGTAAGACGAGAAGATGCCGTAAAAGCCACCCGAGGGAAGATCCCCACACTTTAACAAGGTCAGGAGTCCAACTGTGTGCTTCACTCTCTCCCCTCACAGACGAGCTCTGATAACGAGAAGAGATATGAAAAAAAGCATCAGCAGTAATTGCTGTTTGCACATCAGTTTAGTTCTGGAGAAAGCAAACATAGAACATCACCTATTTCAACAATGATAACACCCATGCCACCAAACGAGCAACATAAACGGCTCCTCTACACGAAGGCGTCCGATGCCCGACAGCGACAAACATTTCACAGACAATGTGCCACTTTCTCATCGCCGTGTTACGTCCCTAAAATACTTCCTAATTGTAAAAGCGGCACGAGAGACGTATTAATACAATAATAACCCTCCACTGAGTTTGATGAGACCACCAGAGTAATCATTTTAATTGTACTGTACTCTAATCACAAACTGGATGAAAGATTCAAATTTTTGGTCACTGCAAACAAAAATTTAAAATTTGTAAAGTTAAAGTATCCAAGCATGACGATGCATAGAGTCAATTTAGGACTCGCCTGTTTTTTTGTATTCATATTAAAACACTGGTGCAACATACATCACAAACACATTAATTTTCCATCTTTATCAAACACCAAATATTTGGATTTCCTCTCAAAAGAAGGAACAGCACAGATATGTGAACCACAGTCACAGACAAACCTCCACTTCGGCTGTGCTTTGCATAAAGTGTTTTAATATTAGTGATAAAGTGTTTTATGAAGGCTTTTCATCGACGTTCCTGCCAGAAGGAAATTGGACTGAAGTACCAACACTTCTATATGTTTCTGATCTGGGTTTAGCTAAAGGACACACAGAAACCGTTCTTTGTGAAATCAGTGGTGAGTGCTAATTAATTCTGTTAGCTAGATTTCCAATGTTTCAGGGTCACTGCAGCCAGCACTCTTGGGCCCCGGTGACGAGACAGTAATACTTTAGATTAGAGGACAAATCAAATCTTATTTCCAGTGTTGGAGGATGTATTGGTGCAGTTTGGCCTCCGAGCTTGTTTTCCAGGGTTAGGAGATGAGTGTTTGTGTCTGCGCTTTACTAGCCGCTCCAACTATTCAGGCTAAACAAATGCAGCATCAGGGAAAGCCTTGATTTGATTTATGCCCATAAGTGTTTCTATAACAATGTGATGCAACATGAAAACTATGAATTTCCAGAATTAATACCAGAACTTGACGACTGAGCACGACTCCCCATGAGGACCTGAACATGACCACCCTGCACACTTTGGTCACGTTGGTCTCTGAGAACCTCGTCCCAGCCAGGACACACGAGGTGAGGAGGACAGGAGTGCGAGATATAAAAGCTTCGGAGGCAGAGGTAGACCTGCTGCGGGACGTTTTTGGATGGTTTGTGTGTATTTGCTGAAAGTCAACCCACTGTCTATGCAAGTGCCAAGGTAGTTAAAGCTGCTAACACGCTACACTGTGTCTGTGGGACAGGGCCATCCTGTCTCGGAGTCTATGAGACGCTTCTTTGTCTTCACGTACTTAAGGTGTGATTCAATTCAATTCAATTCAATTTTATTTATATAGCGCCAAATCACAACAAAAGTCGCCTCAAGGCGCTTCATAGATACAGAGAAAAACCCAACAATCATATGACCCCCTATGAGCAAGCACTTTGGCGACAGTGGGAAGGAAAAACTCTCCGGCAGAACCAGGCTCAGGGAGGGGCGGGGCCATCTGCTGTGATTGGTTGGGGTGAGAGAAGGAAGACAGGATGATACAGAGGACGGGGAAATAACACACTACAAAGCACCAGTTTCTTCACAATCGCAGGATACAACAGAGGTCATGTCCCCCCCTCAGCAACCTCTGTGACTGTAACAAAGCAAAGGGTTTATTACTTCGTGTCATGACCACGACACCAACGTAATGTTTCTCCAGTCGCCTCCTCTGACATGATGAATTCCACCTTTTTAATGCTCCATCATCAACACACTCACACACGTTTTCTACACAAACACGTTTATTTCTTAGTTCTTCTCATTTAAATCTGATTTCACTCGGTCATAAAACATGAACTTAGCTCCTGGTTCTTTTTGTTTGAAGTCTGGATGATTGTCATTTTGAAAGTGGTTATCATTTCCTACCAGGTCCACATTTAAAAGGTTTGGTGGAGCAGAGTCCCTGAACTGATTCTAGGTGTGAATAAGATGTGTGAGTGCGATTGCCTTTGTTATCGTATGACAGAGCTGGTTTTTGTTTCTCTGCTTCTTGAGTAATGTGCTAATGTGCGTTGATGTGTTCAGCTCAAGCTCTGTGCATGTTTAATATCTTGAAACAAAAGCAAATTTTAACGATTATTTATCGTCATCTGTGGACAAAATTTCTTTACTATATCACAGACGTTCGTACTGACACAACCCACATCCTAAGGATCGAGAGAATACTTCAATCATTTTAAAGGCTGTGAGAGCGTGCCTGATATCTCTCCTGGTTTGATGATTATTCACGACTGTGTTTTCTTGTCCTTGGTAAAAAATTAAAAAAGAAGTGCATTCTTCACAAAATCATTTCCAAACAATTTCACAGCTTCTCGTTCTTTGTCTTAAATTTCTCATGCAGACTGTTGGTAAAACACTTAGCGCGACATAACTTATTAAAAACTGCAGGTTTTTGCACCGTATGCATGTAAAATCAGGCAAAGCTAACATGAAACAGAAAGGTGTGATAAATCTAAAAGCTATCAGCAAAAAAAATCCAATTATTTTTCAGGAAAAAAAAAATGTTTGCACTAAACTTCAATTGTTGACGTGAACAAGGCCACAGAAGCAATCACAGGAACGTGCTTTCTAAGAGAAACATATTAAATCTCAGTAAGTCCAGAAGGGTTTTTATTTCTCTTGGGTTTTGTTCTTGGCATTGACTGTTTCAGAAACAAGTGGCCCTTATCAGGCACTGAGCAGCGAGAGATACCTGTGACAGCCGACATGTTTGAGGCCCAAGTGCTTAATCTCTGGTCTCTGCTCCGGAGCAGTGAGACACATCACTAGAGCAAGGAGGGAGTGACTGCGTGCATCTCAAACCAGCTGACACAAGAAATGGAAATGGAAAAAAACACCCTGCATGAGCTCGAGAGCACTCCTCTAATCGTATCAAAGACTTCTACAAACAAACATGGGTGAACTGTGATTGATGGGAGCGCAGTTAATAGGTCTCCCAATCCAACGCTGTGAGAGAAAGGAGGGTGCCAGAGACCAGAGATCAATAGCAACTCGGAAGCATGTTAGGGGATCATACTGAATCAGATTGATGACAGCTGGTGGTGATGCATTTGGCAATCTAATTTTAACACAAAGTAACTCAGTGATAGTGCTGCCACAAAACTGAACTCAATCCTTGCGGGCCAACAGCATCACAGCTGTAGAGAGACACCGACTCGTGCTGCAGGTGGAGGTAGGGGCAGCAGCACTGTTTTATCTTGGATTTTCAATTCGTGCTCCGTGCCATTAAAGTGCATTAAATTATTCACACTTTGTGGCAATCTCGCAAATATTTTAGTCCCAAAAAGCTCTTTCGGTGGAGTGCAGAGCTTGGACATACACGCCAAACCGACAGAGAAAAAATCTGACTTGTACATGTCCTAAATGCAGGCCCACAATTTTTACCGGCTGCACATTTGATGTAGCCACTCACGGCTTTGCACACAGGCGTGAAAACGACGCCAATAATTTCCTTTTCTATCCTCCATCTAACTGGATTGAAGCATAGTGAGCTCTGCCAGGGAAGGCAGCCACAACACAGACAGGGCATAGACATTCATTGTAGAAAGGCTTAATTTGTGTATATGCATGTGCTTCTCCGAGTGCTGGCATGTTGGTGTGTGTGTGTTTGCCTTTGCTGAGCTCGTACGCTAATCAAGAAACCATAAATAGCGGGTGCCCTATGTAAATGTCTCACACTGTGCACTGTCCTGGATCGTCACTAAAGATCATTTAATTCTCCGTATTCATTAATGGCTATGCTACAGGTCTTTAAGGCAATGGGTTGTGAAAATGACTGAAAAACAAATCAGGCAAAAGACAAAATATCATCTGGTTAGCCGTTTCTGCATAAGCATTTTATGTTTTAAGCCATAAAGGAGAAATATGGATTATTGCAGAGGTATAAAATGAAACACCTCAGTGGTTCAATATTTCTTAATTACTCTATGTGCCGATTTCTCTTTTAAGAAGGACACAGCGCAGCATCACCAACTGGCCTTAGGTTTGTCTGCTGAATGAAGCTTGTTGGGGGATGGATGAATCCCTCCCCTGTTCTGGTTTTCTGAGCCAAGTCTGCATGATGGGGCCCTGAGCCTTCGGCCTGTGCCAGGTGGCAGCTGGGAGAGAGAGTCCCCGGCCAGGCCTCAGCAGCCCTCTCTCTGGTCCTCTGGCCGCCACCGCTGCCACTCGCCGAGCTCGACGAGCTCGACACCAACTCTACTGACCTACAGATTGGTCGGGAGTACTGGTGTTGACCCTTTTTCCAGATTTCTTTTTCTGTGTGTGAAATAAATTCTTTGTGCAGAACATTTTTTTAAGACACGGTGAAGCGCTGTTCTTCGGTCTATTCCAGAGTCGTCACGAAAGTAGGATCCAAACTTGATACCGACACCCGGAAAATATTCAGTACTATTTTCAAAACCATGAAAGTTAATCAGCCTTTCTAAAAATAATGATTATAATAATACTGGTCTGAGTAAATGTATTCATCTACAGCCATTTGTCCTGGTTCGGCACTGATGGAGCTGCTAAGGTAACCTGCCACTGTTTCTGTCTAGTGGTCAGCTGAGTAGCTTCAACGCTAGCATCGTAATGCTAGCTCATTGATTAAACAGATGGCTGAAACAGCCATCGCGTACCTGGCATGTACCACCCAGGTTAACATTTATTACAACTGTTCAATATTTTGGTGCAGTTGAAACGGGAGCTTTACCGACCTCGTGTTGCTGCACCACTCTTCACGTGTTCAGCTGCTAGTGAGGGGAGGGGCTGCTCACCTGCCTGCATGCAGCAGTGATGTGAGAAGAAATGTTGTTTTTTATTTTAACTTTAAAAAAATGTCAAGGCTTCCACACAACTGTGTTAAGTAACACTAAAGAAACTGTCTGACGCTTGTTTAACTTTTACTAAAACATTGAACTGACTCAGAGAAAAGCTATTAAGTTAACCAGCACTAAAAGAAAATGAAATATCACTATTGTTGGTTTTAAATATTCCTCTTTAGTGTACTCATCAAACAAATAAATTTTTTAAGATTACTTGAGTCATGTCTGGTATTTCAATGAAATACTGAGTTTTTGTAAGTCAATTCAATACCTCTTTGTTTAGTAATTTCAAGATTTTAGAGTAAAACAGTGAAATTCACAGGAGTTCTCTCACCTCTTTCCACTCAGTCATTTAATTCTGAGTTATTTTAATCTTTGGCTCTTTTCTCCTTCCCCTCACTCCCATCCAATCACAGCAGATGGCCCCGCCCCTCCCTGAGCCTGGTTCTGCCGGAGGTTTCTTCCTGTTAAAAGGGAGTTTTTCCTTCCCACTGTCCAAAGTGCTTGCTCATAGGGGGTCGTCTGATTGCTGGGGTTTCTATGTATAATTGTAGGTCTTTACCTCACAAAATTAGACATTTTTTGCACTAAATTGAGTTACTCAACACAGTTGGATAGAACTACTTGACTTTTTCAGTAAATCCAAATCAATTTTTCAGTTCAGTTTTTAATTGAAATAATATAAATGACACTAATATATTAAAGAAAACATAATTTGTTCAGTAATTCGGTGCTGTTACAAATGAATTTCATATCTGATAATAATTTGTCATTTTAGAATAGATATAATATTTCAGTCTAATTTTTTTTTTTGACAAACCTACTCTGTACATGCTTTCATGTATCCACAGTACTAAAAGATACTACATTTTTTTAATTTTGGTATCGAAACATACTGTAAATAGCAGTTCTGGTGACATGCTGACTCTGTTAATGTCTGATATGGTATTAACATGAAAAAGAAGTATTCTCTGCCCAGGTACAGTGATAAATCAAATCGTAAATCTTGTTGAAGCTGTTTGTTAACCAGGAGATCATATTATTAATTATTCATATTACAAGTTAATAATTCAGAAAAGATTGTACCACAAATATGCCAACATCTGTAACCAACAGGACATAGCTCTCCATACATGGTGAATGCTCTCGTCTGTAAGACCTCAAACATCCAAAAAATAAAATAGTTCAACATCATCTTAAATAGTTTGTAATACTAAGAACATTTTCTGTATCAATTTGTCATTTCTGGATACATGTGTGCAATATATAGCTGTTAGCTAACAGCATGCCAATAGTGAATCCGAGAGCGTTGTTTTTATCTAAACACAAATCAGTAACAATAATATCAGCCTGTCAAGTGTCGGGTTGAGCTAGTGATGCTGACGGGTCTTTCCTCCGTCATATTTGAGCAGCGCTCCACATACATCCTCTGTAGTGAAAGGTCCCAGTTATATCTCAGCACTGAGGGAAAGGTTTGTCTCATGCACTCGTTTTTTCATGCATTTTGCCAAATGATGTCAAACGAACAAAGCACGCCGTGGTTCCTGTAGGCCCGTGTAGACATAATGGAGGAACTCGATGATGGCAACAGTATGATTTACAGCGTAAGAATCCACCGCTGCTGCATTGAACGTCTGTACATGCTGAGCACACAATTGTATCTCCTCAGGGTGCTGCCTCCATCCAGCTAGCTGTTCACCCTTTCAAACTGACAGACATACTTTTAGCCTGCGATGGAGGCACTTTTCACCCCTTAGGATACCTCAAGAAAGACGTTTGCTTAACTCAGACCTTGAGCTCCACACTCAGCTGCATACTAACTCTAACCTTTACTATACAGCTGGTCAAAGCTACACATCCCTGTTTCATTGTTCATTTTAGCAGATGGTCTCATTGGTGCATAGATTTTTTTTCCATGTTAAAAGTACATTACCTCACCCTTACATTTCATTTTATGATGTGTTCTATCGTGTCTGTCACCTACTGATGACCTCATACTTAACTCGACTTATGAGAGCAGCAGCGTATCCCACTACTGCTCATATGAGCCCTACTTTCATTAGCATATTTGGCAATAAAGCAGTAATGCTTTCCTGCATTAATAATTCATTCAGAAGTTTTTTATAAGAGGAACCATATCTGTATACAGCTGAGTTAAGTTCTTAGATTCAACGCCAGCATCAGGGGATTTCTCTAAAGACAAAACTTGCTGATTCAATATTCACCTTTTAAATTATGTAACATTTTGGAAAAATCTAATATCAAACCCCATGCCACCCACATAATTAAGTCTTCCCAGAACATTAACCAAAACAGATCATGTGGGTCAGAAATCTAGCTCCTCCTCCCATTGATAATCAATGCTACAAGTCAATTTACAGCCAGTGGCTTCCACAACCTGAGCCCACTGCATTACTTATTCAATTGTAGCCCATTAAGACTGTGAGAGCTGATATTAAAGGTGACACGAGCAAAAATCTAACAGCTTCCTTCAATAACTGTGTTCCATACGAGGCGTGCGGGGCCGGATCACTGAATTCGACTGTAGCTCGAGGCCATGCTTCACCTCTGCCCTGAGATAGATGTAAGAGCTCAATGACAGCAGCACTTAGCTCACATCACCAGATAGATGTGTCAGCTGTTTCAATGTCTTTACATAGCTCATAAAAGACTGAATGCCACCCTGCAAAAGTGCAGTCTAAGCACTTGCCTGAAACAAACCTCAGAAATCCTGCCACGACTATGATGTTTAGAGGACTTCTGGGAGGAAAAAGAAAATACAGAGGTTTCGAAGAAGTGCTCATATATACCTGCATCTGACCTTCCGCAGACGTAACGAGCTGACAGGCTTTTTCTGACAACTTGTCTGGTTTTCTAGCCAAGACAAACTTATGAAGCAATACTTAACAAAAAGCACCTGAAGCACAACTCATGGATGCCAACAACAGCAGCAGCCAGTAACCACTTCACAAATGTCTCCTGGCTAACAGAGCGCAGGCTAATGCATTCGACGGCACACTGCGTCTGTGTTTATGTTTTTACCAGTATGATTTCTTAAATCATCAGAGCAGTCAGGTGATTGCAGGTTATTTCAGTCCTTAAGATCCCCGCTTGCTGAGCTGCACGCTTTTGCTGCCTTGTCAAAACAGGATGTGGACAGAAAATTGAGCTACAAAGGAGCCCTCGCAGCTGGAGGCCTCTTCTAGTGTTAATGGTTTCCAGAAAAAGACGTAAAGCAGCTATGAAAACAGAATTTGGTCCAACCTTTGAAGGTCACCTGCTAGTCTCTATCTAATATTTCTCCCCTAAAAACAACACCCTGATCTTCATATAACACCAGCTTCCAGAACGCCAACGAGAACATGGAACATGTCTGTTTATTTTGTTTGTTTGTTTAAAGGTGCTAAAACCAAGTGATTTACATAATATCCATTTATAAAGTCCACTCACAGTTTACTGTGTCCTAGCTGTCTGTTGAATGAGTAAGGGTACAAAGGCGACATTAAGCAGGGCGGACATTTTTCAAACAGTTCCTGTAACCCTACATTATTTAACCCTCGGCTTCCTGTCACAGTCGCTCCTGCCGCTACAGCCAAATCAGCCCCTTCAGGTTGGCCTCCGTCATTTCTGCTTCTGAGATGTGTTGCTATCCTCGCCACGTGTACCTGTCTGCCCACCTTCATGTGTGAATGTACAATATTAAACTGTTCCCTCCTGCAAGGTTGCTTTTTGCACTCATGTTCTCCTCCCCGCCTGTTTTTGTTAGCACGGTTACAGATAAAGTTTGTACATCACACTTTCAGTCTCAAGTTTATTTTTGTGAACTCTGGAATTGCTAATCAGTCCTGGAGCCTTCCTCCGGTTTGTGCCTGAGCAGGAGCAGATTCCTGAGGTTACTGATATGTTTGTGTGGTTTAGCAAATGGCCTCTGCATAATCCTGCGAGGTCTAGCAGAGCAGTTCGAAACGAGTCGTGCAATTCGACGTGAAAACGTTTCGGTAACAACTGCAGGTAGCAGTGCTTACATCAGCCTCCTCTTTTGGCGCTCTTGCCGTACGCGGTCCTCTTTGGCAGACTTTCTTGTGCCTTCTCGTACCTTAACCATCTCAGCTGAGCTGTCATGATCGTGGTGCTAATACTGGCCACTTCTGCCTGCTTCAGCACTTCAGAGTCAGGAACTTTGTCTCATCATCTTAAGCCCACGATGCTCCCTGAGAGTCACCTCAGGCAGTGGAGGTGAAAACAGTTCAGCATTTTGGAGTGATGACTATCAGTCTCACATGCATACAGAAAAGATGAGAGGAGCTTTACAGGCTTTCAGCTTCGTTTCTGAGTCATTCGCTGTTCGTATCGACCCGTCAGCCTGACAAAAGCTGCGCCTGCCTGCACAGTTGATGCAGCACGCTGTGGCTTTAACAGTTCAGTAGAATTAGAGTCATTAAACACTAAAAGTTAAAAAGTAAGAAATATACTGAAGCATAAGTTTGTATATTCATAGTTGCAGCAATATTTTAAAATGTACAAGAAGGAAGAAAATTTTTTCTGAATAAATAAAAATATATTACAATGATTTAATAATGAGAACATACTTAAAAGGATGCCGAAGACATGCTTTTGTTTCTCAAATGGTCCAAAAATGTTAGAATTATCTTGCATTTCTTACAGTGTGCCCTTCAGCACTATATTCATCCTGGTCACACGTTTTATGTCTTTATTGTCCAATGATGAGTGTTTAGACAGTAACATTTCAGGAGCTCACAACTGAGAAAATCTACAAAGTCCTTATCTCTGCTGGCCAACGAGCTGCACATAATGCAGACGCTGAATGACTTCTCCCTCATCGTGATTCTGGTGCTTGCCTTTGCACACACACACACACGGGCACTTACATACACTTCTGCGATGGTATCTGGCTATCTCACTTAATTAGCCTCTAAAGGCAGCCTCCCTCGTATTAGTGGATGTGCCTTGCACTATACTATCGTCTCTTAAATAGGGTATACGTTACAAACAACCTTGAGCTGTTTGCGGCTGGTGATGCTTATCTGGCGCTGAGGTCAGTGCATGGCATCCAGGTTTTTGGGTTTTTTTTAGACAGGTAGTGCTGCGGTGTGTCCAAATTTCCAAGCCTGTCCTTTTGTTAGATGAGCAGCGTACTGCCACACCAGCCGATCAGGTCAGTCTGCTCAATGTTAGATGGGCGCGAGCGATAAAAGGGGAAAAACAAGGTGGAAGCATTTCAAAGAGCCCGTGCCATTGCAGGAATGATTCTGGAAATGCCTTTTATTCATGCAGAGAAAACCACGGGCTCACTACTTGGCATTCAAAGTAACAACGCTGCTACCACAAAGCAAATTAATTTCAGACTAATTAGGATAAAAACCAGCTTTGGTGTTGAAAGAAAAATGAAACGCTATTATCATTACCGTCCATTTAGACACAGCTACAAGAGCTCCCATTTATCCTGGGTACAAATGGAGCAGGACAGCACACAGAGATACAGGGTCCAACTTTCCAACTCGGATTCTCTGAAAGTAAATTTGGAACCTTTGTGTCTATGAGTCCGCCCCATCCTATCTGCTGTCCTTCTAAATACTGTTATAGCAGCTCGATGAGCCATTATGATACCTGTTTTTACTCTGATTCAAGCCACACCTCCACCTCTACCCTCACAGAGCAGGAGGCAGAGAAAGGTAGCTGGTTTTTTGTTGGTTTTGGTGATTTACAGTGATTGGAAGGCAGGCTCATGAGTCTCCTTCGTGAAGGTCTCACAACAAGCAAAGCAGCCCTGACAAAGATGTGTCTGCTGGGGAACAGAAAGTGGGAGAACTATGAAGCAATCATGTCCACTGACAACAAATCGATGGGCATGCAAACATGTTCCTTACAACTGCATGTTACACTTACCACAGTTTGTCTTTGGGGGACGATTAATGCAATCAGCCCCTGACTCAACATGTAAGTACTGAAATGGGAGTTTTGAAAGGTTCACAGTAAAAGTTGATGTTTGACTATAAGGATAACTACTTCAGTTCAATCCAGTTTTATTTTATACTGTAAGGTAGACCCTACAATAATACATGCAAACTACTAAATCACAAATATTTTGTGTAATTAAAAAGATAACCTCCTTTGGGTTTTCAGAAATTCTCCGTCCTTGCATACTCTTAATAAATTCCTGTCTATGAATGCAGCTGTTTAAAAAATAGCACGAGCCTAATATGCGCTTTAACTCGATAAAATCCTGGCAGTGCCTGCTCGGTGAAGCTTCGTTCCTCTCGGGGATCCTGCTCTGTGACTCGGATTTTTAGATTTCCCCGAGCCTGTGTGGCGGAATTCAGATTCACCTAAAATGATTCCCGACATTACCCGAGCACGGAGCCACTGCGCCGCGCGTCCGCACGGCACAGGTATACCGGAGAGACAGCACGCACTCCGGCACCGGGCTCGGCTCTGGTCACCTGCTGCATTGGAGGATAGCACTGCTACGCACCTGCAGTCAGAGCCGCCGAGTCTATCCCGGTATATCCACGGGAACGTTCCTGAAAATGCCCACGCGGGAAAGCGGTGCAACACACACGCTCGGGGGGGTCACCGTACAGGTGGTATCGTTATTTGTGGTCCAACAGCTGGGGGGGCATTACAGTGAAACATCCTCAATTACAACACACAGAGACGAGCGGACTTAGTGAGGTATGCCACCGACCATCAACTCTCCATCGTTCAGAAACACATTCACATCCAGCTGCTGCTGCCCGTCACGGCGCCCACACTGCACTAAAGGCGGCCCGCGCTGCCAAGTTTCACCGGACTGCGCATTCCCGGCGGCCCGGTGGCTCCTTACCTTTCTCCTCGTCCGACACCGTCGAGGGCTCGGCGCACGGAAATAATCCCGAGAACAGGGCAAGAAAGGCGAGTAGAAAAAACTCCGACATGTTTTCGGAGAGCGGGCTGTAAAGAGCCACGGTGCTTCTCCTGCTCCTGCTCCGGGTCCGGGTCCAGTCTCCCCCTCCACCACCACCCGGTTGTCGAGCGCCGTTATTCGGTGATGTCCAGCGGAACCAGTGCGCAGAACAGTGCAGCGCTCCTCCGGCTCCTCCACAAACGCACACCGCCGCTTTTCAGAGCGAACAGACGCACCGGAGACGGCAGGAGAGAGGAGAGGACAGGAGAGGCGGGGTGGGAGAGCAGGAGGATAAGGAATGAGTACGTTTCCTGTCTTTTCTCAGTGATTAAATGCCGTCAAGGTGGCGCAGCTCGCCTGAAATTAATCAAATCCGTTCGCTGTGCAGTCAGTGGAGTGGGTGGGTGTCAGCCTGAGGTCCAGGGGTGCAGAGGGGGTCCTTAAAAAGAAGAAAAAGTCAGAGGATGTAGGATGAGATGTGAGCAATCTCGTCAGACCAGTGACTTCACTGCAAATACAGAGTTATGCAAAAGCACATCCAGGGGGAAAAAGGTGCATGACTAAGAAGAAATAAGAGCCTTTCTCAGGTGAAGCATCCAGAGTGACTGCACAGACACAGCTAAAACAAAAAGCACTGAAGAGACCACTGCAGTGAGGTGTTGTTTAGCATAGATCCAAAGCACAGGCACCTCGTTACTGTATATCACAGTGATTCAGGACTTACTCCGGCTTAATGTCAGAACGGAACTCTCTGCTGGTCCTCGAATTTGGGACCAATGTGATGCATGTTAACAGGAATGTGTGACATATTCCAGGCATGCATGGAGACTGATGCTTAGTAAAAGCAAGGCCGTGTGAAGAATAGCTACCAAACTTTCTGTGTTCATGTGATTTTATGTGTTCTTTGTTTTTCACAATGAACTGACCGAACCTCTATTAGGTCAGACACTGCAGTCTCCCACACCTATCCTGTCCTCTCTCCTCAACACGTCGGGATGTTACGCCTCGGGAGTGAGAACGGGCTCCTCTCCTTGTATTCAGGCTGACAGGCTAATGATGGAAATTTTGGAGGAAGTTTGTTTCAACTCTAAAGTATGCAAATGTGCAGGTAGTTCTTATTTTAGCTCCTACAAGGTTAGGAAGTCCCAAAGAGCAATACCCGTTTTCAAAATCTTTATTTGTTCTCCTTTCAAGTTTCTCTAGAATTAAAAAATAATAATAATGAAAGAGATGCAATGAACAGGAAAACTGCAGTGTGTGAACTACAGTAGGTCGAACCGCTCCAGTCTTTGCTGAAAGAAGCTGGTGATAATAAGCTTGAGAGGATAGCTGTATGTTTTTTAAATATCTTTTAGATTTGTTCATGAGACTAAATGTTGAGTGAGGAGGTGATTTTATCCACCTTGCTGCTGTCTGCTGGTACACTGGCAGGAGTCGCAGAATTTCTGCTCCTGTTGTTTGGTATGGATGCTGCATCTGAGCTGACTGTGGGGGATTTCAGAGGAGCGGGGTGGTGTGGCATCGTGGAGAAGTGGTGGTGGGAGAAAGAAAGACCACTGAATGAAGCACAAATCAGGACAAACCCAGAATCAGGTGCAAAGGTGGCACTATTTTACTGAAGGAGTACAGGAAGTTTATTTAGTTGTAGGCGGTGAGAATAAATCAGCAGTGGGTACACATATTGTACTCATAGGTACTTCATTGTAGTGTGCCTAAGCTTTAACAGAAGCAGATGCAGCAACTGATCCTTTTAACACTGAGCTCAGTAACTTTCTTGGAAAAAATCATGTTAAAAGCATTATTCGCATGAGCCGACGTGGACATAAGTCTTCAAAGTGCTCGGAGAAATCTGGCTGTGTAAGTAAGAGCTTGGTGAAGAGCGTCCACACAGCACAGCCTGATCACGAGACACTGTAGTGCAGCCACAACGCCTCACTGTGTAATATTCATTCATTTACTGCATGTTGTGTAACACTGTGAGGAGCATGCACTGTTCACAGGTAACAGTTCCAATGCTAATCAGTAAAGGCTAGTGCTAACGAAGCCTAGCTCGTGACTAGGGATGGGCACCGGTATCCGGTGCCATGATGGCACCGGTTCTGACATAAACGGTAGTAACCAGACCGAAAAGCAGCGCACATTTCGGTGCTTTTTTTCTGTGCTTTTTTTTCCTGAATGTCACACACTTTGGATTCTAGCCAATCATTTTACCTTTGCAAGCGTAGTAGGCGGGCCCAGGTACGTAGGTTCTTTTAGAGCAGAGCTACAGATTAAAAACGCCTAAGGCGAAGCGGTCAAAAGTCTGGCTGTACTTCACAGCAAAATATGCAAACTCAGCAGCAACAAGTGCTTTAAGCTGATACTGTGATACTGTCAAAGGAGGTAACACCTCGAATCTGATGAAACACCTGACGACGCATAGCGTTTTTTAAAAACCGAGAAATGCGCCGTATTTGACAGCTTGCTGCGAGACCTCACACCGAGCACATCTACTGCGGGTGTGGTGCCTGTTATCGGACCGGAGTTAGCAACATCCCCCAAAAACCCGAAGAGGAGAGTCCTGGCCCCTAGCCCTGCCAGTGTAGCAGAAATGATGAGGATGATGATGCAGCAGCAGCCGTTCTTCTCTGCGTGAGTAGCTTCATGTTGTTCGTGTGTAATTTACGTTGAGTAGGCTAACCACGTTATTACATTAATGCATGTAAGGTGAACTAGCAAACATCATCATAGCTACATGCGGCTGTCTTCTTGTTTGATGGCAGATACTCCCTTCACCCTGGCCAAAAAGGCTAAAATGACCAAAGAAAAAGTGGAAAACAGTTAAACATGAGAGGTTTTTGGACAAAGTTTGTGTTTTTTCCATTGTTTAAGCACTGCTTCCAGCCAAGAGTGATGCCATATATGCCCCATAGCTGCAGAAAAGGCTAACATTGTTATCTTTTTACAAAAAAACAGCTAAACATGAGAGGTTTTTGGACAAAGTTTGTGTTCTCCATTCTTTAAGCACCAGTTCGAGCACCGTTTAAGCACCGGCAGCGTTTCAAAAGTACCGGTTTGGTACTGGTATCGGATAAAACCTAAACGATACCCATCCCTACTCGTGACCCAACGCAGACAGAAAAAGTGCAAAGCTGTCTCCACATTTTCTCTTATTCCAAATGCAAGTTACATCAAAACATATTTTTATTCACTCAGTCATCCCGTCACACTGCTAAAAATCCAGCGTGATAATAAATGGTTGCATTACTAACATTAATGTGAAACAGTCACACTGCTAGCACTGCACAGTTTTCCAAACAGAGAGAAACACACGGATGAATAATTGTGGAAGATTTTTGTTTACTTCCATTTCTGAGAGCACTGCATCGTTCTTTCGGAATCGCAGCGGTGACATTTTGACTGAGCGGCTTCAACTTTTTCTGATGGCTATAAAGTGCTCTACTTGTGCTCTGAATGATTCATATGCGCCAACACTACAGCTGTGTTAGCTGGGAATATGCTGTACTTACCTGCCTCTTCATCTCACCTTTACCCTTAATTAGAAAGAGTCAACCATCTCTGCACAATCACACGAGCTTTAATGTAATGCCATTGTGGCAAATTTGAGACAAAGGAGGTACGCGCCTGTCGACAGGAGTAATGCTCAGTGTGGTCCAGCAGGCTTGGCTCGAGTGCAGATGTGTCAGAGGGGATCGAGAGCTCATGGCAGTTGCACTACTGAATGGCAGAGGCCGGGGCAGCCTAGTAGGCCACTCATGCATAGCGTGTCACTCGCTTGCAGTACAGGTCCTGACATAGAGCACTGGATGGAGCCTGTCCGCCTGTCACAAGTACACACAGACATGCAGCTACATAGTCGCACAGCCTGCAGCCTGCGTGACATCGGGGTCGTGCATCTGTGTGAAGTGACACACTGTGGGCTGTTTTGCCCTTGGAACTCCTCTCACTGACTGTTGTGAGTGATGGCACTGACGCTCGCCATGCCAGATCTCAGGCTGCGTTCAGCAGCACTTAGTGACTCTTGCTCTGGATGCCAGTGCCATTCTCCAAAATTAGCAGCCACTTTGACCCCGTTATAGTTGCAGGTTCAATACCAGGCTAATATCGCTGCCATTGTGGTTTTTACCTCAGCTCATACCGTCGGCGTCCTCCCAACCGCAAGATTCGGCTCAGAAGTCAAAAGCGATTTTAGAGAATGAGGAGATCAGATGACAAATCTGTAACGACAGGCGTTTTGTTTCCTCTGACAGTTATTAGTCGGAAAAGCAGGAAATGCACTGAACGGAGGTCGGTTCTGTCTTGTTGTGGAGGGTGAATGCAGTCTTCTGCCAGGATACACAGGTGCTCCCCGGGGTCTCGGTGCTTGTTAATCAAGCAGTGGGATGACAGGCCATTGTGCAGCATGAATCACAGCACTCTCATCATGCTGAAAATGACTTGCATTTTTTCTGGAAAGGTAAATGTGAATTGCACTTTTGTTGCACTCGGGGCAGTCAGTCTGTGATCGCACACCTTTGTCATATGTGTGTTTCAGTGGGATATACCACCATCCGACTGAGTCTCAGTCACAGTCAGTTAGCCATAACTCAATCAATAGCATGCACTTGTTTTTCCTGCACCAAATACGGGCGCTTGTTCCTTTGCTAAACGGCCTGCTGTTCAGCAGCAAATGTTAATGTGAGCCAACGTGTTATTGCATACAAGCTGACTGTCCCTCTATGCAATTTCATGCACATCTTCGGGGTGGGGGGGCAACATCATACGTTTAATTCTCACAAATCCAAAGTTGCTGTGATGCCATTTCCTGGTGTTGCACTAAGCTGTTTGTGGAGCAGTTTCAACAAAGCAATTTCAAGTTAATTCCCTTTGTGTGAGAACTGAAAAACGGCTCCTGCAATCTGTATTCATTCACGAGTGAAGGAGAAACCACGGCCCTGTAAGACGAGGATGGTGGGGCATGGGAGCTGTTTCGAAAATACTCCTGTTTTTGGTTTTTTTTCCTTTGGCTTATTATTAGATTTTGTTTAAATTTATTTTTGAAATTATACCAACACACTTTATCAACCTCAAGGGAAAACAAACAAGCAGACACATGCTCACACACATTTAAAGATGCTCTGTTTTCCACAGCAGGCAGCGCACCGATGTCTAACTTACTACTGCCATCTAGGGATACACAGGAGTCCTATTTGAACGCTGCCACATTTGTGCGTCTCGCTCAGCACAGTGGATAATTTATTTTAGAACTTTATGATTACTGACTAAAAAGAAAAAGCACGCTCATTGTTGCCCTATATATAAATAAAAATAGAAATAAAACCTCCCATCATTTAAAAAAAAAGAAAGGCCTTCACTGTCGACCAATTGTTTTTGCAAAAATGCCCGAGTGCTGTCTGTGTGTGACAGTGAAGTCTGTCTCCTTCGCATTATTTTCAGCTGGTTCCCAGTGGACGGCAGGGTTGGAGGAGCCACAACACAGACAGAGCAGCTCGCCATCTCTCTCTTCACACAGCTGGAACCCACTCCTACTGAATAATGAACTCAATCTCAGCCTTGCCTCGAGGGGGGGCCTGAGAACCACCCTCAGCTTAGCAGAAGGCTTTGTAGCCCATGTGCACGTGCACACACAGACGTGCACACGCCTGCACATTCTTACTGTCACTCTCTCCTTCCACAAGTAGCTGTGTGCAAACTGCTCCACTGATTGGCAGCAGAGCAGAAAAAAACAGAGGGGAGTGCAGAGTCGGAAGACATCGAAGGATTGTGATGGAGGAGGAAGATAGGGAGGCGGTAGGAAGGAGGTCGCGGTGTGTGCGTCTGCGTGAGCTGGAGGAGTACAATAGCAGTTTCCGAGCGGTTCGACCCCCCGTACCTCTGAGGGTTCGCGTCAAGTGTTGCTACTGAGGAACGGGAAGATGGATCGGAAAAGGAGGGGCAGCAGTTGTGTGTTGCTGAGGACATAAGGGGCGAGATGAAAGAGACAGCCGCTGGATACCGAGCTAATGAATGGCCACGCTTCCCATCGCTGATTGAGATTTAAGAGGTGTGGGTAGGTAGAGCTGAAGGGGGTCAGCAGCAGTGGTGAGTCAGCCGACCTTTCAAAAAGCCCTTCACCTCAACAGCCTCCACGCAGAGCCCATTAACCGCAGAAATATGGCAGCTTCTGATTAGATCCGCCATAATTACCGAAGACGTTAATGAAATTTGTGGGCCGGTGCTCGTAGTATCTCAAAAAACAGAACGCACAACTTCAAAAAACACTGCTAGAGTGGCAATCTGTTCAGCGAGCATGAACATACACAGTCTGTTTGCTTGGCTCTGATAGTTCCTCTAAGTGTCCTGTGCTTGCTTGTTTTTATTTTTTTAACTTGGTGTGCAGCCATCCAGTGTCTCTAACTCATAGTGACAGATCCACTTCATGGTGCTTCTTTGCACAAGCTGTGGCGACAGGCCAACAGACGTGTACACACACACACACACACACACACACACACACACACACACACACACACACACACACACACACGCACATCTCCTCAGCAACATCTAAATAGGTAATTATCTGACTTGTAAGATGGGTGAGGTGGCAGCCAGTATGCTCCACGTGATGAGCCTAAAACGAAAGCCTCTACTCAGCAAAGGAATATTAATTGCCTTTTCCAAGTCAACAGGCAGAACAGAGAAGACAGCGCCAGAGGGAGGGAGGGAGGGAGTTGCCTATCAACAAGCAGTGACTACCAACTTCCCAGCAAGGTTACTGAATAGCATCATTGTTGTCGTCTCCTTGTCGAAGGGAACAGCACACCGATAATGTTGGCAGCCACGTCCCATGTCTGCTTTAAGGTTGCTTTGTGTGCGTCGTACCTGTGAAGACGTGACATATTTGTGCTGCTCTGAAGGTAAGAGGAAAAAGAACACAAAAATAACACGGAGAATAAGGCAGAGAGAAAATCTGCAGGTTTTTAATGGCGAGAGGAAATAATCCATTATCCTGCAGGTTTTTATCATACCTGTGTGAAGGGTCAGAAATTGGTTTCCTGTGATCAGCCTGGAAAATCAAATACAGCAGTGATCTGGATGGAAATTCCCACTACAAAGCTCCCAGGTGCTGACGTGCTGACAGCCTCTTAATGAAGAATATTAGTGGTGCAGCAGGAACAGTGTCTTCTTTTTTGGGTTGGGGCTCATTGATATGCACCGTGGTTCTGTGCTGATAATTGCCTGCTGAGCTCCAGATCAATTCTGTAATTTGCTATCAAAACTCCATGATGTCATGTCTGTGCAGTCTTATCAGACGACCAGGAAAAAGAAAATGAAAAGCTGCAATAAAAAGGCAGATGGAAACTACAAAAAGCAGAGAGCAAACAAAACCAATCAACCTAGAAATGAGGACGTGAAACAGTTTGACCTCACAGTTTGCACAGACTGGAGCTGTCATAAGAACATATGAGCCAAAATGCTTCTGTCGTAATATTCATGTACAATCCAGTTACAAAATAAAGGAAACACGGTGTCTTTGTAAGGTGTAGAGCCAGCGCATGGCCCGATGGGATCAAACACCATTTGTTCACGAGCTATTCCTTCATTAACGCTTTGATGCTGGTGCTGTAGCGTGATGGTTAACACGGTGGTGTCAAATCTCCCACGGGTGATCAGCTGAGTTCATATCTCGCTGCCACGAAGGCCACGGCATATGCCTCGCATCATTTTCATGCACATCCAACCATTTTGTCAGCCTTGTACCCAATCGCAGCTCTGATGGCATTGTCATCCTGAAATAGACCCCTCCTTCCCATCAGCACTGCAATGTGAATCCAAAGCATGGCAGCAAAATGCCACCCACACCGAGCAGAGATCACTGTAGCCCCAGGCTCCAGGTTTCCTATTTCTCCCCTTCTCCACACAAGTACAGCAGAAGCCTGAATGGTCCCGGCGCACTGTGAGATTGCAGTTTGCTTCACGCGTGGAGTCGGACTGAGTTTAGCTGTTTTTGCATAAAGTAATTAATTTACATCTTCTCACTAGTACATGCCCGTGCTACAGTTCGGCCAGTGATATTAGTCGACTGTTGCGTGGTTGCCAGGTTGATGTCACGATATACAGAAAGAAGATTTTGTGAATGTAAATGAAGTGTTGTAGATACATAAATGCTAGAAACGGCTCATTTTAACCCATCTGCCGCTGGTTGCTAGGCAACATGACGACTTCCTGAAATCTGCTATGGATAAGAACCATCAAGGGCCTAAGATGAAGATGGCAGCTCGTGTAGGAGTTCATGGGCAAAGACTAATACAAAGAATGAAAACAGAATGTAAATACAGTTTTTACAACAAGATGGCAAAATAATAGACAATAATAAATAACATGAAACAAGCTGAGGAGGAGAGAGCTTTGTTTTTGGACCAAAAGTGCTCCTACTGTAGCTCACTTCTGAATTATAGCTGTTGGGTTTTGGCACTTTGGTAGGGGTCCAGCAATTACATGGACAGCTGCTTAATTCAAGAGAATGAATTACATGTGGTGACTTTCATGTCTCAGAGAGTATGCATATTTTTTTCAAATATGTGACCGGAGAAAGAAAATGTGAAAGACGTCTGTGCTAAAATTGCTCTGCAATAATCTCTGCAGTCATTTTGTCACTGCAGACACATTTATTTTGTCATAATGACGTACTTAATCCATCGTTTGTAAAAGATCATTGAGATACTGCAGTTTTATGTCCACATTCCAAACTAAATAAGGAAATGCTTCTGTACATGAGAATTTTTAAAGGCGGAAAAATCAAAAGCTGTTACTAATGACAAAAACAACTGCTGCAGCTTATTGAGGGTTTTCAGCACATTGAGCCATGAGAGTGTGGAAATGGGCCAACATACACTGACCTTAAAGCTGAAGCAGCAAAATGAATTCATAGACTGTTAGTTTGACTATTTACTCCTGTGGTCACATCGGTGAAAAGAGCCAATGGACACGCTTACCTTATCAGACTGCAGCCTCATACAGTAAACAAGTATGTGCACAGCATCGGTGTCCTTTACAGTCCACTGTACAAATCTGCTTGTAAGTCCAACATAGATCTTAATGTAACAATAAATAAATAAAGTCAAATATTTCAATCCTTTTTAATTTATGATTTTGTGACAGTGCGTGGACGCAGACTGTGAGCGACGAGCGACGTAACATTTATTAAAGGACAAAGGCAAAACTAGACACTAACTGAAACTGGGTGAACTAAGGCTGAACATAAAAACCCTGAACATGGACACCTGACAAGAAAAACCTGAACCGTGGAGACTGAAGACACGAGCATAGCAGTACAGCAGACAATCGGACGAGGGATGAAAACGCACACAGGAGGCGATGAGGGGAAGTGGAAACAGCTGATTAGAATAAACATAATGACGCCACAGGGGAAGTGAAACTAAACACAATGAACATGGGACACCAGACCTCTTCAAAATAAAACAGGAAACACAATGGGACGCAGACATGACACGAGCTTGACAACATAGGACACGCACACATGCAACATGACAGGTTAAGACACGCAGACCCAACATGATGAACCAACAACAGAGACTGAAACACAGGGTGATGACACAAAGGGATCTAAGAAACACTGAACTAGAACGGCTGAAAATTAGCCGTTAAAATTAACTTAAACCATCCAAATATAAGACAACTCAAAACGCTGGGTCACATGACCCAGGATTGTGACAGGTTTTCACTGGCACTGATTATTGTACATGTTTAAAGATAGTTTGCATTCAGGGGAAGTTACACAGAGGTTATAAAAGTTAGCTTGTACGATGCACAACGTCTTCAAGCGCTATCGTTCCCAAAAGGTTTCTGTTCATCTGGACGTGACGTTTCATCACTCATCCAAGTGACTTCTTCAGTCTCAGCTGACTGCAGACACTGAAAACGCCACGTCCAGATGAACAGATTCCACCTTTTGGGATTTACTTACCTGGATGATTGAGCGTGCATCAACACAGGCTATAGTGTTATTCTTTCTGTGTTATTATTATTTTTTGTATTGGTCTTCTTCTTCTTGGGGCTTCTTGGCAGCAGTGCGTGAGGACTCTTGTATTTGCTCCTACGATGGCACATTTGGCGTGCTCTGCTCAAAACAGAGACTAGCAGACAGCTGCTCCCAGTGTTGCCAGCTACCTTCAACAGAAATATTAAAAATGCATTCTGGCTGGAGACTCTACTGTATTTTAATGCAGTCGTATTCCCAATTAAACTGTAGTCATTTACTTTATGGTTTCTTTTATCAGGCAGAAGAACTCTTTGAAGGGCTACAAACCATATTAAGTAGCAGTCACATCCTAGCCATTTGAAAGCTGCAGCTAAAATCCATATTTTAAATATATTTATTTATATTTCAATATATATATCATAAAATCCGTATAATATCCAATATGTGTTGGTCCCCGTTTTGTGGCAAAACATCCCTGACCCATAAAGACACACACATCTCACAGAGGCTTGGAGCCAGGTCAACTCCTCAGACTGTCGCTGTCTTCCTCAAACCATTTCTGAACCATTTTTACTTTGTGTCAGCGCCCATTATCCTGCTGAAAGAGGCCACAGTACCTTTTTCCATCAATGGGTGTACATGATCTGCAACAGTGCTTAGGTAGATGGTACTTGTCAAAGTAACATCCACATGGATGGCAGGACCCAAGGTTTCAACCCAAGGTTGTGGGAGTCATCTGTCCGTTTTCTGTCACTTATCTGGGGTTTGGGTCATCAGGGCAGAGACTTGCAAAAACGATGCTCATGCTGCACTGGCCACAAATTATTCTGGGAAGCACTGGGACATTCCTAAAGTAGCCAATGGAAATCTTCGCAGCATGGCCTGGGTCTGTCCTGGGGCCTCCTCCTTTCCCAAGGAAGACATGCCCAAACCACCTAACCTACGAGGCATCCAGGAGGGATTGTAGCCAGATGCCCGTACCACCTCAGCTGCTCTTTTTGATGTGGAGGAGTAGTGGCTCCTCCACGTGCATAAAAACGAGTGCTCCTGATCTCTGGCTGTCTTCCATGGCGCATCACCCAGCAGATGGTCGTCCCTTCATGATGCTGTTTCTGCCAGGGGTTTCCCTCCAAGTGCTTTCTTTATAAATAAAGTAAAATTAAACTGGATTTTATGTTTTTCCTGTTACTAGTCGATAGTCCTACATTTGTACTACAATTGGCTTAATGTGGTGTTTCTCATTTATTACTATTACTCTTGGTATTTTATGCAGTTCTTTGGTGCAGAGAGGTTTAATTCAAGCATTTAAATAGTTTCTTGTTTCACAGAAGTTTGGACTCGAGGAAACGTGTAACTCAGCCTGCAATCTGGAGTTGGATTACATTGTTGCTATCAGTCAGAACGCCTGTACAGACAAGGACCATCTGCTTCATGAATATCATGTGAAGCTTGAACAACAGTCAGAAGCACTCTTGAGGAGGAATATG
This sequence comes from Astatotilapia calliptera, assembly GCF_964374335.1. Taxonomy (NCBI): domain Eukaryota; kingdom Metazoa; phylum Chordata; class Actinopteri; order Cichliformes; family Cichlidae; genus Astatotilapia; species Astatotilapia calliptera. Next base: position 35,906,308 of record NC_137437.1, on the reverse strand, counting down.
ATCACCATGTGGCATCAGCAGCGGCTGGTTTGTACCTCAGTAACTTTATCTGTCGATGACTGCTTCCAGCTTCCAGCTTGACCATCAACGCTTTCAGTACCTGTCTCATTTTGTCTTCTCTTTCTCTTGTTTATCTTGCATGACTTCTGTTGATAGCATTTATAGGAGCTGACAGATTGCGGTTGTGGCTTGCCGCCTCGCCTAATGGCCTACTATGATTGATGGATAGCTGGAAAACAAAAGTCGGCCATGTCTGGCATTCGCTCCACATTCTCACTGGTGATTTTCACCCTTTATGCAGAATTAACTCCACTTTGGACACGGCTGATGCTTCATAAATAGAGTAAGGGTAGCTCTATTTCCTTTCCCCGAATGCAACATCATGGAGTTTTTTATCTAACAGTTTTATCGTTAAAATGTGCTCACAGGAAGTACAAATCAAGCACCATCCATATGTGTTTTTCCTCTTTATAGTTCTCCTCCATCTACAGCACTGAGGTCAGACTAACCAGTCGTGACGAGTGCAGTTGGCACTAAACAACTGCTCTTGAGAAAATGTTTGTCAGCTGTGGTGAAGCTGTGCACGCAAAAAGAGCAAGTTCACAAAATAACTTTTATTATCACCGTAATTTTATTCACAACAGTGACCCATCTGTACAGAACAATAATACTGTTCTGCAAACAAATCGTACAATTAGTTCTTTTTCACTGGTGCAGAAATATTGTGTACACAGTAAAAACACTGTCATATCTTAATGAAGAAAAATGTCTCTTGATATAAATGCACAGACTGTATGCAATGATCATGGCACATTTCATCCTTTATTAGAAGTCCTTTTTTGAAAAACTGCAGCTTTTTCTTGGATGTCTTAACAACTGCAGACTCCAACTAACAGGAAAATCTCCAGAAAGCTTCCAGTAACATTTAATTGCACTTCAGCAGCTACAACTTAGTGTGACAGGTCTTTCAAGCTCCGCACATCACTTTTATGATACGTTTGCATGTATCAGAAATGACTGCTGGACTGCAAGTTACATTAAAAAATAGCAACTACAACACTTACTGTATTTTGCCACTGTGTGAAAAAACAGCACTGAATCATATTTTAGAGATGCAGGTTTGTACTCTATTACATAACTTTTACTCTCTTCCTCTTCCCAAGAGCCCTTTTCTTTTTTCTAACACACACACACACACACACACACACACACACACACACACACACACACACACACACACACCATGATATTTTCCTTACCATTTCCTTACAAGTCATTAAATTGTATGTATAATTTTATAATCACACAGAAACTCCAGCCTTTGTGTTTTGCTTCGTCCTGTTTGTTTGTTAAGATATCCTGCAGTGTGATGTTTCTGTTTTCACTACAAAAATGGAGAAAACGTTTCCACACAAACGTTGCTGTGGAAATGTTTTCATAATGACACTCATGTTACCGTGAATATTACAGACATATTATTCAGTCACGGCCATGGAAGTGGACACTGATACTGCGAAGAGATTTATTATTGCTACTATTATTATTGTTGTTATTAATAATAATAAACAATAAACCGATCAACCGAATAAATAAAACAACAGGTTTGTTTATTTGATTCTTTTCTATCTATTATTTGTATTTTCAGTGACAGATTTGCACTGGCAGGGCGAGATGATGCTTTTATTCCCAAATCTGTGGAGTGATTTCCTGCAGTTCTATACAGACGATTCTTTTCAGCTTCGTCTTGCTTTATCTCCCATTTTCAAATGCTCCAGGTGTTGGATTGAGGTCAGTGAATACCTGCCAGGTCATAATTTTTTTCTTCTTCAAATTGAATTTTGGCATGTGCTTGTTTGGGATGAGCGACATTTTAGAAAATTCTGCTCTTTCAAAGCTTCACTTTTATTCCGTTCTCGTCCAGCATTATTATCACTCATGTCATCTCCTTTACTTCTGTTGCACTTTCATATGAACACGCTTCTACATTGTAGCTAGTGTAGGTTGGGCCTGATTGTCACTATTTTATTTTTGATTGTTTTGGCCAAATGTGTTGCCAGTTTGCATCCATTTTCATCCATGTTACTTTGTAAGTTTTGTGTAATTTCTGAGCAATAATTTTGTTTCTAGATCTCTTTCAGGGTTGACTTAATGCAGGGTCCTTTCCACATTTTGAGCAATCACTGAGAGAGCTGTTTCTACACGTCAGAAGCACTTATCCATCCACAAAAGGTGACTTATGCATGCAGCAGAGGACAGCCACTGTGCTCTCACAATTGATTTATTCAGGTATCACCATCACTGCATTCATTTGAGACATCCCAGGCCCAAGCTGAGAACACTATGGCATTAATAGGTTGTTGTATTATTGTATTCATGCAATAAATATTTTAGGAATTACATATATTCATACACTATAATGCCAAAAGTATTCGCTCATCCACCCAAGTCATTGAATGCAGGTGTTCACTAACATGGCCACAGGTGTATAAACTCAGGGACTTAGGTATGCAGACTGCTTCTACAAACATTTGTGAAAGAGTGGGTCGCTCTCAGGAGCTCAGTGAATTCCAGCGTGCTCCCGTTAGGTCAGGCCTCGAGGGCCGGTGTCCGGCAGGTTGTAGATCTCACCCTGGGTCAACACACCTGAATCAAATGATGACTTCATTACCAGGCCTCTGGAGAACTTCAAGACATGTTGAGGAGGTCATTTAGCCATTTAAATCAGCTGTGCTGGATCAACATCTAAAACCTGCAGGACTCTGGCCCTCGAGGCCTGGAGTTCCCCCACCCCTGCGTTAGAGGATGTCACCTCCATCTGGCAATCCCATGGACGAGTCTGGGTTTGGTGGTTGGCAGGGGAACGGTACTTGTCTGACTGCACTGTGCCAAGTGTAAAGTTTGGTGGAGGGAGGATAATGGTGTGGGGTGTTTTTCAGGAGTTGTGCTCGGGCACCTAAAAGGAAATCTTCATGCTTCAGGAGAGCAAGACTTTTTGGACAATTTCACGCTCCCAACTGTGTGGGAACAGTTATAGATGGTCCCTTCCTGTTCCAACAGGCAGAGCAGTGCTCAGGGCAGGTGCAGAAACACATGGAGGACTTCAATGGCCTGCACAGAGTCTTGACCACAGTTTAAATTGAAATTTGTATTTTTTGTACAAAATTACATTCTCGCCTTCAGACATTGGAGGTACTGATTCACTATTATAATCCCGATCATCTTAAAATGTTAATTATTCTAGATTTAGATATTTGTACCGGTGCTGGTGTTTAATAAGTAAACATTCTAACACGTAAAGGTAACACTAGGACGCAGAGATTTCTTTTATGCTCGCACTCCTTCAGATATCCAGCAAGTTTGCACTTTGGCGTCTGTGACAGAGGCAGATATTCAGAGCGAGGTTTTCCTGCAAAGAAAGTCATGGTGGTCAGAATCTGCAGGGTACGTTTGCCATGCATGGGTCAAAAGCGCCACTGTCAGCAATGTCACGGTTCTAGGTGTTTCGAATTCCCAGCTAATATATTTGAGATTTTATTGTATAAAGATTTTACTGATAATCTGTTTGCACTTTTTTATCAGTTACTTTTTATTCTGGAGTTTTTGGTTGTCTATTACTTTTTCTAAGGTTGGTGTCTTTTGGAGTATTTCATATTTCGATGGTGTTTTCTTTCATGTCTTGTTTGGGGTTCTCCTTCCTATCTGTCTTCATTACTTTAAACTGTGTTTCATTCATTTCATGTTTCTTTCCTTTTGGCTCTCGGAGGAGGCGGACGCACTTTTTCTCCTCTCCCTTATCTTCCCTGCTTAGTTCTTATGTCCTTGTCTAGTCTCGTGTTTTTTTTATTATTACTTTCCCTGGAACACTCTCTCACAGTCTGTTTCTAAAACCTAAAGAGAATTATGGATTTGATCAACTGGTCTCTGAATGCTATTGACTCCCTTTTCTCAACGAGAAGTCTGGGCTCAGGAGAGCCTGAGTGCCCTGGAGGAACTTTCCCTGCCGGATACACGATGGACGGGTGGCAGGAATGGAGGGTCGTGTGCCTGGCGGGACTGTCGATCGAGGACGCTGAAGATATCTACCTATTCGGAACCATGATAACAGGGTTCTTGCTGATTGGAGCTGGCTTGGCCCTGGCTTATGGGAGAATTAAGACAGCAGAACCGGCTGTTCAAACCCCCCCAAGGCTGCCCGCTGGAATCGAAACGATGGGACGAGGCGCGGCTTCTCAGAAAGGGCTCGAAAGCAGAACGGTTAAGACCTTGGAGACGCTTACAGCTGCCGTGAATACTCAGAATAAGACCTCTGAGCGTATATTGGGATACATCAAGGAGAGGCCTGCTCAGAATAACACCTTTGAGCGAAAGTTAGATTACATCTTGGAACAGCTGACTGCAGTCGAGAGTTCTCAGAATCGGCTCTCTGAGCAAAATAATGACAAGACCATGGAACGCAAGTTTGATACCATCATGGGGAAGCTCGCGGTTCTCCAACGGGAGATTGAGAGACCAGTGTCGGAGTGTTAAAGAACAGCTTGAAATTGTCATGAGTTGTTGCAAAAGACAAATCACCATCATAATGCTGCTACCCCTTCGGTGCCAGCTGTGGGCTCGAGGCTGGAGCCGAACAACAACACCCTGATAACGACTGTGTTGAGTCTGTTCTTCCCATTCCCTACAAGGCCACCTGGGTTGGCTGGAAGACTGTTTACTTAGCCTGGCAGGGCGAAGGACACTGTCTCAGCTGAACTCTGGACACGCACACACACACATATACTGATACTGATAAGCACTCACTGACACATCACCCTCCCTACCCCGGATCCAACGCCACCTCCAACGCCACCTCCCCTCCGATGTGGACATCGGGTCAGCTGGAGGCGCAGTCGAAGATTGCAGCGGTCCCAGATCAGCTGTACACACTGGAACACTTCCCCATGTTGCTGTCTGTGTTTATTGTGCTGTGGTGTGTTGATATCTGTGCATTCCTGTATTACCTGACCTGTCTACCCAATGTGATGTTTGTGTTGTATGTACGGTCGGCAAGGTCTGTCATCTCGGTTGTGGGCAAAAGACCTGCAACTGACAAATAAAGGTTATCTCATCATCTCATCTCATCTAATCCCAAATCAGTCCTCAGTGTATAGGAAGTCCCAGTTTCCTTTTGTGCTTCTTTGACAAAGCCTTATGTTCCTGTGCTGTGCATCCTTGTTCTCTTTGGGTTTTGTTGGGCTTTTGCCCAAATATGAGCCTAACTTTTGTTATTTAAGTCCGTCTTCACTCCCATGCTTCATTATGCAACAATGCAGCTAGTTCTTGATCGATCAGGCACATCCACTCGCACCGTATCTGTGGACGGTGGGTATGAGTCTGAGTTAGGGTGTGGATGTCATGCACTATGGGGAAAACGTGTGTCGGTGAAGTTATGATCAGCTCAGAAGCCTTTCACAAAGTAAAATAGACCCTGACACTCACAGCGTTTGATACAGCTGGTCACCTAGAGATTCAAAGATCACCTTCCATGGTCGTCATTGTCCACGTCCTCGTGCCCACGCTCATTCTTTTCAGTCTCAATCACCAATCAGATAATTGAGACAGTACTGTCCAAATCCCCATGTGCTATCTGACTCAGGGCAGGAACACCTCCTCTGCCTCTCACCACGTGTCTGAATGTGGTCTAGACCCTCTTGATCGGTAACAAATGCTCATCGTCGTGGTTGATCTCTTTGCTGAGTTGAAATGGGGCTCGGCGAACGGCTGCTGGTCCAATACAATTCAAACGGATCGAGAAAAGGACTGGAGACGGAGTCCCTCTGTCCTTCTCCACTCAAGCATGTTTTGTCCATGCTTGTCAACCCTGCTGTGTGGAGGGAAAAGACTTAAAAGAATTCAATCTATAAACCCACCATTGAGCAGGTGAGAATCAGCTGGGGTCATATTGAGCAAAATCTCTTGTTTTTCTCACTTTTATACAGTTTCAGGAGGAGAAAGGCTCCGAGGGCAAATCATTTCATATCAAGCATAAAATAGCCAAAATGATTCAAATACAGCCTGACAGAGACATCACAACAGGTACAGCAAACGTTGCCACAGACACACACTTTTTGTGGAACTGGTGCCGATTATTTTCATAATGGAATCTCACCTGAGTCAAATCTTTGTATTATCAAGGTAACAGTTATGAAAGCCAAGGGTCTAATCGACGATGTGGTGCTTTATCCGCGTGTAAAAGAGAAAGAAAGCACAGGTTTTTGCTTCACGTACAGGGAGCAGTGGTAATGAATAAATAAATAAATCGCTGGTTATTTGAAATGTCCCACAGTGGCATTTTTTGTGGTAAAATTAGCCTTTTGTGCTTCTCTTTGTGAATCGCAGCCACAAAGTTGTGTGCGAGGCAGGTGAGCTCCTGCGCACTACGTTCAAAGAAAGGAGAGCACAGCAGCGACAGAAATACCAGAGAAGTGGGTCCCTGATGATTAAGAGCTCTCCTGAGGCTTCTTCGTCTCCTGAGACACATCATCTTCCTGACAGTCTCCGGGCTGAGCTTCAGCCTCTAACAGATGATGGAGACAGACACCCAGCTTTGTCTGGTTCATGAGGCTGAAAATGTGCATACACATAATTATTATTATTTAAGTGCTTCAGGTTTGGGTGTTTTTTAAGCTGGCAGTCGTGACTGAGGTCACTATGCAGCTGAGCTCAAGATTACAATATGGTTTGCTGTAATGGTTTTGATTACACGAGTCTGATGACTTCATGTAATGTTTACATCTTCACTACTGTACAAGCTTTCCTGATGGGGACACATCGATCGGTTATTGTGTTCTTCAGGTTACATGGACATAATTGCAGCCAGACTTTTGTAAACTGAGGCATGACTTGCTGTGAGTTGACTTGGAACACATGATTATGGTTAATTTTAATAAAATATCATTTTAATTGAATTCATTTTAATCTCTAAACCCACCCATCCATGACTACTGTACTAACTTCTTAGGTTTGAGCAGACTCGCTATCAACGAGAGATCCACTTTCTGTAATCACGTCTGCTTTTGAGTGAGTAAAGTACTCATCTGGAGTACTTTTATGACCTTATAATATCAGAGATTAAACCCTAAAGCAAAATACAGCAATACTTTGTGACAGTGGGAAGGAAGAAGTCCCCATTAACAGGAAGAGCAAGAAAATGCCACGAATCAAAACAGAGCAAAACCGAACTACAGAGAGTACACAAAGGTAACATATAGCAAATATGCACGAGGAGTGTTGAGAGATGGATTGGAGGAGAGCTCGGTGCATCATGGGAAGCCACCTAGCAGCCTGAACCCACAGAAACAAAACTAGGAGATGGTCGGTGGTTATATGAGCCAGGCCTAACTTTAAGCTTTGTCTGTTATTTGGAAGCTTAGGTAAACCTGTAGGTGTGACGATGCCTGATCATTCTGGAGTTTGAATGTGAAAAGAAGGATTTTTTTTTACAGAATTCAGTATTTAACATGAAAAGTAGCCAAAATAAGAGAAATATGATCTCTCATCTCAAACAATGGAAACAGCTCTGCTCACTATAACAAGCGACTTTACTTTCTGTAAACACTCCAGGCTGGACTGTCCTGCTTTACAACACCAGTATTAAAGAGCAGAACTTCAGGCCTTTGCACTAAACTTACAGGTTGAGCCTCAACAAGTTACTCCGGGACAAACCCAAAGACCTCAAAGAAGACAGATAACATGTAACCCTGGTGAAAGCTATTGCAGCCACGTCAGTCACAAACGCATTAAGACTTTTTCTTCAGCATTAAAAATAAATAAATAAATAAAATAAATCATTTTTGGTCTGAAAAAGAAACTCCTACAATTGCTGTGCTACTCCCATAACACTGCCTGACCCTGAACACAGGCACAAACATAACAGCAACAATCCGTAATCATCTGCGCACCATCACTGACCTACATGTAAAAACAAGTGTAAAGCCAGCAATTGGTATTGTAACTACAAGACCCCTTCAGGGCACCATGGAGGAAGCAGACAGGAAAAGTAGGCACCATTGTTTGGTGCATAGCACAGTTATTCATTTTTATAGGATACTATGTAACCTGGTTAGAGCCTTAACTACTTTAACCAGGTTATCAAATCTTGCAAACACAACTAGAGTGCATAGGCTCGACTCAACTAAGCTAAACAAATGTTTTAAGGTTATTCGAGGTTAATGCAGAGAGAGAAACATTTGAATTAACAAAACTTTTTCATTAGTGGGCTTTCATAACTGTGCATGTTGGCATTATGCACTCCAAGTGCAATTAGTTTAAACGTTAAATATCTTCTGACAGTTTTACCAATTAGGGATTTTCATCTGCAAATGAAAGCGCACAGTGAGCATGAAGCTGCAGAAAAGACCTGCTTAAAATAAATGTATGCATGTGTGTATTCAGTGTAGTAACTGTCCTTCACATACGTGATGTGTGGGTAACATGCTTTACTGGCTTATATTGTGTCAACATCATCCTGAGAACCGTGGGAGTCATTTTTGAACGTGATAATTATTAAAACTAAGCATCATGTATGTAATTATGAATTTTAAGGATACCTTTTTGTGAAAACGATGGGTTTATTGACACTTTATTGAGCTGAATATAGTAAATGTAATGTCCTCTTATGAGGATGCAAGGTTGCAGAAGGCATAGATGTACCTTGCCTTGGAATGAATCCCCTTCTGTGTTTTACAGACGTATGCACTGTAGTATAGCTCAGTCAAACACACTTGGTTTCCTGTGCTCCTGACACCGGCACTCCCTGTACAGATGTGGACACCTCTGCTGACAGCAGAGCATTGTTATGCTTTTGGACAGTGCAGTTCACGAGCTGATTGGCCGACCTCACAGCCGGAGCGCTGGATCAAAAAAAGCGCTGCAGCATGATGCATCGAGTTGAAAATCAAGGCTGGAAGGATGTCGGGGTTACACTGATTTCTATACATTTTTCATCACCCTTCTCCCCATTTCATTACAGTTAAGTTGACAGGTCTGCTGTGGGGATAACACAGCCATTCAACTGCAAAATAAGTTTTGAATTCCATCACGGCAGCATGTGAGAGATCAGGGAGCGCTCTTCTTCGTTGGTATCATAATTTTCCAACTCACCGCTGCTGTCCTGCGGTGCTGTCGCTGTGATTATTTGAGAAAGAGTAATCTGTCTAAAATGGTCACATCATGGGTGAATGGTCTCAATATTAAATATGGAATTTCTCCATGTGACATTTTCATGGTGTAGTGAATATTTAAACCTGGCAGTGTTCAGCATCTCTGACATCTGCAACGTGAAATCCTCAAATTAGAGTCCGAGGCTGCTATTGGAGAAAACCTGAGAACCACGACTTTTCTCTGCATCTGCGCTTCAAATGAAAGTCTTTTGGAAAGTCCACGGAGAGCTCAGCATACATAATGAAGAGTTACTGTATGCACACACCTTCATGACATTTGATGAACAACTTTCCCCTTGTTGTTGTGTAGATGTGAAAAGAAGAAGAAAGGTTTAAAGATTTCCTGCTCCCAGATGAATCACCTGTGCATTGTTTCATAATTAATTAGCCCATAAAGAGGCTGAGCAAAAGAAAGGAGAGAGGCATCGTCTTGTGAATCCACAAAGGTAATTAACATCCCTCCCTCACCTGTAACATTGCAGCTTTCTCCAAATAATTACCTCTGGAACCCACGGGGGCTTGGTAGGCCCGCGTTTGCCTGTTTATACAAAGAAAGGTAAGGCTGAGTGGGATATATTTAGACCTGGAATTCAATTTAAAGTTTCAGCCGTATTTAACTACCTTGAGGGAATAAATGATGAAACAGTACTACAATAAATCTGCCTCTTGGTGACCTAGAACTGGACATTCTTATCATGCACACACTATCACAAAACCCTTTATCGTACTGCACAAAGAACCATGTATTAAACATTTCACTGGCTTTCTTGTCTAATATGTTCATGTATGCAACTTTTCAGCCTATGAAACTTGTATTTGTCAGCATCCTGGGGAGAGTTGTCAGAATGAGATGGTTTAATGCAAAATAGATGCATCCCCCATGGTTTGTTTAAAATAGCAGCATCCATTACCACGTAGGATTCAGCCATGGAGTCTAGCCAAGCAAAGATCAAGGGAGTTAGCAAACTATCATCCACGTTCTCCGTTTGGATTCACATGGGGCACCACCCACTGAAATATGGCATAACAAATCTGATCTAAAAATATGAGCACCAAAGGCAAATTGATGTGGACGTATTAAATATTGATGGGTCATTGAACTTAGAAGTGGGAAGCTGTGGTTTCACATTTCTAAGTTTAACGCCACAGAATGTTGTTTCTGTACCAACAATGAAATAAAGTGATAAATAATGTAGTTACTGGTGTTTTTGATCAGCAGATTAATCCAAAAACCCAAGAGCGATTCAACTTTTGTGTGTTTGGAGTTATTAGATGGGCACTCTTTTATGTCAGACACAAACGGCTATTGAACTAGGCCTTAAGGGAGCACTTAGATATTTTGGGAGATCTGCTAATTCATTTTCTTGCTGAGAGTTAGATGAAAAGGTGACGAACACTTTCATGTTTGAGCTGTAAAAACGGCCGTACAAGTAAGCACAAGGAAAAAGCAGCTTACTGGGATCCATCACATGGTATCAAAACCCACCAGCACACACCGAGCTCAAGCTCCTTTATATAGTTTGAGGTTTGTTTGTTTTTTGCACAGTCTTTGTTCAAAGCTATAGAGTGACATGATTTTCAAATGTTAAAGCATTGTTATTAATGTCTGTGAAGGTTCTCGGTCATCCAGGTCATAGTCTAAGGAGCTTGGAAAGAAAAGCGTCTGGACTTCTTTAAGTTGCTTGAAGACGTTTCACCTCTCATCTGAGGAGCTTCTTGAGCTCTAGGGTCAAATGATGGAGTTAGTGTCTTTGAACAGAGGCGTGGCTTACGACACCAACTGTCTGCCATCTATAATCCAGTTTTCATATTCTTTCCCAGACTGTTAAGATATTCATCGTGTGTACTCGTGTTGTAGAACAGGGGTGTCCAACTCCAGGCCTCGAGGGCCGGTGTCCTGCAGGTTTCAGATCTCACCCTGGGTCAACACACCTGAGTCACATTACCTCGTTACCAGGCCTCTGGAGAACTTCAGGACATGTTGAGGAGCTCATTTAGCCATTTAAATCAGCTGTGTTGGTTCAAGGACACATCTAAACTTGCAGGACACCGGCCCTCGAGGCCTGGAGCTGCCCACCCTGTTGTAGAATGTGCATTATGGTTACTGTTGCTTAACACAGAGACAGTATTTTAGTTGTCACCACAAGGGGGCACTGTGTTCACTGTAACGGCACATATACTGCGTCATCACGCCCCTGCCTGAGAGAGAGTACCACAACAAATATGGCATCCATGAGTAAAGGTTTTACCGCGTGTTAACGTGAAATAAAGTTCCCAAAATCTTAAGGGTATTTTTGCCTCCGTCGTCATTTTCCTTCGAGTTGATCGTTGTCGGTGCTGCAATACTCAACACAGACGCCTTAACGCCCACTCACATCCTGGGACTTCTGACCTCAGTAAATCACATGATAGAGTGGGGGTTTCACAGCGGGTTCACCCGAAACCTTGGCTGATGTGATTAGTTAGAGGATCAACAGGGGGTCCATGACCCTCTGGAGGGGCACTCCCACAGGGCTTAAGTCTGGGACTCTCCACCAGTTAGAACTGAAGAAGCTTCTCGGATGAGAGGTGAAACGTCTTCAAGCAACTTAAAGAAGTCCAGACGCTTTTCTTTCCAAGCTCCTTAGATCATCACTTATTATTGCAAAGGTTTTTCAGATTCAGTCTGAATACATTTACTGGCTGGAGTTACTCGTTGGCCTCAGTACGTACTGTACAGACCTTACCCAACATCTCGGCTCGACTCAGACTTTTAATGGGCAGTCATGTTCTTGCTCCAATCTCCAGCCACCCCTTACAATACACAGCTGAGAATAAATAGTCAAGGTCAACAGCTGATAACAGTCTTAACCTGAAAATGACCTCACGGTGGCTTGTTTCACTTGAGGGACCGAGCTGTAGTGGAGGCAATTTGTCATGTTTGCCACATAACCAGCAATTACCCCGGATCCTTATAGGCACTGTGAATCATTGACTCTCTGTAACTTTCCAAGGACCTCAAAAATCCCAGCTGATCCATACGGGCCAAACACAGCCACAGCATTACAGTCCGGCCTCAAATATGAGTTCCCCTTCTCTTTTTTCTTTTCTGAATAGAAATATTAGAAAACACGGCAGATTCAGGAGAATGTGTTCAGCATCACAACGCGCCCCACCAGTCATCATCAGCTCGTTTTTCTAATATCGAGTCTTTGTTATTTGTAACCACAGGGCTCAGTATTTGGTCAATAATTCACTGCTCAAAGTCATTAAAGTGTTAAAATTTTATTGCTACTTTTCAAATAAATCCGTGTGTTAATGTGCAATAATCCCAGCATGAGGGCAAGTTTTCATTGACTGGGCTTCTGATGAAGAAAGAACATCATCATTCTAACTCACAATAAACTTCAGCAATTAAATGTAAGAAGGGAAATCCCATCAACGCCTCACAGTGCCTCATCCCTCGCTCCACAACACTCTCCATACATCACCTTCACATACGAGTCTAAAGTGGGTCAGCCTGTGCTTCCCGGGCTCAGTAAAAAAGAGCATCCACATTCATCATTGTGTTGTAAGCTCTTTGTTTCAAGACACAATTATCCCTAAACAATGGCACTTCCACAAAGATTTCTTTGGGTTTGGAGCGTTTACAGTTTCCAGGAGACGTAAATGTCTCGTTCAGGGTGAGCTGCTTCTGATTTTTTCATGTGCTAAACCTCAGTAGTAACGTCCTCTGGTAAGTTTTGTGATTCAAAGATGGCTCTTTTAGTTTTCATATAGGGGTTTGCTATTGAACCACAGAATCAGTTTATGCCGTATCTCAAACTCCACACTTCAGTGCGACATAGCCTCTGTAAGGGCTGAACTCCAAAAATGTTCCTTCTCTCAAATGGTGAATATTTCTTAAAGAATTTGTTCTGTGCTTTGTGTGTTTTTTCTCCAAGGATTTGTTATAAATGATACCTCAGACCTCGCTGGCAGGATTTTGAAGGCGCCTGCACAATCGAGGCTTTTTAGAAGTGTCTCCAGTTGTGTCTATCAGTGCATTAGAGGCTCGCCATCGTCGCTGGCCTCTTGCAGTATCGCAACAAAAAATCCCTGCAGTTCTAAAACATATTGGCACAGACTGCGTGTAAAGAGCTCTGTAAAACTGCAGACACTTTTATGAATTTTTAATCCATGGTGGAGGGATTTTCATGTTTGTAAGACCCCTCCAGTGCCAAGAAATGTGACTTTTATTTTTGTGATATTACAACATAAAGTGGAGCCAGAAGGGAAACAATAATTTGCCAAAGCCAGCGCGTGTGAGACGGGGGAAAAAACGGCTCACGACTGAGCCAAGCAGTCTTCATTCAAGTGAGTGAGAGGCATCAAGTCCAGATCCTTAACAGGCCGAGACTGTGTCACTGCAGGAGCTTTCTGCTCTGGAAGCACAGCAGAGAAGCTGCTCTGCACTGTGAAATGTAATCTTAATGAATTCACCAAACATGGAATACTAAAGAGAGCCGACAGGTGGAGGGCTGTAAGACTGTGCTAAAACTTCAGGTCATAACTCACGTGTTAAGCTGTTGTTTGTAAATAAAAATGATTACTTCTTACACACTAACCTTTGTTTCCTTTGTTCATTGGTTAACATGAAGTTGAAACTGGTGTGGTGGAACAGTCCTCTGTGGTACCTGAGCACTCTTTAAAGATAATGGAACAGTTTTGCACTATCTGGGTTTTTAGGTGAAAGACAGTACACCACATGATTCAAGAGGTTGTAGAACCCAGCGGCGTGTGGTGACCTTTACAGAAAGGCAAGCAGAGCATGCACGCACGCACTCACACAAACAAAAACATCTTCCTCCACTAGTTAGAAATTTAATGAGATAAAGCGGATCAGATTAAAATGTACAGTTTGTGTTGCCTGTCTGTTCTCTACATGGACATCTTCACCTTTCAGACATTACTGCTACAGTTAAACAAATATCTACTATATTACCAAAAATGACTCATTGTTAGCTGAAAATGACAAGTGGTGGAGGAACTTCTCACTCTGTTATTGGAAAATTGGGGATAAAATATCTTCTGCAGAAACATCTTCCTCATCAGCGTAATTAATATTACTGCTGCAAAGGTTTAAGACTGAGCTCATTATGAATACTTTATATTCTGTATTCATCCTGTTCTATAAATGATGTGTTTGTAGTGACTGTGGTGCAGAGAACCTGAAACTCAGGCCCACGTCTTGATTTTCTAAAGTATATTAAAATGTTTTAATGATTTAAAAAAATCTGCTAAATAAAAGGTTTGTGCAGTGAGTGACATGGTTAACTGTGAATATCTGTGGGTGGACTAAAATCTGGTTAAACATATGAGATTCAGACATTCCCACAGATGCTAATCTCTGAAAGTGCTCCTGAGCCTGAGCCTGATTTATTGGAGCAGACATGGTCAGAGCTGCCGTTCCCTCTCCATCATGGTTACAGCTTTCCTTGCTAATGTACTAAAGGAGTTATTAACAGCTTTTTCAAACTCCATCTCCTCTACATCACATACACTGGCCAAGTGTCAAGCAAGAGGAAACTGATCTCAGAGCAGTGAAAGCTGAGCCAGTGGCAGCTTGCCTCTTATGCTGGTGTCCAATCAGTTCACCCTGCAAAGCCAGCTGTTTGCAAACCACCAGAAACAGCTGTCTGAGGTTAAAGGAGAGAGATGAGTTTATCTAAAGGCCTCAATTTGAGTGTAAAATCTTTTGGTATGCAGAGTCAAGGTCGACTCAAGGTGCCCAGGTGGCAGCAACACAAACCCAAATTCATCGCCCCTCCACCACCGTGCTCGACAGTTGTGTGAGGTGTTTGCGCTCGTGTGCACAGTCGTGCGAAAGGATTTTTGGTGAACATTCCCTCAGCTTTACTGCTCCTTATAAATGACTCGACTGGACAAGCATGACTTGTGCAGGGCATTTAAAATCAACTTCAGTTTCTTGCTGTGACACAGTAAAACCAAACAGACTGACACATTGTATTATGTATAACAAATTGAGCATTTAAAATCCCGACCTGACCCCGATTTTGTGCAGCTTAGGAAAATCACTTCAGCCAAAACCACACATAACGAATGGGAATATACTTGTCTTCTCGATTTCATCAGAGCTGAGCCAGCAGGCTGTCTTTGTGTAGCTTCGGGTGGGTTGTGTCTTCCCCATGCCGTCGTCATGCCTCGCTGTGAGGGGACATTTAGATCCAATCTGAGCCACAGGAGCAAAGTCACCCTAAGGCTGCAACACTACAGATGAGGCAAAGTATGGCAAATGCGCATTCACAGCACAGAGCTAATGTTCTCCTTTAAAAAACATACATATGTTAAGAGCAGGAGATTTTTCCCCAGCTTCCACCTCACACAGTCGTCCCTTATGCTCTGAGTTTCATATGTGACCTGTCAAAAGATCCTTCCTGCAAGAAAAAGCTGGAAAAAAATCAATTAAAGTTGGACTGTGTGTAAATGCTAAGAGTGTTTTGAAGTGAAACGTGTGAAAATGAAAATATTCTGACAGCTTCCACTCATGACCTTCCTGCAGCCCTTCTAGTTAATGACGTTCAGTCAACATTAACCTTTCTGAAAAAAAGACATGACATATTTCTGACCATTAAACTGCCCTGTTCTGTTCGAATACTGGGATTTAGCAGAAACGTTTCACCTGCATTCAAGGAACACGGGAGATGAAAACTCTTTTTAATCTTCCAGTTTCTTTCTTCTGGATGTTTTCCTCTGAAGTGTTTTATATCGTCTGTTAGAGAAACAGCTTTTTGAAACTCAAAAATAACTGAAGGGCTGTGAAATTAACTTTTATAGTCTGGTAGCATTATGGAATATAACATGCTGAGCTTTGTGGTGATGCATGAATCAGGAAACCCTCAGTCAAATGATTTGAGCTGAAAACATATGTAGGAAACTCTAAACTGTTGAGAATAAAAAATAACTCCTTTCTTTATTGCATTTATTCCAAAAGCCAGTGAACAAATAAGCTCATGGCCTGTTTATTTTTTGGCTGTTGGTGTTTTAAAACCAGATGTGATGTGGTCAAGAAACCGAGGGACGCAGCATCCTCGTGGGAAGCACTTTGGTATTATTTGACTGTTATTTACAGAATTCTCAAAGTAAATTCAGTAACAGTTCAAACTAGTGACTCAAATCATAATCTCATGAGGACGTGATGTCACAAATCAAGGGAGCTGGACAGTCATTTCCTGTTTACAGTGAAAAACTGCTCCCCCTTCCTGATGCTTCGTTTTTGCATGCGTGTTGCACTTTTATGTTTCAGTTAATTTTCATCATTTTTCCTTCTTAAACGGAGCTTTTTCATAGCACTGTATACAAACCAATAGCTACTATGGACATCATTACTTAGATATCTGCACACTACAGAAGCTGCTCGACCATTAATGCACATGCCATGAAACTCCCGGTGCACAGTTTCTGTGCTGAGAGGAGGTTTGGGACTCTGCAGACATGGAGTCAGTGTTTCATTTTACACACCTGTGGCAATGGGACTGAAAGCAATTGAATGGTCACATACTTTTCTCCATAAAATGTATGCTGGGCATTAACATCACCAGGCTTAACTTTTTAGGGACTCAAGAAGTGAGAGAGAGACCCTTTTAAAAACATGTTTTTACAAAAACAGAAGAGTTGAAATAACCTGATATTAATTGTGTAGGATAAACGAGTAAAGTCCAAAGCCACCTGCAGGCTTTCTCATGCAAAGTGTACACTGATGAGACCTGGCAGTTATTTAATGTAACTTACTCAGAGCTAGAAAAACTTTAAATAGAATATTTTTCAAGGAGCCTTCTTTAACATATTTGCAGCAGATTGCATCATACCTTGAGTGACAACAGACTTGTAAAACACTCTGACACAGTGCATTTATTCCAAGAAGTCATCCATCTAAAATAGACGATACAGCTTGGGAAACGCTTCAAAACAGCTACTCAGGTCTTGAAGTTTGGTGACAATAAAGACCTTCAGCAACAGCTCAGTCAGCCTGTATGACATGTTAAAGATTCAAATCAGAATAATAACAAAAAAAACCTGTATTAAAACCAAAAATGTGAACTTCAGTTCTTAATAGAGTCGTGGCTCCCGTTCCTAAACAGCTCTGTACGCCTAGAATGGAATTTATTCAAACAGTCTCATTCAGCGCACACTGATTTGATGCAACACTGCAGCAATCATCCCTCATTGACTTTCAGGTGGTTTCACATTTCCATCTCCAACATCATTGGCTCTGACAGTTCAAGCCTATTTCTGTAACAGATGACATCATGTGACACAGATGACTTAACAAGGGAAGTTCAGCAGTCCGACACAATATTTATATTTGTAATAATAGTATCTTCTGTCCATTTATTTCAGCTGTAAACAAGTCAGTGAAATTCCACCTTAATGGCATGTCAGTGGGAGCCTGACACAGAGATGGAGTCTCACTGGAAATAAAGTGTTTGCCCATCACTGCTCTACAGCAGCCAAACTGCAACATAAAGAACAACTTTTATTAAGCTAATTTGCAAAAATGAGGGTCTGTCTAGATTCAGTTTTATGGCTATAAAACTCTCATTTATTTTCAGCCTGTCTGCTGCAATAAACTATCTGTATACGATGAGTGTATGTGGGAGCTGTAAATGTAGAGGATAGAAGATGTACAAGTAGAAAGCTTGGATTCTGAGTCAGTGAAGAAATGTGTTTGTACTGGTCCATACATTTTGGATGGGCCGGTGTGTGAAAAATATCAGACATTTCTTGGAGGTTTGTCAGTTCTTTCATCTACCAGAGTCAGACAGCAGACTTTATACTCACTAGCCTGTGGAAAGCCTGTAGAGAGACTTTGCCTAAACTCACAATAATACATGTAATCCCAGCTATACCAAAACCAAAACAGTGTCCATGTCAATCATGTCAGTAATACAGAAGTGCAAATTAAAATATGTCAAGCCCCAAAATGTAATATCATATGAGAAATAAGCCATCATTTTTCATAAAAGTAGAAAAGTTATCACATTTCAACATATTTTGAACTACTTTTTATTGATCAGCAATCAAATTAAAGTAAACTAATAGTCTTGTTAATCGTGCCAATCTTTAGGACAAAAGGTCCAAGAGTTGTAATTCTTAAATTGAAGCAATTTTGCAGATGAAACTTCAGATTTGATCTAATCAGAGACTTCTTTAAGTAAATTAACTTGCTGCCTTTGTTGCTCTGAGATCCATCAGCTACACTTTCACCAACTTATTTTCACTGAGTAATCTCAGCAAACAGGTATCCTCTGAAAAATACACAAATTCCAGAACTGTGGACCCAAATGCAGACGTATGAATGTGTTGAATAACAGAAATGAAGCTGTTTATTAGAGCTAATGTTACAGTCTCGAAAGTAAAATGACAAATGCCAATTACCAATAAAGCAGGAAGTGAAAACAGTAACTAAGGAAGGTAATGCAGATACATGAACGAATTAAACTGAAAGCTCAAAATGCCAGGAATAACTAAGGATTCAAAACTAAAAAACAAATAAGACCAGCAAGAACAGCAAGTTCACAATAACTCCAAATAACCCAAAATTTCAAAATATCTCACAAACCCTCCACAATCTCACAAAACCAACGGACTATAGGAGAGCATATTTGTTGTAGCAGAAGCTTTACTCCCAGATCTACTGAGCAGTCGTACCAGAGCAGGCTTCGCTTGCATGTGAACACGTCTCGGTGCAGAACTAAACAGGGTTTGCAGGGTTTCTGAAAACCAGCTCATATCATCTAACAATTTCTTCGCTATTATCATGGCTCATAACACTAAACCATAAGGGTTGTTGCCATTGCACTTTTTTGATGATAAATTTAGGTTGTTTCCTCTGGGCTTATTTTTGTGGGTATGTGTTGTGTTCGTTTGTATATCTCTGTATGGACATACTGCAAATCAATTTCCCATTGGGGACGATAAAGTTCTCATTGAATCATTGAACCAATGACTTCAACAAACAGATACAGCACTGCTAACAGACCATCTACTACAAGCCCTGCAAAACGAGTCACCAGATTAGCCAGTTTTCTCAGACTGCACGCTAAGCAGCACCGTGACGGGGAAACGTGAATCAGATCAAAGTCAGGTTGTTAATTTCTGTCAAACTGTGGCTAGCCCAGGGGTGGGCAACTCCAGGCCTCGAGGGTCGGTGTCCTGCAGGTTTTAGATGTGTCCTTGAACCAACACAGCTGATTTAAACGGCTAAATTAGCTTGTCAACATGTCCTGAAGTTCTCCAGAGGCCTGGTAATGAACTAATCATGTGACTCAGGTGTGTTGACCCAGGGTGAGATCTAAAGCCTGCAGGACACCGGCCCTCGAGGCCTGGAATTGCCCACCCCTGGGCTAGACTGATGTGTTCTACAGGTTGGTGCATTGCACTTTAATATATGATTATTTAAGCTAAAGTGATCACACGGTCAACACATCAAGACTTGTTCTCTGACAGATAGAAACATAACTTTCTACCAGATATAGAAATGACTGAATAAAGACTGCTGGAGTCCTGTCAGCAAAAGGAAAACTACTGTTTGAATCTAAATCACTCCTCAGGAGCAAAGCAAGGCCGGCCACTTGAAGCGGGCTAAGAGAGCGTACGGGTATTTCACCGTGGGTCACTGAGTGATTTTTTAAAATTTAACCCAAAGTTGAGAGCTTTGACAGCAAAGCGAGAATGTAGATAAGGAGGCAAATACACTACAAATATCAAATTGTATTCTTGCCAGTTGATTACTTTCTATCAAATATGTACCAGATTGCATGACTGGATAACAGCAGCTTCGATATTTTTGTTTCACTTGTTGACATATTACTCAAGAGCTTGTACTGAGGGAAATTTGAAAGTTGACTTTTACTGTTTCAAAAATGTACAAACCAGTGTCATCAGCCAGAAGGAAAAACACTGGTTATGCTTTCAGGAATACAGTGTTCTATAAATCCTGCTCTAAATCAGCCTCTCAGTAATAAACCAACACGACACTGACAGAGAACAAATCTGGAAATCCTTTACAAAAAGGAACAGGCTCACCTCAAAGCTCCATTTGCTCTGTTTAGAAGGCCGAGGACGTTTATTTGAATATTTCTGAATTCATATTGATGTATAAAAGCAAGATAACACATGTAGCCCACAGGCTCATCAACTGTTAGTAATCAAAATAAGAATTTTATTAGAAACATGTTTCAGCAGGTCTGCAGAGCACTGAGATCGACTCATCCTGTTATAGAGGAATCATTCTCACAGTCCAGGACACGTCTTTGGAGCCAGATTCTATTTAGGTGAAACAAAATGAGGCCAGATTTTATTTATTTACCGCCGATGCTCCGTTTTCTTTAGACATCTTATATAAGTGCAACTGATATCCACCTCTGGTAGAACACGACTGCTAAAGTGGGAAGCAGTCCAGCTGATACAGCTCTGGTACATCTTCTAATGTCACACAATTATGAAATGCACTGAGTCGTTTGTGAGAATCTGGAGAACATAATTAAACGTGCGGCCGGGTTAAAGAGGAAGAGGTGTTCATCGAGTTTGTTCTGTTCCCACACCGAAGATCTGAGAACATCAGGGACCATCAGGTACTGTAATCTTTATTTTCATACAGGCAGGCAAGCTCTGTGGGTTTTCTGGTTGACCTACAGGGCTTTATGCATATATATTAGTAATATGTAGAATTCTCTTATTAAAAAGGTTAAAAAAATTGAGGTGCTGTTACACATCCCATTAGCCCAAGAAATAGAAAATCTCAAAATATTAGAAATCACTGGCAGAGAACCCAAATTTAGACTCTAACACAGCAAGTCTGCAGTTTGATTGATTTTTTTATTTCGAAGATCTCAGTTCAATTTATTAATTGCATCAAATCACAACAACAGTCGCCTCAAGGTGCTTTATATTGTAAGGTCGACCCTGCAATAACACATACAGAGACAAACCCAACAGTCATGTGACCCCCTATGAGCAGCACTTTGGCAACAGTGGGAAGGAAAAACTCCCTTTTAACAGGAAGAAACCTCCAGCAGCACCAGGCTCAGGGAGGGGCGGGGCCATCATCCACACTCTCCCTCTGTTGCAGCGCCTCCACGTCAGAGATTCCCCACCACGTACTCTCGTCTTGTCAATGCTCATGTCTGTGTTCATAACAAAGCTTGTGAAACCTTAACGCTGATCCGTTCGTGGCCGCCCAAAGTTGCCCCTTAACAAATAATGAGCTTGGCTTCAAACAGTAATGAGCGTGAAGGTGTTGTTTTACTGAACTAAAGGGCACTAAAACAGGGCTCACATGACCATCCAGCTCTTACTTCTCAAGCTCTGGTTTATTTTCAGCATAGTTTTAATCACATGAGACAGAAAAGTGTATCTTTTGAGTTTGAGGCGCTCACTTGCTGAAATGCAGGGAATATTGGATTAATTGTTGTTTCCTGATTAACTGCTGATATTATTAGGCTACGTTCACACTGCAGGCGAAAGCGCATCAAATCCGATTTTTTTGACCCTATGCGACCCATATCCGATCATGGTATGACAGTGTGAACGGCGCAAATCCGATATTTTCAAATCCGATCTGGGTCACTTTCGTATGTGGTACTGAATCCGATACATATCCGATGTTTTAGAAAGCGACTGCTGTTTGAACGGTCAAGTCGCATTAAATCCGCCTTTTACGTCACCGACACAAGAC
This sequence comes from Astatotilapia calliptera, assembly GCF_964374335.1. Lineage (NCBI taxonomy): Eukaryota > Metazoa > Chordata > Actinopteri > Cichliformes > Cichlidae > Astatotilapia > Astatotilapia calliptera. The sequence goes on along the minus strand of NC_137437.1, from coordinate 35,884,393 downwards.
TGAAGCCAATTATCAGCGCCAGAGAAGCGCCCGAGAAGACATCGCGAACACTTCCTGGCCATCCAGTGTAGATGTCAGTGAAACTGTTGGGAAGACAACGTAAACATTTTATTTGTTCTGTATAATCTGCAGATTCTGACAGAAATCTGCAGCTATCATTTGAAGCACCGCTCCTCTCTTAAACAGCAATAAGGATCATTATTAGGTTATTTACATTATTATGTAAATAACAAAATAACTTAAAGCAAAAATTGGGAAACGTGAAGACCGAAGTCTTTATATTAAGGCCATCAGTCAAACAACACTGTTTGCTCTGGGTCTAAACAGAGCGCGTTGTGTGTGACGTCTTCTTTTGCGCATGCGGGCCGCTTTGAGCGTTCACACTAGAGAGCGTTTGCTGTCGCATTTTATTTGTAGTGTGAACGAGCAGACAAAAAAATCGGATTTGATCAAAAAATCGGAATTGAGCATCAAGACCTGCAGTGTGAACGTAGCCTTAGTTCGCCATGCTGTAGCTTATTACTTATGTTACACATTTTTGACAACCTGTCGCTGGAATTTCATTTTGGGTTATTTCTTGGATAACCTCAGACCTCCTTTCTCTCAGAACTCCTTTCAAGGTCAGTCCAGGTTTATGTCCTGGATCCTCTGAATGTGAAGCCTTGGAGCAACAAAAAGGACAGAAGTAAAGGCATAATGACTGCCCGCTGTTCCTTGGGTAAAATACTAATAGAGTAGAAGCTGCCACAGGCAGGCATCCATGAAGGCTGAGTTCAGAAAATCCACCATTTTATTTAGAAAGCTCTACAGCTGATTCTGTGCGCTCCCGAGGAAACATCCAGAATGAAGCTTTTGTTTTTAGAGAAGCTGGACAGTTTTTAAAAAATTATAATAAACATCAAATGTTTTTTTTGATGTTCAGAATCAGAATACTTCCTTATTCTCAGGAAGGAATTTCCTTACAGATACTCAATGAAAACATGATAATAAAATTGTTTATATGATATAAACAAGATATTTCAAGTGAAAACTGTCCAGGTGTGATAAGGAGGAGCTGTGCAGCTGTAAGGCCACAGATGGAAATGATTGGTTGTGGTGGAACGAAGCTTTTTGCTGAAAGTGCTTCTGTGACTGTCCAGCACATAAACGATTGTCCAATATTGTCCACATGTTGGAGAGCATCCTCCTTTCTGACATCCCCATCAGAGTCAAGCCACACACACACACACACACACACACACACACACACACACACACACACACACAACACTGCTGGTGTGAGGATCAGGCTGCCGTCCCAGCAAACGGCAGCATCGAGCACGGCTCCATCACACTCAGAGAGAATCCTGACATTGTCCAGCAGATATTAAAGGACCTGCTGTGCGCTTCTATACGCTGCCTTTACAAATAGAAATAACCCTTTGTGTGAGGGTTTTTGTCTTTTTAGTAAAGTCTACTTTACTGTCAGTGAAAACTGAGGTATTTCCAAATATTCACAGTCTCCACACACACACTATGGACGGAAACTGTGGTCACCTGAGTTCTGGTCCTCCTCATGGTGCATATGAGTCTAGCATTTACATATTCAAACATGCAAAATACATAAAATTAACAGGGTCATTAACAAATTAACCTGAGCTAGTTCACTGAGGTGATCAGCACCGAAATACAGTGGAACCCCGACGAAATGAATTCGTTCCAGAGGGTCTTTCGTAAGTCAAAATGTTCGTAAGTCGAAGCACCGATGCTGTCTGAAGACGAAGTTCTTGGTGGAGGCTGAAGAAAGCGTATGTATGCATGCACATACCTACGTGTACATGCACATAACATTATGGATCCTGAACATTAAAACTAAAACTTACATACACTGTGCAATGAAATCTTTTTAAACTCGCTCATATTTATGCCGGTCCCATTATGAATGAACGACAGGCTAATTGCAAACGAAAAGCACACAAAATAGTGCACTGCAACAACAATACGATTTCGTTACACGGGCATTTTGTCGTACTCCGGGCAAACATATTGCCATTAAGTGCCTTCGTAACTTGAAGTTTTCGTTAAATGGGGTCTTCATAAGCCGGGGTTCCACTGTATGGCATTTGGCTTCTGCTGATTCAGAAATGTCAGTGTGAAGCATTCATGCAGATATATTAAACCTCAAACCATCAGAGTTTACAGATGTGGACATAAGTTTATATTAGGGTTAGAGAATATCACAAATAAATCCAAACTTGTGCAGCAAATCTTGCTTTTGTTTTTCAAAGTTATTAAAGAAAGAGGTGTTCAAATATATAATTCAAATAAATCATTCAAATAAATCATAAATTAGGTTGCTGTACTTTTCAGGATTCGTTACTTTCAGCCTGTGTTTCGGACAGAAACACATGAAAGGCAGTCCTGGTCAGGTATTTCTCACCAGGAGATGTGACATAAAACGGGATGAAAGAGGCAAAAACTCTTCTGTGTTTTGTTTTTTGGCACAGCACCAGACGACTGCAGGGGTCCATTAGTTGCCGTTTGGTAATTTGGCACCAAGCTAGCCGAGAGGAGCAAACATAAAGGGAGTAACGTTTTTTTAAGTGTCAGGTCATTTGAAATGCAGCGTTTCTATGAGCTCAACAAACAGCAAACACACAAACTGTGTGTGTGTCTCACAGTGTGTTGCAGCTAAAGGTCCAGCTGCTGTAGAGCTGTGAAGTAGCATAACATAAGCAGCATGAAAGGTGATAGGAAGACAGCATCTGCAGACCGTTCAAGTTTCTTTTAAGTGTTCTTTATTTTCTGGCGTCGCCCTTCAACAATTATCTCAAAAAACATAAGAAGCCCTGAGTCAAAATCTCACCTGCTTTATATAGAATTCCTACTCACACCTGGATCTCATTAACCTCTACATTGGGAAAACAGGGTAGACTAAATAACACGGTCTAGACAAAGAAACAGGAATAAAATCATTTTTCCACTTAACAAACTCATTCACCCAACTAAACAGTTTGAAAAGTCAATCTCTTCACCTAATCTGATTCATGAGGTTATTTTAAATGAAATAAACAATTTTACACAAAATAAACACCCCTTCATTTGGTTACACCCAATTGACATGATCAGTGACATCATATCCTATAAAATCAGGAAGTACTGGGGCGGCTCTTCCCACATACCTGCTTTACACATAGGACCTATCCTAAGGAACACACAATGGTAAGTATAACCAAACTACATAAACAAATGAAAGATTCAAATCAATTAATGATGAAGTGACATTTAGCTTTAAGTACATTTGCACTGATGACATAAATATAACCAATGCTACCACAAACAGACCCGGGATAGTATGTAGAGCTAAGGTTACATGTGCTGTGTTTACATTAAAGCATTATGATAGACTATGGGATAACAGAACACAAAATAACAATATATGCAAGTGACAAATGGCAAATGAATTCTGTCCTAGCCACTTTGTCACAAGAGCTAACTTCACTCAGAGATGGAGAAAGATAAGAAAGACGGGACAGGAAGGAGAGAGCTCAGACTTAAAGGTAAGGGCTGCTCATTTAAAGCTCACATGTAAGTCGTCACGTTTTTAAATCACATATTGGGTCTGAACATGTCACATGCGTCTTCATATTGTCAAACATGCTGCTAAACAAACTGAGGCAGACTGACTGTGTTATTTAAAGGCTGCATGAGAATCCGCTGCAGGTTAGTTTGCTGCACTGTGATGGTTTAAAATCAGCTGATCAGAAAATCTACTGCAGCTCTCAATAGAAATTATTGTGCATTTTGATTCTTTTCCCCACACTGAGCCATTGCAGCTGATTTAAGGCATCCTCCACCTGCTGAATCCACTTTAACCTACTCCCCGCTGGTGATGGTAAATTTGATTCTTTTTACTGAATCGAGTTTTAATGAGTCACTCACCAAAGTGAATCGATTTTTGAGTCATTTGATTCACTGAGTCAGTTGACCAGAGAGTGCAAAAAATGTACATTTTCACTCAAACTTAATTTGTTTCTCTTTTCATGTAAATCCTACTGCTAAGATGAATGATTCTAAAAGAAATCAACTATTTTATAGAACAAAAAAGAGCATGTGCTGTTAGCATGTTAGCAGAGCGATGCTACTGTGAACCGAGGAGCTATTTTCTTGATGTGAGCTTCTACTCAGGGTTTTTTCTTCCAGTTCAGAGCAGAAATTTCTTTGTTAATAAGATACTGGATGTTGTGTTTTTCTCCACAATTTTAATTATAAGCTAGATACATTGCTGCTAACAGCAACAGGGATGAGTCAGTTGGGCTTGTGAATCATGATTCATGAGTCAGTAAAGTGATTCTCGAGTATTGAACGATTCGTTCATGATTCGCACATCACTACTCCCCGCTCACTTTCCTGTTCAGAGGAAAAGTCGCCCTCCACAGTGTAGGCAACAGAAAACAGATTTCGTTTTTACTGTCCTTCTGCTCGCGTTCTGCCATCTGACTCAAGCTGAGAATATTTATTAGAATTATGTACTCCTGTCTACTATTATTATTTTATTAGTAATATATCTAGATCAGTTAGCTTTGCATAAAAACACTGGTAGAAACGACCTCCAAAGAGCTACTTATTAGCATCTTACTTTGAGTACTTTTTCACTTCTACTGGAGTATTCTCTGACCATAACTGTATATGTCAGATTATTTTTTCTTATCCTTCTTTCTATAAAAAAGATGTTGTATGTTTAAGAGAAAAGACTAAACCTGCCAGCTGCTCTGTACTCTGTAATTTCCTGTTGAAAACAAGGCTGCATATCCTGATCTGTCTTCCCGTCTCTCTAATTTAAGATATCTTCAGCATCTACTGCACAAACACAGAAGATAGTTGACATCCCTGTGCAGTTTTGAAATGGCAAAATAGAGGCACAACCGTATCAAACAGTCTGAGTGTGACTCCATCCTTACGCAGCAATCTCCCTTCACCAAATCCCTGCAGCACAATTCAATTCCGTATCACCACAGGCCAGGGCACCCAGGACGTAACCTGACAGCCATGAAAGGCTGGCAGGGCAATAACCATGAGGATACTCCAAGTCCAAGAAATAAAAGATAGGCTTTTATATGTAGGCTTACATGTCTTATACAATTAAAAAAAGATAACTGGAATTTCAGTGTAGAACAAAAGACCAATTGATGACCTATGCTACATTAAAAAAAAGACCAAAACACCATAATGAAACCCTGGAACACAAAACCAGAGACATGAATGAAAGTGAGTTTTGAAATGTGAGATTACACCTTGGTTGCTAACTAGTCCTCCTCAGGCAAAGCTTTCCTGAAGTGTTCACTGTCACATCTTACTTACCCCGGGTGTCTCTTCTGGGCTAAACTTGCCAGGGGCCACCCTCAGGACCCGAGCTGTGAATTAAGTCATAATATAACTGGAAGCCGTACACCTGCACTACAGCGAGGATACATTGTATTGAGTCTATTAATTTAATTCTGTTATTATTCTTAATGTTTTTAGTTTGCTATGAGAATTTATTAGTTACAAACTCTTATTGCAAGAAAAGTTTTAAAAGTTCTAAATGATTAAAATGTATTAAAACTAACCTTGGCTGACTTTGACCAGCAGCAACCAGTCACTGATGTGTCTGAACTATTTTAAATGGTAAAAATGTTCTATTATGCTCTTCTTGTATGTTCAGCTTTTGGCAATAACGTGCATCATAGTTATAAATTAATAGGATTTAATTTCTTTGTTTTCCAGCTACTCCCTGATGTCACAGAACAAATATCTATTATTCACAATGCAAACAAACATGTACACTGACTAATTACTGATTAAATACAGCTTATTTATGTTAAAGTCAGCTGGGAGGTCCAATATATTTATTGTATAAATGAGCATTCTGAAAACGTAATGTCCCTAAATGACAAACACTTCTCAAACAGCCTCCCCGGTGCATATCTTAGACTCCAGGAGCTGATTTCAGCTGAAAATATTTGAAGCATTTAAGTGTCTTTGCTAGTCTTTCGTACCGGGATCTCCCCCTGAGAAAGCTGCCCAAGGCCTAATAAGATGGGAACGTTATCAAGTTTGAGATTAAAGAATGAATATTTCATATATGCCTTCAAACTTAAAATTCCTGTCTGACCTTATTTTAAATGATGTCATGATATCATTGGTGACAGAGAGCATGTGCAATTCTCTCTCTCTCTTTCCTCTTAATTTAGCTTTTAACCTTTGGCACTATTTGTACTGTTAATTGTTCCCCATCCACATAATTTACCTTTTCTATGCAGGACGAAGAAATTCAAACAAAAACATGTCCGGATGATGTGAGTCAGCTCTTCTATTGTAAGATTAAATGTAAGGTTATTAATACAAATCATCGCACTTGAGCCAAAAAAAGGTCATTTGTTCCGAAAACAGACTCATGTGGTCAGTTTGTGAATCATAAAGCAGAAAGCAGTTTTATTTGTACTCCTGGAATTTTAATACAAACCTTAATATCTGTCGAGCTAAAATTTCAATAATCAACTTCTATTAATAAATCAAATAAGACATCACCAAAGTTCATCCCGAGAGGAACGTGAGAGGAACGTGATCGGTCACTGAAATCCATCCAGTTTGCTTGGTTAGATATTAATGTGACCAAACAACAGGAGTCTTTCCTGTTCTGGCACAAAGGCTTTTATGCAGCAGTGTTAAGGTTTTCCAAAGTAGCGTTCTTCAGTTACCTGCACACCAGGTGACTGAGTGTGTCTTTTTCTTCAGGCTTTCAGCTCTGCTTGTGTTGCTGACTTTGTGTTTGTAGCGAAACACTAAAAGAAGGATCCGCGTATGTCCAAATAAACATGTGGACTCGTGTTGGCGTCTGGGACTGTAGCCTAAGGATCATGCTGAAAATGATGCAACGAGTCGAGTAATTAAGTCATACACTACATTACCTTTACAAGTAATGTGTAATGCATTACTTTTTCTGAGTAATGGCCCCAGCACGGTTAGGAAGTGAGATGAGGTCATAAGTGTCATGTGAGGCTGTGGCACCCAGAAGGTGAACTCAGGGTAGCAGCTTTATAGCACAAAACACCCACAACTTGAAAACTAAGAAAAGCCCACTGAGACGCTAGAACCATAGAACACATAGCAAGGAAAACACACAGCTTAAATACACACTGGAGCAATCAGGGAACGGGAGACAGGAGGGAAACACAGCTGGGAGAAATCAGAGCTAATGAGACGAGGGGCAGAAAAACCAGACACACTGCACACAGGACAGGGACTGTCAAAATAAAACAGGAAGCACACAACAGGCACAGAGACACAGACTTGACACTGAACATGGAAACCTGACTGACCGGGGAGACAGAGGCTGTGTTCCAATTCAGGGTCTGCAGCCTTAACGGTCCACAAGGGCCGCGTACTCAAAGACCGCTAAGGCCGGAAGTGCGAGGCTTGTGAAATGGGCGGTCTAGCCTCCGTCGCGCTGCCCAGGTTGCCTAGCAACCATGATACTAACAGCTGGAAACGTGTCATACAGCTTTGTTTGACAGAGATGAAGGAGAAAATCTTTTGTTCATGTGTTTGTTTCTACATGAGCTTTGATCATTCTCTGTGAGATGAAGCTCAGCTATTGAACGACGTATATTTAAAGTAAAGGCTTTAAAACCAAGTTAGTACAAACGTCACTAATGTCACATGACTTTGCCGACATGTGGCCAACAGTCATGTTTAATGTTCTTCATTATTAAACATTTGCACATAAATAAGTGACATCATATTCAGTACTTAAAGTTCACTCTTCGGGCGCCCCTCATCCGCCGTTTTTTATTGGCAAAATTATCCACACCCACCGCCGCGCTATGCATTCTGGGATATGTTGGGCCACGAAGTCTACACTGCCACAGCCTTAAAATTCAGGGAAATGAAGGACGCATTTCAGGGCCGCATTTCGAGCAGCCTTCGAATTGGGACAGCCTTCGTCGCGTCGCTGTGACAGGTAATCAAAATGAATATGCCAAACATGCAGAGCTGGAGAGTTTGCAGGAACGATGCACTTTGTTTACTGTTACGTTCCCCTAAAAAGGTCCAGGGTCCACTGATTGTAATATTCAATCTGAATTAAAAGACTGAAGGGAAGAACAGCACGGGTCAGGAGAAGAATTACTTGAAGAAATGAATGCTGGACCAGCAAGTACAGAAACAACGTGACACTGGGAGAGCGTGAGAGGCTGAAAACACCAGCAGGGGAAGACAACTAGACACAGATGGAGGTTAAACAATCACAGCAGCAGGAAGCCCACGACGGGAGAAAACAAGAGGTTATGAAAGGAAAGGTAGAAGGAAATAAAACAGGAAGTGGTGAAGATTGATGAGAAAGAAAAACAAATAACGTCACTGGACTAGACTGAGCGGAAAAGAAGTCTGTTTCTCCACTGTGCTGTAGACACACAGAAACATCACACAGTGCAAGTCAGTGAATCACAGAGTTGACCTGGATGAAATTACACACTGCGTGTACTATTCAACACTCCACAACAAGCAGCAGCTTAGCATTATGTCAGCCATAACAGACTCAGCCAAATACTCTGAAGTCATTTTAAACTCCACGAAGTTTTCAAAAGAAATCAGAAACGTGAGAAAAATATACACAATCTAGTTTCCAAAGACTGTTAAACAAGCAAAGACTGAGTGAAGAGCAGATTTCTAATATGTAATTCTGCAGATATCAGAATAAGCTGCTGTCAGCCAGTAAATGCAATTCTAGTCCGTCCACGATACCAAGGCAGCTGTGCGGTTTGGTTGAACACGTGAACGGTATTTTTCTGCACATGTAACACGTATGAGCTTTTCATGTCTGAGCGTTTCATAAAAACGACTTGTAGCATTTTAAATTACAGGCTTCGGCGAGTATTCTGCTCATATTTGTTCAGCTGGAGGATTGCTGATGCAAGCAAGATCCCATACTGTCAAAAGTTTCTTCGGTAACAGAAAGCCGATCTATTTCCACTCGGCACAGTCCAATTTATATTTCCCCCCCACACTGTGTCCTCTCCTTCCCTGCTGTCACTGCGCTGTCCATCATACGCTGCTTTTGAGCTGCTCATCCCTGTCATAATGACCTCCTGAGGGACCTGGAGGCTCCGTCTGCAATTCTCGGTGAAGGAGTTCACCACTTGATGTGAAACAATAAAGAGCGGTGATAGAGTGCAGTGCTGACTGTCCTCTTGTTAAAAGCTGTGATAGCAGAGTCCATACAAAAGCCTTCACATGGTGATGAAAATGACTGTAACTTTCCCTCTTTGTGTCTGAAGCCCTGAGTCTTAGTGGATCACTTAGGATGGAGAGCAAAATTTCTATGATCGCAGCTGTGATGCGTGCTCTCCGATACGTACTCTGCTTTTAAACATGGAGAAAAATACATGATGTTATATTCAGACAAAATGACTATATGAATGCTTTGTGGATTAGAAACAATGAGCTCAACTCCATCGCACTGTTGTAAACGACTGTCCATTACTTCATTATTCGCTTCTATCCAAATGTGTTTCAGTGCAGCTGAGCTGAGGGTGGGGGTTTGAAACACTGCTTTTCTACTGAAGTAGAGCAGCGTATGAAAGTTTCCTCAATTTGTGAAATGTTACCTCGACTCTGGTGCATGCAGATAAGCACCTTGGATGTGCAGTTATTTGCAAAAGTCGGTCTTTTTCCCCACAGCAGTGCCACGAAAGTAGCAACTCTTGCAAGAAACACACGTTTGTTTCCTCCTCTCGCTGCACTTCTGTGAGGGTTTAAATCCAACAGAATCATTGAAATCAATTAGAATCACGCAGGCTGTCATCTGCCTGACGCGTGGCAACCCCCCTCTGGCTTCAGCTCCAGATCGACCAGCATCTTCCACGGTAATAAAACGGTCTATTTCAGCGTGAGGTTATTAAAGGAAATCCTCTCGTGCGGGCCCGTTAGATTGTCGTCAATCTGCTTCAGCGCTTGTTGTTTGGTGAGCGTATTCAGATGCACAAAGCTCGATAGAAACGTGACAGTTTAATACTCCTGAAATTGTTTTTGACACAAATCCACATCAAACCTTTATGTCTGGGACTCCAAACTCTGAGAGCTGTGGTTCTGATGTTCCTCTTTTGGTCTTTCAGACAAAGAGGAAAGCATGAATATGCAGAAGGAGGAGGGGAAGCAGCCCCTCCAGGCCTCATAAAAAGCAGCATTAAGCTTCCCTAATTAAACTGAACTCTCCCCTTCTGAACGGTGAGCGTGACTTTGGGGACATAATAGAGCCTCTTCAGGTCCTCTTTCAGCTCGATGTTAGTCTCCTGCACGAGCTGCTCTGCTAGAACACCGCAGGCTGCAATAATCAATAAAGAGCAACTTCATGAATAAAGAATATTGTCTATCATAAGCAGTTACTGTTTTGAACAGGCGTGGTAGAACGACTGGATTTAAATGCACTGAATGCTGAATGACACCACAGCGTACAGCTGGTGAAGGTAATCTGTAATCCTGCGTAATGGCTTGAAGAAAAAAACAAAACCAAGCATAAACTGATTAAATGAATTACACAAACATCCCGGCGCATGAAATAAGGATCATTTTTCAGCTCTGGCAAAGTAAACATTTTTCAGAGTGGCATTTCACATTAATATTTACTGCGTTCCCTCCAATGCTGTTTTCCATTCACCTCGTGTGCCACTGTTTTGCTGCAAGGGATAACTCAACGCAAATTGTGGATCGTTTTTCACATATACAAACAAAACTCTCAGAAACAGGATTTTAGTTGCGATTTTCTTGATATCTGTGTTTTGGTTTGTTTGTTTGGTCCGGTTTTTGTAGCTGAAGTGCAGACTTGTATTTTTATTTCATGGGGTTGAGCCATTTTTATACACAGGCAAAAAAAGAAACCCTTTTCACAACGTTCTGCTAAGTGGAGAGCATTTTCCACGAGGCAGGCAATACAAAAGTGCACATCGTAATTCAAGGCCCAGCACCGGTCTGAGGGAGGTTGAAGGGTCACGCTAATAGTCGCCGGGTCGCACTTGAGGCGACTGTGGGCTCTCTGAATGAAGACGTAGAGTCGAATCACAGCAGCCAGCTTTGAGCACCTCAGCCTTTCTTTAACAGAAGCAGGAACAGCCAATCTGCTCTGTCAGCACTAGGGATGGGTATCGTTTAGGTTTTATCCGATACCAGTACCAAACCGGTACTTTTGAAACGGTGCCGGTGCTTAAACGGTGCCCTAACCGGTGCTTAAAGAATGGAGAACACAAAATTGGTCCAAAAACCTCTCATGTTCAGCTGTTTTTTTTGTAAAAAGATAACAATGTTAGCCTTTTCTGCAGCTATGGGGCATATATGGTATCACTCTTGGCTGGAAGCAGTGCTTAAACAATGGAAAAAACACAAACTTTGTCCAAAAACCTCTCATGTTTAACTGTTTTCCTCTTTTTCTTTGGTCATTTTAGCCTTTTTGTCCAGGGTGAAGGGAGTATCTGCCATCAAACAAGAAGACAGCCGCATGTAGCTATGATGATGTTTGCTAGTTCACCTTACATGCATTAATGTAATAACGTGGTTAGCCTACTCAACGTAAATTACACACGGACAACATTAAGCTACTCACGCAGAGAAGAACAGCTGCTGCTGCATCATCATCCTCATCATTTCTGCTACACTGGCAGGGCTAGGGGCCAGGACTCTCCTCTTCGGGTTTTTGGGGGATGTTGCTAACTCCGGTCCAATAACAGGCACCACACCCGCAGTAGACGTGCTCGGTGTGAGGTCTCGCAGCAAGCTATCAAATACGGCGCATTTTCCGCTATGTGTCGCCAGGTGTTTCATCAGATTCGAGGTGTTACCTCCTTTGACAGTATCACGGTATCAGCTTAAAGCACTTGTTGCTGCTGAGTTTGCATCTTTTGCTGTGAAGTACAGCCAGACTTTGACCGCTTCGCCTTGGGCATTTTTAATCTGTAGCTCTTCTCTAAAAGAATGTACGTACCTGGGCCCGCCTACTATCCTCCGAAACGTAAAATGATTGGCTAGAATCTAAAGTGTATCACAGCTCAGGAAAATAAAGCACCGAAATAAAGCACTGATACCCAGTACCCATCCCTAGTCAGCAACATCCACCGCTACCAGAGGAATGTATTAAGATAATCTCCATCACGCTTTAAACAATGTGCCTGTTCCACTGGGATTCATCCAAGCACGCTACCGAAATAATTCATTATGAAGCAGTCTGAAAATAAGCCTTAAATGCATGTATATTGAGGTGTGTGCGTTACAGAGAAGTCTTTCTGCAAGTGCTCATACCTGTAGGTTAGTGGACTTTGCATCACATCAGACACTTAACAGGTGTGTAGTAAACACGCATCAGTGCTGGCTCAGGCTTTATACCCTGCCTCATTAAGGATAAGGGAGAGGCTGTATGGGTAAGGCTAAAATTGGACCCAAGGTTGCCATAAAGGGAATCCTAAAGAGCTGGTTTCTCCACAGGATACAGAGCTGTGATCCACATTAACTACAAACACAAAGGCCACGTCTAAAGAAGCCAGACCACTAAACACTCTTTGGAAAACCTAATGGACAGAAGATCAGCCGGGGTCAGTATCAGAAAAAGAAAAAGCACGAAGGAGACTTGGAATGACTCTCAGCATTAGTACATAACATCCATATAAGCATAGCGGAGATGAATGAGTGTGCACAGCTTCCATTGTGTCAGTAGTGTTTACTGGTAATGTGAAAAAAGGCACGAGGAGGTGGATAAAGTCTGACGTTTATGAAGTTTATATTTTCTGCTCAGATTTAGCCGAGCCAGCAACCAGCGGCCTGACATTGTTGCAAAGGAAGATGAGAGTTTTGAATTAATACGACTTTTCCAGCTGCACTAATCGCTCCAAACAATTCTGCAAAGTATTATATTTCAGACTTCAGTGCATGGCATAAGCCTGGTATCTTTGTGTTTTAAGTGCAATGCTATCTCTTTATTCATCGGTGCAATGAAAAGCAAAATGCTGATTTTAGTTAGATTTCATTTTATACCATTTGACGAGTTTCCTGGTTCTTCCTGCATCACTTCTCTGGTCCTTCCCGTTATCTAGCATCAGTGTTTTATCATATTAATTTGGTTATTCAGGGGGGACAAAAAGCAGACGTGCAGCGCCATCAGTGTCATGATTTTTCACATCTTGTTAAAAATCATTTTAGTTCCTCTATGTAAAAGGTAACTGAGGGAAATAAATGTATCACAAAGTGGCTTCAACAAGGTGCACAGAAAGAAAGTGAAGCCTGGTTGATCATTCAGTTCAAATATTAACACCCAGGAAGCAGCTCGGCAGGAGAAACCCTCCCTCTCTGCCTCTCCTGCAGCTCTTGATGTGATAATTCAGTTTGTTTTTTGTCCTGGTCACTTATTGGTCGTCCCATTTTGTGATTTTCTCTGTAATATTTGGCATTCTGTCTTTGTGTGGAGAGTACATGTAGACTCACAGAGCTGACACGCTGCTGGTCGTCAGCAGGTAACTTCACTAAATAAGCCGCTCGTCCTGCTGAGTTTTCTGATCTCTCCAAATAAACTGAGCTGCAATCAGTTTGTCTCACTCTGAACCGTTAGCAGTCACCTGCTCCACAGGTGAAGGTTATAGCAACTTACATCTGACTAAAGTCTAAAGTCACTACTTAGAATTATCCCAACTTAAATAAGAGTGATGCAGTGTTGACGCGGACTATGCGGAGTCTGAATAGTGGATCCAAATGCAGATGAAACAAAGCGTGCAAACAGACTTAATATTAACTGAAAGCAGGTAGTAAACAGCACAAAAACAAAAGAAAAGGCAAAACTAACAATAACCTGAACTGGGTGAGCTAAATATAAAAAGAACAAGAACCTAGAGACCCAAAGACCTGACAAGAATCCATAAACCTGGAAACAAAGCAGGCGATCGAGCGAGGAACGAGTGTAAACACACAGACTCAACACCCACAGGAGGTGATGAAGGGAAACAGCTGATTAGAATAAACATAATGACGCCACAGGGGAGTGAAACTAAACACAACGAACATGGGACACCAGACCTCTTCAAAATAAAACAGGAAACATAACGAGATACAGACATGACAACACGTGAAGGGCAAAGGAGACTTAAACACAGGGGGTGCAGACACAAGGGGGGTCTAAGAAACAATGACCTATAATGCTGGGCTCACACTGCGCGGTTTTTGACCCATTTTGAGCCGATTTTTGAGTCGTGCGACCGTTTTGGCGATCGGCCCGATTTTGGCCTTCATCGTGCGTCGTGCATCGTGTAGTATACGTGGGGTAACAAGACGCGATTAACACCTCACGACGAGCTCCCGATCATCAATCGCTTGGTCGTGAGGATTTCAAACCTGTTTGAAATCCTCGCGACCGTCATGAGGGTGTCACCGCAGTTTGTCACACTGCGCACGCGCAAACACAAATGTCAGCGAAAAAGACGGCGCAGCACGGCAGTGCAGCGTGTGATCTGGACACAAGCGATGGAGGTACAACTTGTAGAACTTTGGAAAGCTCATCCGAGCCGTTTCGATGTGGCCTCACAAAATTATCACGACCACAACAACCGTGAAAATAGTTGGATCTACACTGCTGCTCAATCACAGCTGCCTGATAAATGTTTTTCATTAGCATCGTGACCTATGAACTTCTAACCCCTGCGAGTCAATCGTGCAGTTTAAGCAGGAGCTGAATAACGTGACTGAAAAAAAATCGCACAGTGTGAGCCCAGCATAACAGTAATATAATAGAAATGAACTTAGAAAACCTAATGAATTTAAACATAAACCATAAACATCAAAATACAGTGGGGCAAAAAAGTATTTAGTCAGCCACCGATTGTGCAAGTTCCCCCACTTAAAATGATGACAGAGGTCAGTAATTTGCACCAGAGGTACACTTCAACTGTGAGAGACAGAATGTGAAAAAAAAAATCCATGAATCCACATGGTAGGATTTGTAAAGAATTTATTGGTAAATCAGGGTGGAAAATAAGTATTTGGTCAATAACAAAAATACAACTCAATACTTTGTAACATAACCTTTGTTGGCAATAACAGAGGTCAAACGTTTACTATAGGTCTTTACCAGGTTTGCACACACAGTAGCTGGTATTTTGGCCCATTCCTCCATGCAGATCTTCTCCAGAGCAGTGATGTTTTGGGGCTGTCGCCGAGCAACACGGACTTTCAACTCCCGCCACAGATTTTCTATGGGGTTGAGGTCTGGAGACTGGCTAGGCCACTCCAGGACTTTCAAATGCTTCTTACGGAGCCACTCCTTTGTTGCCCGGGCGGTGTGTTTTGGATCATTGTCATGTTGGAAGACCCAGCCTCGTTTCATCTTCAAAGTTCTCACTGATGGAAGGAGGTTTTGGCTCAAAATCTCACGATACATGGCCCCATTCATTCTGTCCTTAACACGGAAAATCTCTGGCTCTCACAGACCTGTAACGTCTTCTGTAAGAAGCTTTTCTGTCCCCCACTCGTTACCTGTATGAATGGCACCTGTTTGAACTCATCATCTGTATAAAAGACACCTGTCCACAGCCTCAAACAGTCAGACTCCAAACTCCGCCATGGCCAAGACCAAAGAGCTTTCGAAGGACACCAGGAAAAGTATTGTAGACCTGCACCAGACTGGGAAGAGTGAATCTACAATAGGCAAGCAGCTTGGTGTGAAAAAATCAACTGTGGGAGCAATCATCAGAAAATGGAAGACATACAAGACCACTGATAATCTCCCTCCATCTGGGGCTCCACGCAAGATCTCATCCCGTGGGGTCAAAATGATCATGAGAACGGTGAGCAAAGATCCCAGAACCACACGGGGGGACCTGGTGAATGACCTGCAGAGAGCTGGGACCAAAGTAACAAAGGTCACCATCAGTAACACACTACAACGGCAGGGAATCAAATCCCGCAGTGCCAGACGTGTTCCGCTGCTGAAGCCAGTGCATGTCCAGGCCCGTCTGAAGTTTGCCAGAGAGCACATGGATGATACAGCAGAGGATTGGGAGAATGTCATGTGGTCAGATGAAACCAAAGTAGAACTTTTTGGTATAAACTCAACTCGTCGTGTTTGGAGGAAGAAGAATACTGAGTTGCATCCCAAGACCACCATACCTACTGTGAAGCATGGGGGTGGAAACATCATGCTATGGGGCTGTTTTTCTGCCAAGGGGACAGGACGACTGATCCGTGTTAAGGACAGAATGAATGGGGCCATGTATCGTGAGATTTGGAGCCAAAACCTCCTTCCATCAGTGAGAACTTTGAAGATGAAACGAGGCTGGGTCTTCCAACATGACAATGATCCAAAACACACCGCCCGGGCAACAAAGGAGTGGCTCCGTAAGAAGCATTTGAAAGTCCTGGAGTGGCCTAGCCAGTCTCCAGACCTCAACCCCATAGAAAATCTGTGGCGGGAGTTGAAAGTCCGTGTTGCTCGGCGACAGCCCCAAAACATCACTGCTCTGGAGAAGATCTGCATGGAGGAATGGGCCAAAATACCAGCTACTGTGTGTGCAAACCTGGTAAAGACCTATAGTAAACGTTTGACCTCTGTTATTGCCAACAAAGGTTATGTTACAAAGTATTGAGTTGTATTTTTGTTATTGACCAAATACTTATTTTCCACCCTGATTTACCAATAAATTCTTTACAAATCCTACCATGTGGATTCATGGATTTTTTTTTTCACATTCTGTCTCTCACAGTTGAAGTGTACCTCTGGTGCAAATTACTGACCTCTGTCATCATTTTAGGTGGCTGACTAAATACTTTTTTGCCCCACTGTATATAAAAACTCAAAACGCTGAGTCGGAGCCGCAGACCTGTTTTATATACGCGAGGAATAGTTTCTATACGAGATCGCTGCAAAAAGTGCAGCCTTACCTAATGTCCACCTACTGTTACTCATTTATATTAAGATTTAAACATCCAGTTGGTGTTGGTGTGGAGAGTAACCTTCAGTAATAGTAATAAATCACAGCAATAGGACATTCATGTAGTTGTAAACAGCATGATAATATATTAAGTAATCCAAAGTATTCAGAATAGTTACTCTCATTGAGTAACATAATGGAATACGTTACAAAATACATTTTGGGGCATGTAATCTGTAATCTGTAGTGGAATACAGTAACCTTCCCAACACTGCACATACGTTGTGATTTGCAAACATTAAACACATAACACAATATAGATTTAGCATCAGTGAGCAAAAATATTGGAATGGCTGCCTTCCCACTGTCACCAAGTGATGGTCACAGGGGGTCGTCTGATAGTTGGGGCTTTCTCTGTATTACCTTCTGGTCTTTACCTTACAATATGAAGTTCTATATAAATAAAATTTAATTGAATTCTTTAGTTTTCAGTATTCAGTCAGTTCATAACTCTTTTTTAATGAAGTTTTTCGTTCAGCTGCCTGGTGGGACACCAAGCTGGGTGTAAGAGTCTTCATCCAACATTAAAATTAAAAATGTTAAAATCATTTTTTTGTGCTCTGATGCTGAATCGCTGCAAAATAAAAAAAACGTGAAGTCCTTACTTCAGCTGGGGTTTATCTCTGTCCTGCACACGTCTCCAACTCAGCCGTCCTACACGTAACCAGAAGAAGAGAGGAGAGTGATAACACAACCGTTAGTAAAATGATGCCAAAGGCTGCTGCTGTAGCATGAACACGCAACGTGGTCTAGACAAAGTCTGTTGCAGTGCAGCTGTAGAGATCGGTCTTATTAATCTATCTTAGAGTTGTGCTGAATGATCCGTGTACAGGAATGAACAGAGACAAGCAGGCAGAACGTGATTTATTACACGTTATTGAAAATGCTTTACTGTCACATTTCGAGGTATGGAGAACTGACTTTTGGAGAATTTCATAAATAAAAATCATGCAGGAATCTGTTAAACAGGCAATCATATAATAAACGAACGAGGACTGAATCTTTAAATGTTTGTTGTTGATTCTAATCTGTCACACAAATGATTTCTCTGCTCCACCTGCTACACAGTCCTGCAAATAATCAAGAAAGCAGAAGAGCCCTGCCTGAAAGGCTTCGTGTTCTCCTGCTCAAGGATGGCATGAATTTTTCCGTAATCGTGAATATGCAGTTGGGTACATGGCCAACCATCTCCCACCTGAGGAAGCACAAGATCCAAGCCTGCGATCTGAAAGGTCAGTAAGACGTCGAGCCTGACAGGAGGACTCCACACACTGCATCAGCTCCACTTAGCTACTTAAGAGAGGTGGACTTAAACGAATGAGCGTTATTGTTTACCGAACCCTTTATTTTTTCCCAAACTCAGACCGTCGTTGACATGCCCAGTCGCCCAATTTTAAAAAAAAAGCATGAAAGCGTTTGTTTGGCTCTCTTTGCACAAATCCACGAGAAGCTATAGAACCCAAAGCTAACAATAACTATATTTCATATAATATTAGTCGTTCTTTATTCTTTGTTTCCGCTTCCTTTTGCATTTGTTCCAGACTAGCAAACATCTTTGGCCACCCAAAAACAAAAAGCACCTGAAATTATATTTTCCAGCGTTACAGTGCTGCTCTCCATGCTGACCACTGTTTCCAGCTACTTTCTGTCTTTACCTGCAGTCATGCAGCGTTCACCACATTAAAGGGAATCTCTGAGGCTCTCCACAAAATTAATTAGCACATAAGAAATTAGAACTGAGTTTATTACTATCATCATATTCACACTGATAATAACTTTTTACTGTAAGGAAGTGGTTTCTCTTTCCTTTGATCGTTATATTGCTGGATGTTTATTTGGCAACAGGGAATTCTTTTAGAAGTGCAAAGCCCATCATCAAACTATTGATTCTCACCTAGGATTGTTTTCTATGTGTAGAAGCAGGTTTCTGCCTAATTAGGGCAGACTAATTACCTCCAAACTTATTTAAGTGTTGCTGCTGAACGTATCGTCTTCTGCACAGGCTTCATTAAAAGCTGTTTGTGTATGAAGAGACATGACAGCAGACTGTACTCCACATGAAATCTGTCAACAGTTTAACTTTCTAAAACTTTTGTCACGTTTGAGTTCAGAAAAGGTGAAACATTTTCTTTTTTCTGGTATATAAATCATCTGAGCTACATCTCAGCTGTTACTCTGCAGTTGTGCTCAGACGTTCATGTATATCCACTTAAATCAGGCAGCAATAATCAAGAGAACCTCCCACCAGCACTATTTGTATAATAGCAAATAATATAATAAGATATAAAATTATACTGTTCTTCTTATTATAATAAAGTAATAAGAGGGCATCACTATGTGTTAACAGACCTCTCTGCATTGAATCATACTTGTTATTAATCTCTGGCTCTCTTCCACAGCATATCTTTATCCTGTCTTCCTTCTCTCACCCCAACCAATCACAGCAGATGGCCCCGCCCCTCCCTGAGCCTGGTCCTGCTGGAGGTTTCTTCCTGTTAAAAGGGAGTTTTTCCTTCCCACTGTCGCCAAAGTGTTTGCTAATAGGGGGTCATATGATTGTTGGGTTTTCTCTGTATGTGTTATTGTAGGGTCTACCTTACAATATAAAGCGTCTTGAGGTGACTGTTGTTGTGATTTGATGCTGTATAAATAACATTGAATTGAGTTCAATTGAATTTTGGTAAACCACCAATCATCTGCCTGGTTCTTAGCTAGGATGCCGTCACTGTTCATCGCCTGCCGACGACAGACGAATGTTTGGCAATAGACGGTGAACTTATGAACACAGGCTGCAAGTTTTGGGTTTTTTGTGTTTATATTTTTTTTTTGAGAATGAGACTTTTTTTCTGCTAAAGTGCTTTCTGTCTAACATTCACACACGTTCATACGTTCATACAGCGTTGAACACTTCTGTGAACCAATGAAATGTCTTTTTGGGGGGTTTTCAGGTGAGATCAAAAGTTATATTTAACATCACTGCAAAGATAGTTGCAGATGTTTTAAAGAATGCAGTCATTAATAATTATTTAAGAAGCAGATTCATCTTTCCAGATATTCAGCAGTAGGTCATGCAATTTGGGCTGTACTGACATAAATTTTGGGATGCCTGATGAAATACCTGTTTCTCCCTGTTTTCCAAATTTTTAGTATTTTATTTATTCCCAGCCTTCAGCGCTCACAGCTGCGCAGCTTTGTTGACTCTGTGAATAACCGTGTAGGGCTTTCTTAGCATGGCTGCAGTTTTTTCTGTGTTTACCTTCTCACTTATTTATTATCTCATTTTAGCAGCGGTAATTATTCAGCAACACTGTTAATTTATTAAAGGTTTACCAGGTAAGTGCTTAATAATTAGGAGAGTGAACAATAAAGCTTTGTCTGTTATCATTCCATGAATAACAATTTGGCAAATATAATGAATATCTTGCAGGGAAGATGGGTCCTTCATGCACACGCTGGGTATTTGTCATTGGCAAAAAGTATTTAAAAAATAAACTTGATATTGTTCAAAGAAGAAGAAGAGCAACCTTGAGGGGAGAGTCAGTCTTGTTAAGCCCCAAGGCTTGTGTGTTTTCTACTTTATTTTCAGTTTGTAATATTTTTACTGACATTTTCAGTCTCCTGTTTTTTGGTGCCTCTGAAGGACACGCTGTTCATGATGTACAGCCAGAGATGGAAAAGCCAGGCGCATTAACAACCCCAATACCCCTGAAGGTTTGAACCTGAAGATTTTATTTTTATTTATTTGTCAAATCAACACAGACTTCATCTGTTGCCATGTTCACAAACATTTCTTCTTATAGTGCTTGTTTTTATTTTGTAGGAGGAAACGGTTTTGGGAAGAATCACTCATTCATTTATTTACATTCCCAGTATGTGGAACATCTGTAGTAACTATTACGGGAGTAAAGCTTTAAAACACAGCACGTAGCCACTTCCTGTGTGAGCCAAAGAGACAGATGCAGCACAGGACATAAACACAGCAATTCCAGGTTACACTGGATAAGGATAAGACAGATCAGTTATGCAGATAATATGAAATACACAGTGAATACTAGTATTTGTCAACACTCTGTAGTTGGTGAAACAGCCGGACAACAAGGAAAAGTAGACCCACAGGCTCTATTTTGCTCCGTCTAATGATGATGAGATGGAAGAGTGCTTCAAAGCGCCCACATGCAAATTGATGGATGAGCTCCAAACCCCAGAGAGATGATCCAGTCTTCCACAATAATTCCCCAGTGAAACAATTAATTGATTGTTTTGTTTTTTTGCTTGTTTTTAATTAATGGTTGTCACCAAGTGTGTTTTTTTTCTAACCATGCAACACAACAAGAACAACAAAATGTAGCTCTGTCAAAATCACATCTATAAAACCGCTGTGATGAGATAAACTGTCCTAATGGCAGATGGTGTTTTTCTTTACTCATGTGGTTCTATCATAGAAATACATTTTTGAAAATAAGTCATTTATATTAGTGCACTTTTCAGTAAATTGACATTCAAACGAGGGGCGAGAGTTCCCTCAGATGAAGCTCACCTGTTCTGCAGTTTATTATTCCAGTTTCTGATTAGTGAAGCTGCTTGGTTAGAATAAAAAAGCAACTAAAGGTTTGACTTAAAACACACACAGATCAGAAATGTTGAACTTTTGACATGACACATGGAGTTATAAGAATATGGCCTTTAGATGGGTAAGATGCCTGTGTAAATGTTACGGGTCCCAGATGTGAAGACCACAATAACAAAAAGAATACAAATCTGTAAAAATAAAGGTAGAGTCTCAGAGAAAGAATCACAGGAGCACTCGTGTCTTTTCCCGAATTGCATCTCTTATTTCAGATCAACAAATATAATTTACATCCAGTGCTTTCACTTGTCAGATATGCTCAATAACTGTAAAAGGTAAATAAAAGGCATTTGGCAAATATATGCATCTATGGTCATTACATTTCTCCAGTTTACACTGTTAACCACACTATTCCTTCACTCATTTACATCAGCAGTGCAGATAGCATATAATGCCTTAAACGTCTTATTGCTCTTTCTCACATATAGGGCAAACTCAAAATAGCTTATCCACAAATCTGATATAAGTGCATAAATCTTACTAGATTAGACAAAACACACCTGGATGTATTACTTTGCAATGTAACAACATAAATGTACATTCATCCTTAGCTTATTCTTAACATTTTCACATCACTTGAACCATAAAGTATATATAAGATATTTTAATCTCGAATAATCTGATGTCAGGGCCTTTACAGTTAAATTGGAGCACCACACACACATATTTGCTTGTTAAATGGAGTTTACCAAGTTTAAATACATCCCGCGGGCTGGCGAACTCTCGCGGTAACTCTCGCGATAACTCGCGGTAACTCTCGCGAGACTTGGGGCTGCGCGGCTCGGCTTTACCACCGCTGCGGTGCCGCGCTTCAGTAATTTTCAACTAAACCCCACTTAAGGTTACATCGGCGGTGTCAACATAACTCTCAGTAAACACCGAAGTAGAACAAGGCACAAAACCCTCATACACTGTATTTTTTAAGACGATACTGACCTGTAAAAATAAAGGTAGAGTCTCAGAGAAAGAATCACAGGAGCACTCGTGTCTTTTCCCGAATTGCATCTGAGAGGACAGGAAGTTGGTCCGCTCTAGGCAACCGCGGGCGAACGACTACAGTGTCAACAGTTCCGCTTATTATTTCTCACTTTTACTCTCCTCAATTGTTATGGACTACACGTAATGAATGTAAAATAATAATTGTCTTAATTGCTGACATATGTTTTTCTTAAAAATAATAAAATTTCCCAAAATGTGGTAGCACATTTGTGTTCACCACACGCTCCCCAACAGCAAAAGTGGCTCCTGACACTTAACTTGAATTATAAAAAAACCCTCTAAACTAACAAAGTCTCTTTACAGAAGTCCCTGGAATATTCCTCTTGCCCAGGTGTCCTTAGACTTCAGGCATTCTTCTTCCTGAGATTTCTGTTCGATTCAATAGCAAGGAACAACATATGAAACAGGTAAGTAAGGGCTAAGGGTGAGGGGAGAGGGGTAGGGGGGTTGGGAGTAGAGAAGAGGGTAGTAGAGGGAAGGATATGGCGAAGGTTGGACGTTGATGGTGTTCACCGCAGGATGAGCCTGATAGGCTGGTTGACCCAAGGATGGGTAGGTGAAGAATGTGGTGGGACGTCTCTGCCTGCTGGACTGCCTAAGATGAGATGGTGGCTCTGGATGGATGTCATCCCCTGGCTCCACCCTGGGTTCTGGCTCTGGGTCAGGAAGCTCTACTGGATCAGGACTGGACTCAGTGACGTCAACTTCTTCTTGAACCTGAGGCATCTCCTGATCGTCACTTAGTTGAGGTAGGTCTGGGTCTCTTAACACAATTAGATCCTCTTCCGGAACCATGGCACTTTTTTTTCTAGGTTGGACACGAGCCCTTAAGACTTGTCCTAGTTCACTTGGACCGGAGCTCCGTTGCACTCCACTTGGAACTGGTGTGACTGGAGAATGGCCCCCTCGAGGGTATCTGGGTACACCAAGCCAGTACAATGGCTCACCCTCTTCCGAGTCAGTTGTGTCAGGGTTTGGCTCTGGTGTCATTGGTCTTCCGGTGGACTTCTTGTTTCTCTTGTGTGGTCTTGTAGCCTGACTTTGGATAATGTCCACTGGCAAGTCATTCACTTGTAACAACAAGTTCCTGTGCAAGGTGCGAACAGGACGGCCTCCCGCCTCTGGACTCACTTTGTAGACGGGGTTGTCGCCCACTTGCTCCCTCACAATGTAGACCGTTTGCTCCCAGTAGGGTCTCAGTTTGCCAGGGCCCCCCCTTTCACTCAGGTTTCGTACCAGTACTCGGTCTCCTGCCTGTAGCATTACTCCTTTGCATCTTTTGTCATAGTTTGCTTTGCCTTTGGAACTTGACTGTTGACTGTTTGCATTTGCAATGCGGTATGCTTCTGTCATCTTCCCTTTCCATCTTTCTGCATACCCATGTGGTGTCTCAGTGTTGTTTTCTGCCATGAGACCAAAGAGAAGGTCTACTGGAAGACGAGGGTGTCGACCATACAAGAGGTAGTACGGAGAGAAGCCAGTCGATTCATGCTTGGTACAGTTGTAAGCATGGATAACATGGGGTAGATGTTCCTTCCAATTTTGTTTCTCCTTTTCTCCCAGTGTACGCAGCATCTGTAACAGGGTGCGATTCAGTCTTTCAGTAGGGTTGCATTGGGGATGGTAGGGGGATGTCCTTGAGTGACCAACGCCTGCGAGTTCTCTTAGGGACTTGAATAACTGATTCTCGAACTCGCGACCCTGGTCGTGGTGGAGCTTGGAGGGGTAGCCGAATTTGGGAATGTAGTCATTGAAGAGGCGGTCTGCCGCGGTCTTTGCGGCCTTATTCTTGGTGGGATACGCTTGTGCGAACCTGGTAAAATGGTCTACAACAACCAGTATATATTCAAACCCACCTTTACAAGACTCTAAGTGCAGGAAGTCAATGCAAACAAGCTCAAGAGGGGAGCTGGATGTTATACTACCCATGGGTGCTCTCTCGTGTGTCGTTGGCTTCTTCTGCTTGATGCACTGACACTTCCTTGTGACGTACTCTTCAATTTCTCTCTTCATGAAAGGCCAATAGAACCGCTCTCGAGCCAGGTTCAAGACTTTCTCCACGCCGACATGGCCCATGTTGTTGTGGAGGTGTGTGAGAGCTACCTGTCTGTAGAGAGTAGGTAGGACCAGCTGCTTGCGTCCTGTAGTCTTTCTATAGAGAAGGTCATTCTCCATGTGCAGCCGACTCCACTCTCTCAACAGTCTCTTTGTGTTAGTGTCAGCCTTGTCATCTTCTGTTGGTCTTATGTCCTTCTCTACCATGTCAATGACTTTTCCGATTGCTGGATCTGCTCTCTGCGATTGTACAAGTTGGTCATGACTGATTGACTGTAGGGGTTCTTTGATGGGTAGGTTTGGTGCGGTGAGGTTAAGGGCTGCAATCCATGCTACGTCTCCTTGCTTCGCTCTTCTGCTCCCTTCCCAAACTGCACATACGGCTTCCTCCGACAGTTCCTCTGAGCACTCTCCCATGAACCTCTCAATGTCAAGTGGGCAACGTGACAGCACATCTGCATCAATGTTTACTTTTCCCGGCCGATATTTGATGTCGAAGTGGAAGTCTGCCAATTGTCCGACCCAACGGTGTCCAACTGCATTGAGCTTTGCTGTGCTGAGGACATATGTCAAGGGATTGTTATCTGTAAAAATGGTGAAATGTGGAGCATAGTAGAGGTAATCCTTAAACTTGTCACAAACTGCCCACTTGAGGGCGAGAAACTCTAGTTTTCCGCTGTGCAAGTGGTAGTTTTGTTCAGCAGGTGTGAGCGTGCGAGACCCATACCCAATCACTCTCATCTTGCCTTGTTGGTTCTGATATAGGACGGCACCAAGGCCCCTCTGGGATGCGTCCGTGTGCAATATAAAAGGGCGGGTGAAATCAGGGTACGCTAACACTGGTGGCTGAGTGAGCATGCCGATCAAGCGCTCAAGGATCTCTTGGTGTTCTTTGTTCCACTGTATCAGGGCTCGAGAAGGCTGCTGAGTGTGTTTTGCTCTGCCTCTAGTTGGCTTTGGTGGCAGTGTGTTGGACGGGACTTGGAGCAAGTCATACAACGGTTTGGCTATGCGGGAGAAGTCCTGCACATACGTCCGATAGTAGCTTAGGAATCCCAAAAGCTGCCTGACTTCTCCGACGGTCTGTGGCCTTTTGTGTTTGAGTGCCTGTACTGCCTCGGTATCTTTGGGGTCCACCTTTACTCCATCTGCAGATACCAATCGGCCGACATAGCGAACCTCTTTACGGAACAGCTCACACTTCTCGGGTTTTAGCTTTACACCATGCCGTTGTAGGGCTTGGAGGACTTTCTGTAGCACTTGGACATGTTCGTCAAACGACTTGGAAAAACAAAGCACGTCGTCAAGGTAAGGGATACAGCACTCGTCTCTGAGGGTGTCAAGCATTTCTTCCATGCTCCGTTGGAAGGCTGCTGGGGCATTAGACAGTCCAAAGGGTATCCTCACCCATTCATAGAGGCCCCACGGGGTAGTGAATGCCGTCAGGTACCTTGAGCCTTCTGCGATGAAACCTTGATGATAAGCTTTACCCTGATCCAGGATCGAGAACCAGCTGTAACCACCTAGCGAGTCTGTGAGATCCTGGATCCGGGGGAGTGGGTGTCTGTCTGGCACAGTCTTGTTGTTTAAGAGACGATAATCGATGCACAAACGTAAAGACCCATCCTTCTTCCTTACGCAAATGACTGGAGCAGCATACGGCGACTGTGACTTCACTACCCATCCCTTGACAATCAGCTCTTGAATATACTCCTTTACTTCCCTGTAGAGGGGTTTAGGGATAGAAGCATAGGCCCTCTGGACTGGTGTATCATCTTTGAGCCTGATTTCCATTTGTAGTGAAGGGATACAGCCTATGTCTGTGCTGCTACGAGAGAACGCCTCACACTCTTCCCTTAACACCTTTTCAACTGACTTCTGTTGGTCCGGACTCAGGTGGCTAAGATCAACTGGGGGTAGCCATGACTCAGTGGACAGTTCAGAAACAGGGGTGGCTGCGCTTACCTCAGCTATGGTGATGGGGCTCTGTGTGGGTTGAGTCAGCTCTGATGTGTTTGTGGGTCGGTCTGCCTCAATAACTTTAGCGACATGTTGAATAGTACCCAGGGCTGTTCTCTTCGGTATAATTATTTCGTGTTTGGAGTGGTTAGAGATGGGGACCTTAACAAATGGCCTTTGAGGGTTGTTGATCTCAAGGAGCCCTTCCCCAACACTCAGGTGTCTCAAGGCAGTGTTCTCGTCGGGTTCGTACAGCACCAGGGGGTCACAAATGTCAAAACTTTGGGGTACTCTGCACCACACTTGGACTGCTTTTCCAGCAGGAATGGTCACATTGCTCTTCCCAATTCTCACTATGGCTGGGTCACATTCTGCTCTTTGTGGTACTTGTATGAAGTTTACCATAGCCATCACTTGCTCTTCATTTGTACCAAAAGCTTTGCGTAGGAGACTATACAATAGAGCACTGGCCTCTCGGTCTGACTCTTGTGTTTGGATAATGGCGCCAAGCACGTTCGCTCCCAGGAGGGGCTGAGGGAGTGACAGCTTACTGACAAGGAAAGGGGCTTGCACAGTAAGATTGGGATCTTCGTGACCAGCGAGAGTGACTGTAAGTTCAACCCACCCATCATAAGGAACTGCTTGTCCGTTAACCGCATAAACTTCAAGTCCATCATTTAACAGCTCTTGGAGGGGTCGCACCTGATAGTTAGGAATAAACCGCTGAACCCACTGTCTGTCCACTAAACTCACTTGTGAGCCAGAATCAAATAACACTGTCACTGGATAGCCACCAATCAAACACTTGAGGAGGCTTTTCTTTCCAACTAGGGGGACTTTACAGCTGTTTGGTGTTAAACTTTGGCAAGAGGTTACCTGTTGCTTTCTCTGGTCTCGCTTTGGCTGCTTTCTTTTTAGCTTACTGCGACGTCTTGCACACTCAGTAGTAAGCTGTGCAGAGGAGGACCTTACTGGCTGGGACTGTGACTCTGCGCCGGCCTCTGGCTGTCCCTCGACAGAGACCGATTCCAGTTTCCCTGAGTTTTGGTCCGCTTTAAACATCCCACCGCTCGGTGTCCTGACTCGCAGCATACAAAGCAATGACTACAGTCCTGCAAGTTCTGTTCAGTACACTTTGGACAAAGGAACGCTTTCTTTTGAGGAGGTCTGTTGGGGTTGGCTGGGGTTTGGAAAAGCGGGTTGGGAGGTGGTTGTGGGGACAGCTGGCAAGGCTTTGCCTCCTGTTGTTTAATTAGGCTGGCGACCATGTTCGTTAGAGTCTCTACTTGGGCGGCGAGTTGTTTGATTGTTGGTGAGGATTGTTCTTTGGCTATCTTGTTGTTTGCTTCGATCCCAGCACTTTGGGCTTGTGCACTCTTTTGGCGGGCGACTTGGCCTAACCTTCGCTGGTGTTCATTTTCATCACTGATAATCTTTGTGACCTCACTAAGAATCTCTTCGTCAGTGACATTGTTGTTTGAGGTGAGAGGTCTTAGTCTTTGTCGCAAGTCTGCGTACTTAGCCCCCAGGCCTTGATAGATTGTGTGGAGGAAAACTTCCTGGACAGTTCTTGGGTCATAGGAGATCTCAGTGTTGGCCTGCTTCGGCTGAAAAATAAGCTTCTGTTTAAGTCCAATCATGCGATACAGAAACTGCTGGGGCGTCTCTTGTTCACTTTGTCTAGCACACATTAACTCCTGGAGCATTTCAGTTGTCGCTTTTTCTCCGAGATGAGACCTCAGAAAGCCCTGAAGTTCATGGAGAGACAGGTCATCTTTGAGCATTAACATGTCCCGGAAAGTGCCAGGCTTCACAATTCTCAACACACCTCGAACAATTTCAGCCTCCACAAATCCTTCTTTAACTCCTTCATTAATCTGCTTGGTGAGACTGTTGTAGCTGATTTCGGAACTGTTGTCTCCAATCTGTCCCCCAAAAACTTTGAATTCTCTGCGTGGTAAGTACGAAAAGTCTCTTACAGTGACTGGCTGCTTAGGGCTAATCTGTATGATTGGTTGTGGTTGCAAATTGCTCTGCTGGCGTGCTACAGCAGGTGACTGGGCCCTTACAGTTCCACATAGTCTTAGCCTCTCACCCAGTGTCTCATACGCTTTCCTCAACTCCTCTAACTGTTGTGTTTCTGCGTTTGCATAGGGGTTTGGTGATATATCTGGTGGATCTTCCGGCGGTTGTGGGTCTAGCACGGTATTGGATGGTTGTGGACTGGGCATGGCATGTACTTCATTCTCACCAGCTGTTTGCACGGCAGGATTACTTCCCTGGATGACTAGATTAATCAAATCATTCAGCGTCAACAAATGGCTCATGCCCTCATCTTCAAGTTGCAGTAGTGTGTTTGACTGTATGTAGGAGGTGATATAGTCCATACAACCTTCTTTATCATCCTGACTGAGCTGTGTAGTGTCTTTGTTTTCTGATGCGAGGCTCTTAGCGAGTTCGAAGAGGTCTTGACCTTGGAGTGAAAACAAGCGTCTCCTGATATTCCAGGCGAGTTCCTTTCTCTCGGTCGACATGTTGTATGTATTTCTGATTATCCTTCAGCTCGATAGTGACTAGGATGCGTCACACTCCCCTCACTGAAGTACGGTTCCACGTTGAGGCAAAGGTCCCCTTTTCACCTCACTACCTGGACACCTACTCGCTGGCTTGGCTGGAGTAACGGCCTTGTCACGATTGTGTCGTGGTTCTGGTATCACTGGATCTGCCCTCGACGACTGTAGAGGAGAGATCCCGGACGAGCCCCCACAGTTTGTTACGGGTCCCAGATGTGAAGACCACAATAACAAAAAGAATACAAATCTGTAAAAATAAAGGTAGAGTCTCAGAGAAAGAATCACAGGAGCACTCGTGTCTTTTCCCGAATTGCATCTCTTATTTCAGATCAACAAATATAATTTACATCCAGTGCTTTCACTTGTCAGATATGCTCAATAACTGTAAAAGGTAAATAAAAGGCATTTGGCAAATATATGCATCTATGGTCATTACATTTCTCCAGTTTACACTGTTAACCACACTATTCCTTCACTCATTTACATCAGCAGTGCAGATAGCATATAATGCCTTAAACGTCTTATTGCTCTTTCTCACATATAGGGCAAACTCAAAATAGCTTATCCACAAATCTGATATAAGTGCATAAATCTTACTAGATTAGACAAAACACACCTGGATGTATTACTTTGCAATGTAACAACATAAATGTACATTCATCCTTAGCTTATTCTTAACATTTTCACATCACTTGAACCATAAAGTATATATAAGATATTTTAATCTCGAATAATCTGATGTCAGGGCCTTTACAGTTAAATTGGAGCACCACACACACATATTTGCTTGTTAAATGGAGTTTACCAAGTTTAAATACATCCCGCGGGCTGGCGAACTCTCGCGGTAACTCTCGCGATAACTCGCGGTAACTCTCGCGAGACTTGGGGCTGCGCGGCTCGGCTTTACCACCGCTGCGGTGCCGCGCTTCAGTAATTTTCAACTAAACCCCACTTAAGGTTACATCGGCGGTGTCAACATAACTCTCAGTAAACACCGAAGTAGAACAAGGCACAAAACCCTCATACACTGTATTTTTTTAAGACGATACTGACCTGTAAAAATAAAGGTAGAGTCTCAGAGAAAGAATCACAGGAGCACTCGTGTCTTTTCCCGAATTGCATCTGAGAGGACAGGAAGTTGGTCCGCTCTAGGCAACCGCGGGCGAACGACTACAGTGTCAACAGTTCCGCTTATTATTTCTCACTTTTACTCTCCTCAATTGTTATGGACTACACGTAATGAATGTAAAATAATAATTGTCTTAATTGCTGACATATGTTTTTCTTAAAAATAATAAAATTTCCCAAAATGTGGTAGCACATTTGTGTTCACCACATAAACATCATTTAACCCCGCCCCTCAAGCTCAGAGTGTGACACACGGCACAGTAGGATTTGACAGGGGCTCATAAAGGATCCTGCATTTCCAGGCAGGAGAATGACTAATCCTACACAGAGCACAAAGCAGTAATTATGATGGCAGATTGTACTTTTCGACCAGTCACAATTTTACTGTTCAAACAATAGTAACATTCAAAATGCAAAAAGAAGCATGACAACTTTGACACATCATCCATTATGCAGTTGACTCATTGTCACAGAGGAAGCTCACTGTATGCATTACCTGGTGCAGTGTGCATGAACACAATCATATTGATGGCTGCAAACGCTGGCTGTGAATAGAGATCGTGCACTCTCTTCTGTATCCAGAGACTCTACCCTCAACCCATTATTTTTTCCTGCTTTTTCCAAAAAATATCTTTGTTTGGGTTTTTGTGTTTGTTTCATTTTTTCTGAGTGTCATCTGCTGGCAGCTCTTAACTGGCTGAAATCCTTTTACATAAAATAATGGACAGGAGAGGACAGTAATATACTAAATCAAAATGAGCAGCTTTATTTGTGACACAAACGCTCACCTGTGTGATGCAAAATGATTTCTGTAAAGCTACTTTAATTAAGTCTGGAAGGAACTGGAAGGATGGATAATCCTGTGTTACTGTAATTCAAGTTCATCCAAGGATTAAAACAACAACATGATCACATACATTAGAAACAAAAACAACAAAACAAAACTCTGGTGAAAATTACTCTTTACTGTACCCTATTATCCAGTCTTTAAGCGATGACATATGAGCCCTGCTTCTGAGTCCAAACTACTCTGTGTTTTTAACATGTTTTGTATTTTGTTCTATTTGATCTTAACAAGCCCCTAAAAACAGTCAGTGATCACTGTCGGCCTGTCCCGGTTTTTACCACCACTGTTCATTTTAAAGCTCAGTGTTTAAACCCTTACGATGTAGCTACAGCCCATGCAGCAGTATATGAATGACTAACCTCGTATTGTGGATGGATTATCTCAGTTGTTCTCCTGTCTGAAGTTTGGTCCGTTTACAGCATCCTGCCATGCGATTGTATTTGTCTCTAACCATCAGGAACCCTCACGTTAACTTTTATAGAGTGGAAAAACGTTAGCGTTCATCCTCCAGCTTCACTGTGTTTATGCTATGCTATGCTAACATAGCTGTGTCGCTAGTGATCATGTAGCACATCATTATATACCAGCTAGCCTAGGGTGACCATATTTTGATTTCCAAAAAAGAGGACATTTGGCCCAGTCATGAAGAACTTTAATGATACTGTTTGCTTAACCCTTTAAAACCGGTCAGAGTGGACACGCTCTGTTTTGCGCAACTACTTTTAAATCCTTGTAGCTCTGCAACCACGTAAGCTAGCGCAATAATATTTTTTGCATATGAAACTGGAGGAGTTGTACTTACATCTTATGCCATCAGCTTGTCCTCGGTCACGGTTTCCTTCCACATAAAGCTTTGCAAAAACGGCATAAAAAACGCTTGCAGCAACAAAAACATAATATTCCAGAAACAGCTTTGCCAATCCGATCAGCTGTTCATAACACTTCCTACGTTGGAATAGACGTCAGCGTGAGCTATCGCATGTCCGCCATTACCTGCCCGAAACCGGAAGTGACGTCATTTTTGCGGAAATGTAGTTTTTTACCATCAGGGCCTCATGAGCCTATACTGGTGTTTTTAAAAGTTATGTTTGACTTTATGACTTCCTGTGTCGTTTCTGGGATGCTGAGGACTCATATTGCACTGCTGGAAATAGTTTATTTTGATGCATATGCTGCTTTTTTATAATATTTATTTTCGTTTTTCCTGCAGTGTATAAAAATTGGTGTATTTCAAAAATAAAACTATGAAGACACTCAAAATAAATTTCCTGTGGTAGGAAACTATTTTGTGAAACTTTTTTGTATTTACAGTTTTGAGGGATAAGCCTCTTAAATTTCTCTAACTAGAAATATATGTTAAAAAAACAAAAACGATTTTCAATTTTTTTGTCGTTTATTGCACTTTCTTGCAATTTATGTAATTTCTAGGCACTTAATGCAGACATATTATTAAAATCTGGGCTATAATGGTTGTATTGATGTATAGCAACTTGAAATGCTCCCAAAAATGGCTCCACAGCATGTAAAAATATAATATAAGCTCTGGCGGACTTGGTTCTATGGTAGGTCTTAAAGGGTTAAAGAAGATTTTAACATATTTAATTCTTCTCTGTGCGGTTAATGAATGGTGAAACAAAAATATCATATAGGCTTTTACAAGTCAACAAGGGCAAAAAAAATAACTTAAAAACCTCTGGAATTAAATAATGGCACAGAAATAAGGCCTCATCTGTATAAGAAAAATTACCAGCACGGGGATGGTACGAGGGAAATTTCTTTTGCAGTTCGTCTGAAAAGCTGCAGTTGCACTTTAGCATCTTTAAACATCACCAGGCGTGCTGCTGTGCGCTGTCTGTCCCGTCTATGAGTGCAGAACAACCACTCACAAAGCCACAGCTCGGGGATGACGTCACACATATGGGTCCTGTTTAGGAAAACCCGGACATTTTTATCGATCTCGAAAATCCCCCCCGGACAGAATGTGAAAAGTGTACATGTCCGGGGAAAAGAGGACGGTTGGTCACCCTAAGCTAACCCAACTTCAGTTACCCTACAAACATCACTGCTGTTTAGGTTTCTGTTTTTGTTTATGTTGGAAGTGACAGCAGGGCCCTGTGCTTCGTACGTCGCTTACTACATCCAAGATCAAATGACACATCCAAGACCAAATCATCGCGCTAACTCTGAGCTCGCTATTCCGGTTCCCCGAACACACCTGTTGTTGACGATTAGTATAGCTGGATGAAGTAATGTGAGATCACTGGGTGGCCCAACAGGGGCTACGCATCGATAGTAGAAACATTGATCGGCAACCCTTTGATTGGTCGGTGAAAATGTCGAAGGAGCGCGCTCGGTATTTTTCGGCAGCAGAGCAAGAACTCTTGAGTGAGGGATTTCAGGAGTTTCAGAGTTTAATTAAAACGCAAGGGAACACTGCAAAGGCTGCAAAAGCAAGGAGAGAGGGGCTGGCAGAAAGTTGCTGACAAATCAAACTCGTAAGTAATTCAATAATAACAATAATAATGGAGTGGATTTATATAGCGCTTTTCAAGGCACCCAAAGCGCTTTACAATGCCACTATTCATTCACTCTCACATTCACACACTGGTGGAGGCAGCTACGGTTGTAGCCACAGCTGCCCTGGGGCAGACTGACAGAAGCCAGGCTGCCATATTGCGCCATCGGCCCCTCTGGCCAACACCAGTAGGCGGTAGGG
Organism: Astatotilapia calliptera; assembly: GCF_964374335.1. Taxonomy (NCBI): domain Eukaryota; kingdom Metazoa; phylum Chordata; class Actinopteri; order Cichliformes; family Cichlidae; genus Astatotilapia; species Astatotilapia calliptera. The sequence continues at coordinate 35,850,516 of NC_137437.1, read as the reverse complement.
TAGATTTATCATATCACACCATATTATCCAATATTATATTACATTATATTATATTATAATATGTTATATTATATCCTCTTTCACATTAGAGCCACAACAGGACCCACTAGAACATGGGAACAAGTAAAAGTGAAATATAAGAATATTCTACAGAATGGTAATATTTATCACTTATATTGCTTGTCGTCTCTTGGAAAGAGACCCTGGAATAATCTGTTTGTTTATAACAGCAACCAAGAAAAGGGCAGAGCAAAAAAAAGACAGGTGGTGGTCCTGCACCCCCTCGTCAACAAGTTGGTTAAGTAAATAATACCCTCACGGGAATATCGATATCTCTCTATGAGCACACTGTCGCGCTGAGCTAAAGGATCCTGTCTATCCCACAATATACGCTGAATTCTGAGGACTCTCCTTATCAATCTTGCACCTTCCGCAATGGGTTGGTCGCGTATACGGACAGGACATGACTGCGACAGACTTCCCAAATCCACCTTCGCTTTTATAGCCGTGGTCTCTCATCTTGATTACACGAAGTAATTTACAATTACTACTCTGAAATATGAATTACATCTGTAATAATCACATACATGTAATAGAATGTTAATAGTACATTTCCCTTTTTTAGGGAATGACCTGTATGTATCTGTGTGAAATCAATAAAAGGATCAAGTGCTGCATTATCTTTAGTTACATTGATGTTATTTATTTATGGTGAAACAGTGGTGGAATATCGCTGTTGCTTTCGTATGAATGACGCGGACATACCTGAGTGGCCGCGATCTAATCCTGTTTACATAAAGTAAACCTGCTCCCGAGCAGGTTTACGCTTACGGCTCTGTTGCTATGACAGCAAGTCCCGGATGGGCTTCGGGGAACCGAACGATCCAGGATCACGCGAAATCGTCAACAATCTCATCCAGCTAACTCACTTAGCGCGGTACGAAGAACAGGCCCCAGAGCTGTACGTTTGAATTTTTCAATCTCTCAGTCAGAACATGCTATATCATGTTTAGGTGGAAACTAGCAAGCTAACTTCCTGCTAACTTCTAACTCTGTTAAACATAATAAATCCTGTTTTCATGGATGCCTGGATGTTAAACTTAATTGTTACACCTGGTAAAGCAGCAACGCTGATCATTTTATTAAAGGCGAAAGAATTTAGACAGTTTGTAACTCTCAGTGATGCTTCAGTGTTCGTTTGACTTTGGGACCTGAAGCGGAGTTTGGACCTGGAAACGGCTAATGACATCAGACTTAAAGACCAGATACCATAAATGACTGTGTTCTTATGTCTTGATGCTTGCTCAGTCATCCAGGTAAGTAAACCCCAGAATCAGCCTTTCGAGCTGTGTTCTTCATTCATTTTCAGACAGGAAGTTGTTAAAAAAACTGTCATTCTTTACATACCACATACATATTATATGCAGTTCTCTTTCATAGCATTCGTTTCGTGTCTCACTATGGGAACGCGTCCTGCGTGACCTCATCAGAAGCTCAAATACCATTACGCCAGCCCTTACAGGCTGGCTAAGTGACGCCCATGTCAGGAGGGGCTAGTGCCTCCCTATATAATAGGCTGACAGAGCGTCAGATGTCATTCAAAAACCTCTTCTCGCTTCTCACAGAAGCCTGTAGCCTGTAGTTTTATATGTAAATATTAATCAGTCTTTTTAAAAGAAGATCCTTTTGACAATAAGGTCAGTGTTGTAATGAGGTTCCAAACCATTATAGCTTCAACAAAGCTTTGCTAAGAATTTGAAAACCATCTGAACTGCCTGTGCGTTCTCTTTCTCTAAGCCACCCTAGACTGAATTAATTGCCGTATTTAGTCTTGCTTCCGTTTTGCGTCATTTCACTTACATTCCTCACTCTGGCAACTGCATTGTCTTTATGAAGCCTAAAGGAATTCTACATGTAAAGTCAGACGGTTGTCTTGTTTTAACCAGGAATTAAAGTGTGTTCTTGTCTCCACTGAGGAGTACTTTATACGTCTGTAAGTGAGCAGTTCTTTGCTTCACCACAGTCTGAAAAAGCATCCAGGTATGACAGTGTCTCACTCTAATGTGCATGACCTCTGAAGCACAGTCCTTCCCTTTTCCTTTTGTCTTTTGCATAATAAAAGTGTCCACAAAAGAGTATCATTTATTTCAGTAGCTGCTCAGGTGTGTTATTATCTAACAATTTATAAAGCTGAGGAATGATTCCAAAAATAGAGTCAATTAAATGTAAAGTACTTGGAAAAGCAGCCCATGCTTTCACCTTCTCTTGATTGGACAGCTACAATTGATTTCACTGAATTAGTCAAGAAGAACAATATTCATGTTATCCAAAGCCCGCTCCTCTGAGCACACGAGGGCATTGCTATTCTTCACAGCACTAGTCTTAGAATTAACTGCAATTTCGTAACTTTTCAGTCTGTTCATGCCTGATTTCCCTGCTGATCGCTTTGTTTTTGACACATATATGATGACTGATGACAAATGCAAGAGTAGTCAACATTATTTACATCAATGTTTTATATATTTCCCGATATAATACAAATTAAGCAGACTGATACCACAATGAGTCCACTTTCTTTTCTTCTTTTGTCCCTAGCTGGCGGTCAGCAGGGGAGGTCGTTCAAAAAGCCAGTACGTCGCTGTGGCTGCCGTAGGGTTTCCATCTTGGTCAACGATACACTTCCAGGCTTTGCGACCTCTGGCCTTAACCTTTGCTTGCTCGAGGGTTAGACATCGTTGTTTCAGATGGTCTTCAATTTGCTTGATCCAAGTCTTGGGTGCGTCACGCTACAGTAGAAGGCGATATGGCAGGCGATGGTTGCTCATGCGGCAGACTTGGCCAAACCACTGCAGTTGTCGCTTCTGGATCAGCTCTTCCATCGAGGGCTGCTGGTGTCATTGACTACGTATGCTGAGACAGGGGACACTCGGAGAATCTGACGCAAACAGCGCATTTGGAAGAGCTGGAGCTTGTTGAGGTCGTGCTCGAGGATGACCCGGGTCTCTGATCTATAGAGAAGAATGGGCAACAGCAGTGTGCAGTACAGGCAGATTTTGGTGATGAGGGTGACGTTTGTCTTCTTCCAGACGCACAATCAGAGGGAGGTGAAAGCCGCAGCCGCTTGACCGATTCTTGAGTGTATTTCTGCTGTTGATGCCACTTTCTTTTCTTGCACCAGAGGTATTTGAATTCCTCCACTTGTTTGATTTGCACGCCTTCGAGATGCACGGTCGGTGGTGCTCATCAGTACTGAGGACTTTGGTCTTCTTGGCACTGATCTTGAGTCCACAGATTCAGGATCATTTGAAGAAAAAGCAACAGAGATACAGTCGTTTAGAGCATCATGTAATTATTCCTCATGTTATTTTTGTCACTTTGTCATTTAAATGTCCTGGCAGTCAGTCGCTTCTCTGCTGCATGTGTAAGATGTGAAAGTGCCTCTGCTAACTTCAGCAGCACACGCAAAGAGTAATAAGAAATAGAAATGACATGAGAGATTCATGTAGCAGTGGCACAAAAAAAGTGAGATGAATTCAGGTCTTTATTGTCTAACAAAGACAGATATGGTTTAAAATATATTATTATTAAGAATTATCTTTCCAGTGAAGAGCTGATATTGTAATACTACAGCACCAAACTGAAGTGAACCTGCTTTCCACCGATGATCATTAACACACTGGGATCTTCTTTTGTTTCCACATCCATGTGTAGACGTATCGTCCTGCAGTCAGCATCACATATCAGACACTGTAAATGTGACGAAATATGTAAATATGAAGGTAGAACTAAGATAATTTCTAATAAGCTTTTACTTTCTCACCACTGCCGTTACTTTCTGCTTCCCATGTTGACACAGTGAGTCATAAATGCATTCAAATTTAAATTGGCCAGTAGCAGTTGTGCGCTACATTGCATTCCTGATGACCATTTAAAACTGTGAGGAATTGTGTGATGTTTATTCTAATCACATTCTTTTAAAAGACAACAGGATGTCTCAGTGTGCCCGTGGCTGTAAAATTAAGGTAGTGAGCAAGCACAGTAAGACTGCAGCATACATTGTGAGTGTTATTCTGATGAATAAGCTAAAACTGGGAGTAGTTCTGTGAGGGCAGTGCTATCTCCCCCCGGGCTGGTTGGCCCCACATTTGGTACACAAGTTGTTTGGTGCACCGTGCTCCCTCCTGCTCGGGAAAGTGACACATCGTGGCAGTATTGAGTTCACACCGCAGATTCCCTGAGCTACAAGCAAAGAACACATCAGACTAAACCTTTTTCAAGAAGGTCATTGTCTTTGTCGTTTCCGTTTTAATGACAAAGGTCTGTCTTCTTCTTTGTCTCTGGGTTTCGCTCTTTAGAGCCTCCATCTCACCCCGTTCCTCTCTTCATGAAGCTTCTGCACGTCCTCCTTCACTACAGCCACGAATCTTCCCCCTGCCGAGCAGCTTCATATTCAACATCCTTTTTGCAATATTTTCTCCACCCGTCCTCCGCACATGTCCAAACCAGCTCAGCCTCACCTCTCTAACTTTGTCTCCAAGCTGCTCGACCTGAGCCGTCTCTCTGATGTGCTCATTTCTAATCTTGTCCATTCTGGTCCATCCTCCACACAGACACAGTTCATTACCTTCTGACCTTCTCTATACTCTTCCATCAACAATCTGAAAATCTTTAGAGCTCTTTCTCAGCATGAAGCCACACCGCTGCTCACCGATCATCATCTCTCTTCTTAACGTAGCTTCAATAACTCTTTCTCGTATCGTCGGGGTGAGGCTCATCAGCTTTATCCCTCTGTATTTACTGCAGCTCTGCACATCAGCCCTATTCTTGAAAATCAGTACGAGTACACTTCTCCTCAGGCATCCTGACTGTCCAAGAGTGTGTTAAGCAGTCTGGCCTAAAAGTCCACTCCTCTCTCTCCTACAAATCTCCATAACTTATGTGGACCTGCTGCCTTTCCACTCGTCATCCTTCTCCTAGCTGCCCTCATTTCCTCTTCACTATATTCCTCTAATTGTTCTCCTCTCTCATTTTCTTAATAACAAAGACTTGTTTTAATATATATTTCAGACTTTGAGTGTTTCTTCTAGTCACCTTCACTCATCATGTGTTTATCCACCTCTCTGCATTAGTTATTATTAATCTCTGGCTCTCTCGAGTCTTCATCCTCTCTTCCTGTTTAATCCCAATAAGTCGCAGCAGATGGCCCCGCCCCTCCCTGAGCCTGGTTGTTAGGTTTCTTCCAGGGAGGTTTCTTCCTGTTAAAAGGGAGTTTTTCCTTCCACTGTTGCCAAAGTGCTGCTCATAGGGGGTCATATGACTGTTGGGTTTGTCTCTGTATGTGTTATTGTAGTGTCTACCTTACAATATAAATCACCTTGAGGTGACTGTTGTTGTGATTTGGAACTGTATAAATAAATTGAATTGACTTTCAAGCAATTCAATTCAAGCTTCTCTATACAAGTAAAACTAGAACGAACCGTATACCTGTCGTGGTTTTTAGTTTTGTGGCTTCACGGTTTGTGTTCGCGCTTTATAGTCTGCTGTTAGTGGTTGGATCTTGTTTCCTTCAGTCTTGTCTCTGTGTTTGTCTTTTGTCTCTATGTCAAGTTTGGGTGTGTGAGTCTGTCAGCAGTTACTTCCTGTTTTACTTTTATGGTCTTTTCTCTTTTGTGCTTTGTGTCTAATTTCACTTCCCTTGTCTCGTTTTTCCTGATTTGTTCCTGCTGTTTTCCCGCCTGTTTCCTGTCCCCTCGTTACCTGGTGTGTGTTTACCTGAGCCTCCTCTTGTCCGTGTTGTGTCTTCCCTCAGTGCTTTGTGCTCCCTTGTCCTGTGTGTTTCTCTAGATAGATAGCTTTCCTGGCTCCAGCCCTACTTGTATTTTGAAAGGAGTTTATTAGAACATATCAACATGGAAATAGTGTACAACAGTCAAAAACTGTTTATTTTTTAATTCTGAAAAGCTTGAAAGTCACTGATGGCTATGACTTCCTTTATCTCCAACCCAGCCTGAACTCTCTCAGGAAACTTTCTTTTACTTTCTTCATGAATCGTTCTGCGAGCTTCTTGAAGGACATTCAAAACTCTTTGTTGGATCTTTCTTCCTTTTGTTCTGTTCTTCATCAAGATGATTTAACACTGCTTCAGTAATGTTGAGGTCCAGGCTCAATCCATGACTGATAGTCTTTCATTGTGTGTTTCTGCCCAGGTGTGCTTTCACTGCACTGGCAGTGTGTTTAGATCACTGTCATGCTGAAAAATTAAGCCATTGCCAATCAGACGTTTTCTGGATGGATCAAAACCTGACAGCACTTTTCTACATTCATAATTTCATCACTTTTGACAAGATTCCCAGCACCGCTGGCTGAAATATAGCCCCAAACCACGACAGAGCCCCCATTGTGTTTCACAGATGGCTGTAGACACCCACTGTTTTACCTTTCTCCTGACCTCCTCCACACTTACTGACTTGTTAGTGCAGAAATATGATTTTCTGCCTGTCAAACTGCATTGTCCTCGGCATTTCTCGCAGATTCAAGTAAAAAATGTATCACACATATTACACATATTATGTGTTTTGCAGCAGGCTGACAGTAAAAAAGCCTAAAAATACAAGACAAAATTGGTTCTCTTTGCTAAGTTTTCTGTAAACACAACACTGACTCAGGTGCCTTTTTTATCAGACTTGATTTACAGGTCAGTGTTAAGTAGCTCAACAAGCAAACAAAAGAAATCTTCAGAAAATGGCCATGTACAAGGACTAGCGTGAAAATGAGAGGAAAAAATAACAGCCAGCATCCAAAGAAAAACTTTAAAGACCTTCAAAATGTTGAAGAATTATCTCTTATGACCATTTCAAAAACTTTAACTCCTTGGAAGCAAAATATAAAGAAATCATGGTTGGCTGTAGACTTTTGC